>NC_138125.1:37665162-38085162 GCF_964188305.1 Podarcis bocagei | reverse complement strand
CAAACTTTTAATTAGATGCAAAATAAGGGAACTCGCCTCTTTCGTGAAAGCATGTAAATATGATCTGCCATTGTCTATGTTTCCAAATATGGAGAGCATTAAAAGGAATTTATTTTCCTGGGATGCTGTTCGGAAAGGAAAGTGTCGGACAAATGTTGAATAGAAGCAAACATGATTCCACTCGGTTGCTTAAACAGAAACTGAGTGTGTGCTGCGGGGGGAAAGGATAGTGAAATGTTTAACTCACAGAATGGTAAACATCATTTTAATACTTTTTTTTCTGTGGTGCCAATATAGATATTCCCTCATTTTGTTAATTGTAGGAGATAAAACACACTGATTAAGCAGCTACAGTGCATGCTGAAAGAGGGTTTGAAATGGAGAGATCAGGAGAACACTAGCCCAGGGAAAGAAACGTGTGATGAATGTTGCTGGCACAAACAAATCAAGCTTTTTCTAGGCTTGTACTCATGATCTCTTAGATCCACCGAGATTGGCAGCGTCTGTGGCTCTGCCTCATTTTATGTCATTATGTATGACATTCAATTATTACGAAAGAATCACAATGGAAACCCAGATGATCAGGCAAGTCAAACAGAGCCCAGATGAAGCTTGGTTTCCGCAAGTGTTTCCAGAGTATAATGTTGGTAATCAAAAGCTTACGTTGCATTGAAGCCTTAATACAGAGCATAGTTTGATTTATAATAATAATTTTGCATCCCAGTCTTGTGGGGAAGAGGAGAGAGAGAAAGAGAAAGAGAGAGAGAGCGCCGTAAAACTGCAGGTGTTGCCACGTTGCTTTCAATACATGAGCTGGGAAATCTTAAATAGCAGCTATGGAGCTCCCATTGCAGATCATTACTCCCCCCTCTTCCCTTTTTTTTTTTTTTTATTAGACTCAGTCTGGGCTGTCAGCAGCTGAAAAGCCATCCATCACAGCAAAACAGTGACAAGAGTCAGAAGTCGCTCTGCACAGAGAAATATTGAAGTCAGATTGTTGATGTCAGAAGTCACACTTGAGTTCAGCTCTCTGTTTTATTAATCTGGTTTATAGACACATTTGTGGCTGCGTTCGGAGTGATACACAACAGAACAGACTTTCTGAAAGGTGTGACTTAGAAGTCAAAAATATATTCAGCCCAGCAAAATCATTATCAGGAAACTGTTAGGGCATTTGGACACAGATCTGATATTAAAGTGGATGGCTTTCTGCAATGTTTACAATTTATTTCCCCCCCATTAAATCTTGGCAAATTGGTTTCTGATCATGCCTAAAACGATTTTACTAGCATATGTGAAAACATGCACGCTATAAAACCTTGCTAAGTATTGTATTTTCATCTCCTGTTAATTATACTACCCTTTGATATTGTATTAGCATGAATTATAGATTTCTTATCAATAGTGCAGTGTAAGTATACACACTGAGGTTTGGTAAATGCAAATATGGGAGATTTACATTAAAATATCCTGACCCACTGAGAGTGAACAAAAACTAAATGACATTTAAGCCTCCCCTCCCAAACAAAGCCCTCGGAAGGACAAAGCACTGATTTCACACCTAGAAATAGTGTTTGCAGAAGTATAGCTGAAATTAGCTAGCTGTTGATAGAATTAGCAATTTTTCACAGAATAAATGGTGGGCACTGTATAAGAATTTTTATTTTCAAAAGGTTAAAAGAGAGAGACATGAACTCTGTTGTATCCAAATAATTGAAATAAATGTTGATCCACAGAGAGAAAACTTTTAGGAACCAACTAAAAATGTGAAGTGTGAATCATGAAGATTTATTGAATGTGAACTAATGGGATACCTTGCACTCTAAAGGCAGATTGCTTTAAGAAAGGAGCTTTGAATAAAGCAGGAGTTTTTGCCCTCTGGTGCAGCCCTCAGATCATATGATGTAATGATCTGGTGCTGCATACAGTATAGTAAGGAAAGGGGGCTATTTCATGAATCATTGGTTCATATGGCCTATTATAAAATGGAATTCTGTATGCAAAAAAGGTCTCTCGCCCACTTTGACTGTTTTCTAGATGGGCTAATTTTCTTCAGTAGCGTAGAAAACACAACACGGATTGTGTAGCTTAAACAGAAGAAAGAAAGAAAGAAAGAAAGAAAGAAAGAAAGAAAGAAAGAAAGAAAGAAAGAAAGAAAGAAAGAAAGAAAGAAAGAGCTCCAGAGTGGCATTCTTTTGAAACAAATTCACGTAGAAAAGAAAATAGAGTTTAAAAAAGAAAAGAGGATGGATTCAATGATACCAGATGTAACTCACAGATCTGTGGACTGAAGGGTCATAAGTTTAAATAAAAACTCAGTTTCAAGTTAATTAGCTGGCAGTGGTGCTTCAAAAATTACAGAGCTGGGGCATATGTTTCCTGCAAGGAGGTCAGCATTTCAGTATATCCACTTCTTTTCCTTTGGCAGCAAGGAATTGACCCGTTGCTTTGGCTATGGCACTCTTCACTTCCTTATATTCCTCTACATTCCAGTCTGAAGTACCCCCCCCCCCGCCGCCCCCAAAAATAGAAAAAGAAAAAAGAAAATAAAAAAGGAGCAGAAACCAGGGGGAAAGAAGTAAACCAGGGACAATTGCCCACACCTTGTTGTTTATGCAAAATACAGTGTTGTAGGATGCACAATTGTGCTACAATGCAGCAATGAAATGCAAAATATATTTCAGCTCCTTTTCATGCACCATCGATACAGCCACTTTTTGAATAAACATTTCCCATTTAGAAACATGGTGGTGAATTGTTCTTTAATTATTAGGCTGCTCGAAACGCTATTCCATTTTGTCTTTTTTTAAAAAAAGTGCTCATTGGGGGTATTTCCCCCCCCCCAAAAAAAGGCATTGTTCCTTAAAATGTTTTTTAAATGGGTAAGTATAAAGTTAGAACTTCCACAGAATTCTTAGGGGAGAAATGCCAAAATGACAGAGGGAGAAAAATTACATAACATATTTATATATATATATTTAAATGGAGCTCGGCAACTATCAAAGTAGCTTTGCTTCAAATTTACACCCTTCCTCAGTATAAGAAAATGGCTCCCACAGGAGTGTGCTTTATGCCTTCCAGGCAGAACTTCATAGCCCACAATTAGTCTATATATTCAAGGGCCAAAAATCCTCATTGTTTTACTTGCTGTATAATTATCTGTTATGATGAACTGTGATTCTAAGGACTATTGTCTTTAAGCCTGGATCTGTGTATAGATCAGTTGTCTGGCAGAGACCCAGGAATGGACCTTCCATTTAGAATATATGCCTGAATGATTTCTCTACTCTCTTCCCGGCTGGGTGAAGCAGGGACTGTTTCTGCATGATTTCTTGTGTTGATGAGAAGCAATTATGCCTTAAATGAAGTCATTCATGTCTGCCATTTTGTTTGCATATTTTTCAACATTCACCTGTTATTAAACCTGTCTTTAAACTGTAAACTAGTTTTAAGTAGACTTTTATGTCTAATACAGTTCTTGTAATCAGAGGGAAACAACATAGGTAATAATGTTTTCTTCACAAGTCACTCAAACAAGAAATCTAATAAAGCGATAACAAATTTCTCTCCCTCCCCGCCCCCCAAGTAAGGCTTGGGACTTTTTTATTTATTATTATTAGTAATGGTGATGATCTTCATCATCATCCCTAAAAAGTACCATTTCCATAATCCTGTGCATGTTTTCTTGGCAAGAGAAGTCCCACTAAAATGAAGGGATTTACTGCTAGGTAAAAAAATCATAGGTTTAACAAACTCTACACATTTGTAGCGAAGGTGGAGAGAAGTAATTGAGTATATACTGCTGAATAAGACTTTAAAAATATCTTTAATATATCGTTACCAACTAAACCAATGTTAATCTTTTTTCCTGCAAAATTATATTCTCCATTAGTTATTGCAAGTGAGTTATTCATTCGTGAACAACACCATTATCCTCAAACTAGACAAATGGGAATATATTGGATTTTCAGCCCAATCCTATGCAAGTTTATTCAGGTATAAATCCTATTCTCTTCAATGAAGATTAAAATAGGACTGTAGCCTAGATCCAGGATGCTATTTCCCCCCAAAATAAACTGATACATCTGGTATAGGTTTTGCTGAAATGTGTGGGTTTTTTAAAAGCAATGCCAGCATCATAGCTCACAAAAGGTATGAGACCCATGAAAATAATGAAGCGGGTGGGTTCACTTTGCAGATCTGCTTTATGCCAATTTATGAGAACATTTATTGCCTTGCTAGATCCCCGGATGCATTCTTCCTCTAAAGGCAAATGGGTGTGTTTTGATCAATGCAGCTTGTCTCCGGGTTTTCTCAAGGATAGAATTCCTTTGCCACGTTTCCCCAGGAAAGAAAAACAAGTGTGATCACAGAAGTATTTTATAGCACAGTGGTGACACTTCAGAGAAAAAGCAAGTTTCAGGTGTAGTGAATGGGTCATAATTATCCCACTAATGTCCAGTTCAACATGAATTCAAACATGCTTAAGGAGCCATTCCTTCATGGTGCAGTACAATACATTAAAATGCAGTTGTCGATATATTTTATATTTTTTTTTTAAAGAAAAGAACATTTTGTTGGGGAAAAAACTTAATGAACCCCTAATATATCTACAAACAGAGGAAAAGCTGGGAAGCAGATTGTACTCAGGTGGCCATTGCTTCCCCCTTTTTTTTTATTTAAGGGAGGGAGCTTGCAAAAAAGGCAGCCTGCAGCCCCTTCCAAATCATTCAACAGCTCTAAATTACTAGGTCAGCCCTGCCCACTGCTGTGCTTTAAACTATTCGCTAAATTCATTATTGTTTGGATTACTACAAATGATTTTCAGATTTTTGTTCTCATGGCACTGGAAATTTCCCCTGTCATTTACTTCTTTGCCATTTGCGTGCAAATTCTGCCCGGACTGGGATCCCTGCCATTCCATTTTCTTCACAGCGAAGGGTTTTCTCTGCTCCTGGTGGGGCAAAGTCATGACCCAGAAAAAAATTGATTCATGAATTCTCAGGGTGCAGCTAAAGAAGAGAGGAAATATGCCTTGGCTGAGCTCCTACTAGTGACAATTTAAAACCTGTAATTAGTTTGGATGCAAGCTGTAAAAGGAATCGGAATTTAAAGTGCATTAATTCAAACTGATATATTAACTTTAACAACGTAGATGCCTTATTATGGAGAATCATTATTACAGTCTGTTTGGCTAACTGCTGGAAACGAGGTTTTATTAACTTTGGGTTGGGGGGGAAAGATTAGCGAATGCCAGTAAGTCTGGGAAACATTTTATACGTGTGATGAGTTTCCAAGAGAAATATAACTTTTAGTGGGGTTAGTTAGCTTTAACACCTTAGTTATGGAGTCTATTTTTGTATACCCCCATCTTCCCCTTGCATCACAATGGTCAAGGCCACACACTCCCTGCTGCTATCAGGACCCTGCACCCCCCCTTAGCTAACTCCCTGACATTTCTATGAACTACACAGCTGAAATGTTATACAGTAATTAATGTCGATCCTAGCACACACTCAGCCTCCAGAACAAATTAGGATGGAAAAGGTTATCATAATATTTTGCTAGTCTGTTTGGTAGATTTCAATTGCTCCCTGTGGGGGGAACAAACAAAAAATGGACATTTTTAAAGTTATGTTGCAGGGGCAAGCAACGCCCGAATATTTTTGGAATGGGAAGGGAAGAATTTGCCATATTCGCTTTGAAAAAGGATTGCTACGAAGCAGTTTGGATGCTTTGAAGCACTCTGCGCCTCAGGGACCAGTTTGCAGCCTTGTGGTATGCAGTTTTGTGGGCAAGATCAGCGGATGATGACTGAAACTCGAACTAAAACTCTGTTATCTTGTGGAGTTCAAATCCAGGTACAACCAGCAGCTGTGTCTTCTCGACCTGTCAGTGGTGTCTGAAAAACACCCAGAGACTAAATAATTTAGATTACACTATTCTGACCTGTATAATTGTTTAAATGAGTAATGCAACGACTAACTGAAAGAGGTCAACCATCTGTAGAGGAAACATAGAATTTGGTTTCATTTCCAAACAAACTTTTGAAGAGAGATGCTGTGGGAGGTAGGACAAACTCCAAAGACAGGCCTAGCGCTTATCTGGTAGAAACTTCCATCACTAGCGAAAGAAACATTAATCGCAAATGGTCCAGGGACAGCAGCTAAGTTTGATCTATGCAACATGTCATTAATCTATCTTTCCTTTCCTATAGGTTAACATGAATGGGTTTTAAATATCCATTATCACTACTGATGTAGTCATTACTTAGCAAACAAATTACAAACATCGAGAACCCTGACCATATGGGACTCATCACGGCACCTTCGCAATGTATGTGGTTTTTCGCTTTGCTCTCCAGGGAGAATAAAAGCACAAAATGCATTGCACCAAATGTATACACAGATTAAATTCTAACAACCTAGTTGTCAGCAGCAAACAGATCTACTGACTGGTTCAGAGAATGGTCTGCAGGCACATGATGGTGCTGAAGCTCAGCAGGTTTGGCCCCTTGAACGTGCCTGGAGGCAAGACCACCTGGGAACCATATGTAAAGCTCTCCGGAGGAAGCATGGAATATAGTAATAAATGAATGAATAATGGTGCCCCCTTAAAGCTAGTATTTGCCCCGATGCAATCATTTATGTGCGTGCAGGTCTTGTGACCGCTACTTCTCTAAGAAAAACATGCATGACTTTTATGTATGCCAGAGAATATACAATTTTGTCCCTAGATTTGCATTTGAGCTATTATTGTGGCCCCATTAATACCAAGGAACTTCACTCATTATAAGTCTTTTGTGGAATTGCAGCTGACTTTCCACACTTCAGCAGATATAGTGCTTTTTGTTACATGTGCATCCTGCTATATTCTGTCCGTATGAGTGGGTGGAACAAAGCAGTGTGGTCAGGGGAATAACAGTGCACCCATTTGTAGCAGAAAATCCATATTTTCATTTTGTGCAAATATCTCTTTCCATTTTTATGCTACTAGGTGGATATTTTAAGAATTTTTATGCCGGCAAAATAAGAAAAGAATTTTAGCTCCAATTAGAAAACTCATTTTTAAAGCATTGCTTTTTTCACTAAAAATGTTTAAATGGGGCTGACTGGAAAGATAATAGTGAAGGTGTGTTGAAGTGAATATATGTGGCTAGAGGACTCAACCACCTAAAACATCATGACACATGTCCCTCCTTAAAGAAAGGGGGATACTTTTATGGTTTTGTGCTTATTTATTTTCTCTCTACAGAAACTGTGAATGATCTTACACATTTGTATCTTGCTTTTCCCATGTGTAATACCAGTGCTTTTTTTCTAAACAAATGTTTAAGGGTACTCTCATTTTCCGACTCATATTGAAATACTGCCCCTCAACGAGGCCAAACTTAGATTCACAAAATGTTTAGGGGTCTGCGTACCCCTGGGTACCCCCAGAAGAAGAAAAAAGCACTGTGTAATACACTCTGGGATAGCTCAGTTGGTAGAAGATGATACTCTTAATCTCATTGCAAGGGACTAGATAACCCTCGTGGTCTCTTCCAACTCTATGATTCTATGTGTACTTGTTTTGGCAGCTGGTACTCAAGGAAGTATTAGAAAGAATAACTCAGTTTGTAAACCAGCACGAGTCCTGTTTTTGTGCTGCGTCAATGCACCAAATAATTTAGGGCTTAATAGTACTTCTGCTGGCAGCAGTTAGTAAGGATAGAACACACACCATTGGAAATATAGCTCAGAATTTTAAACGATCTTGCTGAACTAACTTTTAAAGTAGAATACAAGAAGGGAAGGCGGGTGGAAGCAATGAGAATAAGGTTTTGAAAGGTACCAATGTAAAAAAGTGTTCTTTTTTATGCAAAATTTTCTTCTGTATTTTTCTTACTTTCTGATTTTCTTTTCTTGATGTTTGTTGCTTGTTTTTTCTGTTGTTGTTTTTTTGTGGATGTTAATTTTTTGTGTGAAAATCTTAATAAAATATTATTATAAAAAAAAGGAAATATAGCTCAGAATTCGAGCTGAGAAGGGCTATAGTTCAGTGGCAGGGCATCATGCAGACAATTCCAGGTTCAATATCCAGTTAGGACTGGGAGAAACTACTGCCTGAAACCTCGAAGAACCACTGTATGACCTGACTCAGCATGTCGGGTTCCTATGATCAGTTGGTGTTGTTTGAGGAGCTGACTCAGCAAAACAGTGTCATGAAGGAAATGTCAGACCACGGTAAATTCAGTAATACCGTATTCACGTGAATCTAATGCGCCATCGAATCTAATGTGCACCTTGGTTTTCAAAACCTTGAAACAAAAAAAAAGTATTTGCTATGTCAGAGGTGTTTTTCAAGCTTGTCATCAAATCTAATGCACACCCTAATATTTGCGACATAATTTGGCCAAAAAAAAGTGCACATTACATTTGAGTAAATATGGTATGTGGCTTCCTTTTATATTGTTCGTGAACAAAGATCTGTGAGTCCCACAATAAATTCTGGAGAGACCCATTTTCCAACTTAGTGTAAGACAGCAACCTGACATGATACTGCACTCCATCCATTTTATCCATGAGTTACTGTGTTACTTGTGTTGTAAATATTTCCTGAAAACAACAGGCACTAAAAAAAACACCAACCCCTGAATATTTTGCTTTCTTTTTATCATCAAGATATTCTAGTCCTCTCCCTCCCCCCCCCCAGCTTCAAATGCTATTTTCAGAGGGCACAATCTGTGCATATGATCCAGTCATAGTTGGCATTAAAAAAAAAAAATCTTACTAATCTAATGGGGGGGGGGAATTAATACACACTCAGCTCTCCTATTGAAACTGTCAGAGCTGAACATCGTTTAAACAATGGCTGGATTGTAAGCAGAGGTTCTAAAATGTTTAGTTAGCAAACATGTTTTTCACTCACTGATGAATCAAATGAAAGCTGTGAAACCATGTAAGGTGCTTTCTTAACAAGTGATATAAAGGTGTCATCCATTGGGGAGGAGGCTTCTTAAAATGCATCAGAAGGCTAATATCCTGGCTTTTAGAGAAACATTTTATTTCACTGAATAGACCAGCAAAGCTCTGGCCTTAAGAATAATAAATGTGGTGTGCATATTGTAGGCAAGTAAATTATGGTGCATGCATGCATAGTATCTGTGCATTGCAATGGGGGAAATCTAGTGTTTTACGTAGACAACTTATCAAAATATACAGTATGGTGATATAGGCAATTAATTGATTACTACTATGGCCACCTCATGAGAAGAGAAGACTCCCTGGAAAAGACCCTGATGTTGGGAAAGATGGAAGGCACAAGGAGAAGGGTACGACAGAGGACGAGATGGTTGGATAGTGTTCTCAAAGCTACCAGCATGAGTTTGACCAAACTGCGGGAGGCAGTGGAAGACAGGAGTGCCTGGCATCCTCTGGTCCATGGGGTCACGAAGAGTCGGAGATGACTAAATGACTAAACAACAAATGCTTGAGCATGCTGGAGACCTAGGTTTTTGCAGTGTTCAGCATCTATACAACATCATTGGTACCAAAATACCACCCAGTAACCCCCCCCCCCTTTAAACCTGATTTACACTTTCTGGGGGAAATCCAGTAAATGTAAAAAGAATTGCTGCCAATGACTCATTTTTCATATCTGAACTACCTATTTGCAATATTAGGTCCCTGTCAAGAAGCAGCCATGGTTGCTTAGAGAAAGAGTCATGCAAAAATCAATGCAAGTCACCAAATCAACTCACACCTTTATAGCATGCCCAATAATTTCCCATTTCTTCCACAACAAAAGCATATACAGGTAATTAAGCAGTAATTCAATAACATAGCAGCATCTATTGGTAGGGAATGCTTCTTAACTGTTCAGTTTGTTTACAGTCACCCATCCAACTCTTCTGTGAAAATGTATTTATTTGATTTGTTTCCGACCTTGTCCTGAGTAACCTGAAGCAGCCCCTGCCTTTTAAAAATGCTAAATGAGTCATCCTCTCAAGGCTCATCTCTTTGGTGTTTAGCCCACCTTTTCGGATTTTCTAAGGGCACAATATGATCTTTGTTTCTCTTGGTGTTTGCACAGTGTTTGCACATTTATAGCTTACCCTTCAATATATTGGGTGATATCCAACAGTAACTGCTGAAGGAAGGGAATCTGTCAGTAGAATGGGGAAAGCCATTTTTAAGACGTCCGGGTATAGGGCGGTATATAAATTCTAAAAATAAATAAATAAATAAATAAATAAATAAATAAATAAATAAATAAATAGGGTATCCTGCTTCATCTACAGTGCCCAGAGTCCCCTCTGTCACAGAAAGTTGAGGCCAGGTTTATGGGCAACACAGGGCACTGTAAGAGGGAGGGGAGGTTAATTCAAACTCCCGCCCTTTCTTCAGATGGACAGTCATCACGGAGACTCAGATACTCAGTGTCCAACTCATATGAGTCCTATTGTCTGTTCCTCGTGAAGAGGGGATAAGGGGTAGAGTTTTTACAGAAGTGGCTCTAGTTCTATGGAATATCTTTCCCAAGAAGGCTCTTCATTACTAGTATTCCTTGCTCCTCCACCCACTTTTTTTAAAGGCTCAAATCTTTCAGATCCTCAGAAGATCCAAGACCTACATTGGCTCCCAGTACATTTCCAAGCACAAGTCAAAGTGTTGGTGCTGACCTTTAAAGCCCTAAACGGCCTTGGCCCTGTATACCTGAAGGAGCGTCTCCACCCCCATCATTCAGCCCGGACACTGAGGTCCAGCTCCAAGGACCTTCTGGAGGTTCCTTCCCTGCAAGAAGTGAGAATGCAGGGAACCAGGCAGAGGTCCTTCTTGGTAGTGGTGCCTACCCTATGGAATGACCTCCCATCAGATGTCAAAGAGATAAACAACTATCTGACTTTTAGAAGACATCTGAAGGCAGTTTTTAGGGAAGTTTTTAATGACTGATGTTTTAATGTATTTTTAATCTTTGTTGGAAGCCGCCCAGAGTGGCTAGGGAAACCCAGCCAGATGGGCAGGGTATAAAATTATTATTATTATTATTATTATTATTATTATTATTATTATTATTATTATTATTATTATTATGTTAGTTGTGGATTTGATTTGGAGGTGTTGCTGTATTATGTGCTCTTTCTACTTTAATGTATTGTTACATACCACCCCAATCTCCAAGCAGTGAGAGAGGCCAGGTGTGCGCTTCTCAGGGTTTAGTTTTTTTGGGAATGAAGATCAGTGGATGTGATATCTTAAGGATATGTGGCTTTATTTACACATATACACAACCTGAGCATAGGATGGACAAGCTCACAGCAAGAGCACTCCAACAGTACTTAATTTGCCCTGAATCTCCCACCCTTCAGCTTTATCCATGATCATAGGCTCTGGTACTACAGGAGAGGGAGAACAACCTTCTACCTGCTTTCTCCATACAATGTATAATCTTAGAAATATCTATCATGACACCAGTTACTTGCCTTTCTCTAAACTTAGACACTCCAAATGTAACATTTCCATAAAGGGACATTGCTCCTGCCTCTTGATTATGTTGGCTTTTTTCCTCTGCTCTACAATATCCTCTTGAGATGTGGCAACCAGAACTGGACACGGTAATCCAAGTCACAATATTGGCAGTTTTAGTTTCAATTCCTTTCCTATTGAACCCTAATGTGAAATTTGGCTGGGGAAAGAAATGCCTTCTTTCACCATTGAGTTCACCATTACCCTAGGAGCACTTTGCTGATTAGTCATTACCAATGTGCAAGTGACATTTGGGTTTGTGCCCCAATGTGTTCAACATCTTTTGCATCAAACTCTGAGTGCCACTTAGGATTAAACTGAACACTAATCACGTCACTGACCAAGTGTTCTAGGCACAGTCAGTGAGGGTATACAGACACCGTAAAATGACATTGAAAGCCGTCTGTGCAGAAAACAAACCAGCATTAGTCAGAAAGGCAGCAAAAGGATGGGGAAGATGTACCTCTCTAAGAGTACTTCAAAGAGAACCTACTCATCTACAATAAATAGTGGAGATCAATGAGAGGCAATGGAAGGCCAAGACAGAAGATGTGGACACAACAAAGATATTGTTCAATATACAGGAGCTCAACTGCTGTAGGGCATTCAGCTGCTAGGACACTCTCATCTCCATTCTGGTGGTGAGGTCTCTAGGGTGGATCCTGGCCCCAAGTTGCCTATCTGGAATCCACTTTGCCTTTTTGAAAAATAAACTCTTGTACCTCCACCCGTTTGTTACCCACGGAATTTATCCTTCTGTAGACAACTCTTTGTTCTATGCAATGATTGTTGCTGTTGGATTCCTATGCTTCGTGTGATTTGAAGAGCAATCTTGCCAACATCTTGCAGGACTGAGTCTCCCTTGAAGGTATATGGGCCCCAGTCCTTCCCCCATAGCCCCACATTCCTTTCCAGTGGATATCAAAATATCTCCTCCCTGGATTCCCCATCTATCTGTTGTTTGTTTGTTTGTTTGTTTGTTTGTTTGTTTGATTTTTCAAATAAAGGACCAATAGCAAGCCCCCTCTTCTCCCTTTCTTATCCGTGGCCCCCATCATTCTTCCCTTACACTTCCCTGCTTCTTCTGGGATGGCCTTTAGCACATACTATATAACAAGGGCTTCATCAATCAAAGTTTCTTTTGCATTTCTTTTTTCCCCACTTCAAAATTTTTGCAGTGCTATTTATTTTCTCATTAATTGAGGCAAGGGGCTGGTGGGTGGGGGGCACACAAAAGAAATTTCCCACACAGCACTACCCACAACAGTGCAAGAGCTGCTAGTACCAGATTAATTTCCTTTGTTTCCATTGTTCCTAACAGAAGCACTCTCAGGACATGGAATCAGGTTCAGATGTATGTCAGATACTTGTGGTCTCAAGCATGCATAGATCAATTACCCTCTCCATTGCAATCGGAGGCCCACCTTGGTCATTGGTCACAAGCACGAAGAACAGGTTGCAGATATGTTAGTCCAAGCCTTTGTAATCTGCCTGGAGGAAAATATTCTATACAGTGGTGCCTCGCAAGATGAAAATAATCCGTTCCGCGATTCTCTTCGTCTAGCAGTTTCTTCGTCTTGCGAAGCAACCCTATTAGCGGCTTAGCGGCTTAGCGCTATTAGCGGTTTAGCGGTTTAGCGGCTATTAAAGGCTTAGCGGATTAGCGGCTAAAAGGCTATTAGCGGCTTAGCGGCTTAGAAAAAGGGGGGGAGTTAAAAAAGCACAAGACTCGCAAAATGTTTTCGTCTTGCGAAGCAAGCCCATAGGGAAATTCATCTTGCGAAGTGCATTGAAAAACGGAAAACCCTTTCGTCTAGCGGGTTTTTCGTCTTGCGAGACATTCGTCTTGCAGGGCACCACTGTACTGTGTTTCATTGATTTTAGAAGCAGATACAGTTCTGTCTAAGGGACGCAGGTGGCGCTATGGGTTAAACCACAGAGCCTAGGGCTTGCCGAACAGAAGGTTGGCGGTTCGAATCCCTGTGATGGGGTGAGCTCCCGTTCATCGGTCCCTGCTCCTGCCAACCTAGCAGTTCGAAAGCACGTCAAAGTGCAAGTAGATAAATAGGTACCACTCTGGCGGGAAGGTAAACGGCGTTGCCATGCGCTGCTCTGGTTCGCCAGAAGCGGCTTAGTCATGCTGGCCACATGACCCAGAAGCTGTACGCCGGCTCCCTCGGCCAATAAATTGAGATGAGCACCGCAACCCCAGAGTCGGTCATGACTGGACCTATTGGTCAGGGGTCCCTTTACCTTTACCTTTACAATTTTGTCTACACAGTTGGTGCCAATTGAGAGCACATAGCCACACATAAGTCCCAATGGAAGCAACAAAACATAAATCAGTTTTGACTAATTATTGCAATGATTTCAAGAAGACCTCAATACAACTTTCACTGGTTTGGGGTGGCAAATCATCTCCTGTGTCTGCAAGGCAGTGGCGTAGCGTGGGGGGTGCAGGGGGGGCCGGCCGCACCGGGCGCAACATCTGGGGTTAGGGCAAATCCACGGGTTAGGGGGCGCAAATCCACGGGTTAGGGGGCGCAAATTACTTGCCTTGCCCCGGGTGCTGACAACCCACGCTACGCCACTGCTGCAAGGAAGTCTCTAGTATCTCCAGATCGGGCTGAGAAAGAAAGTCCTGCCTGAAACTCTGTAGAGTTGTCAGAATTGACATTCTTGTTCAAGGTGGACCAGTGGTCTGGCTCAGTGTAAGGGTGCTTCCTATGTCTCCAATATTTAACGTTTAATATGTCACTTCTCATCATACCAAAAGTCATAAAACTGAACTCAGCACATGAAATACACACAATCGTTTCAGACATAGCTTCCCCGCCTTACCCCTCTCAAAAGCATACATGTCACCTTGAGCTAGTTACCAAACCTTGGACCTCTTTGACAATACTATGTGATCACATCAGTATTGTTAAGTGCTCTCTGCATATAAATGAAGAAGATTGATTTAGGCTATACCAAGGAGACAGCTACAGGATAAGAGGAGCTTTATTCACTGCTTGTTGTCCCAGCTTTTTATTCACTGGCAGCAAGGATATCTAATGCTTTGGGGAAATGGCTGTCTTGATGAGACCTCTGATTGTAAAGGACTTTCAAACTGGGAACTATACAATGTTTGATGCTGAGTGGATGACTTTCCATTCTTCTCTTCCTTTTTTTTTTTTAAAAAAAAATAGGTCAATATGTCATCCATCTCTTTTTTTTAACAAAAATAAAAATTCCCTAGTGGCACTTCTTATGTCGCTCACCTGTGAACCACGGGTGTCGCTTTTCGTTCACAGAAATTTGGGAAGAAACAAACACACACACACCACTGTGAAACACTGTTTTGCCACTTAACACTAGCAGCAGCTTTTACAACAGAAGTTGTCTTCATCATAGCAGTTCTTATCTCTACATTCCACCTGCACTTTTATATGTATATCCATTTACTCATCATTTACCAGCCTGCTTGAGGTGACGGGAAACATTTTCCCCAAATAAGTATAATCTAACACCTGTGGAAGAAATCATGTGATGACAACAGAAGGTGGCATGCACTGAGGTGAAGACTAGGCATTCCAGATTTGCTTCTATGATCAGTGACAGCCCTTTGCTACTGTAAACCTTCTGCTGTGAACCAAAGCCCCAGCTATACCAGGGTGAGGGAGCTGTGGCCTTCCAGACTCCAACTTCCACCAGCCCTAGCTACCATGGCCAGTGGTGATATAGTCCAAGCCATGTATTGAGGGTAGCATGTTCCCTGACCCTGTTATAAAGACTAGAACCTGTTGCTTCCTTGTCTATCTTCTACCACCCCCTTGTGGCAAACCACACTACAGAGCAAAGGCTGGAAAATTCCCAATAACACACAGCTTCCAGCATAGCTCTATGAACCCAATTAGCCTGCTGGTTTCCTTTGGCCTATCCTGGCTGTATGTGCCAGTGCTGGTGAAGCCATTATGGTGCCTGATTATAAAAGCTCCATTAGCTCCCATCCACAATGGCAGACATGGTGGGAGTTGTCCGTATCTGGAGGGCACCTCATTGGCTACCCTGGCTGCTGCTTATTATTATTATTATTATTATTATTATTATTATTATTATTATTATTATTATTGATTTGTACCCTGCCCATCTGACTGTGTTGCCCCAGCCACTCTAGGTGGATTCCAACAAATATAAAAGCATAATAAAAACATCAAACATTAAAAACGTTCCTATACAGGGCTGCCTTCAGATGTCTTCTAAAAGTCATATTTATATCCTTGACATCTGATGGGAGGGCATTCCACAGGGTGGGTGCCACTACCAAGAAGGCCGTCTGCCTGGTTCCTGTACCTTCACTTATCACAGTGAGGGAACTGCCAGAAGGCCCTTTGTGCTGGACCTCAGTGTCCAGGCTGAACAATGGGGGTGTAGCCTATTGTTGAAAGATAAGAGAAATCCATTCCTTGTCCACTTTTGCTTCTGGCCTCACCCAGCACTGCCATGCTCCCTGCCCCACTGACATCTGGTATGAGGGAATGAGGCCCTCAGGCCACAACCTATGTAGAGATGCATAAGCCCTGCCCTCCATCTTCCTATTATGCAGTTAAGCTGCTATAAAATATGTAACTGATTGCAGAGTAGATATGCCCCAAGGGTTAAAACAATTCAACATTTTAAACTTTTCCCCAGTGTTTAATGATAATTTCCTGCACCCATGACAGCATCCTCCCCTCTCACCTGTAAATGATATGCTCACACTTTCACCACCAGAGGCATAACCCAATGAATTGGATTGTTGCTGCAGGTCCTTTGTGCATCATGCATAGCAGGCGGAGGCAGAAGCAGCCCTACCATTAAACACGCTTTCCTCTTCTTCCCTTAACTTCCGCAGTGGAGTTCAGCCAACTTCACCTACTGAAGATTGCACCCAAAGTCACCTCTTCTCCAGAACTTCACAAGCACTACTGCGTGCATATGGGTGCTATCACGAGAGATGCTTTAACAGCCTTTTGAATTTCTGGCATTTCCATGATGATGTCACTTCCACCCACATTACACCTGTTCAAGCATAAATATTTTCATGCTGTTAGAAATACCAACTGTACCATTTACTAACGCCGGAGAGGCTGCGCCACTGCAACAGACCACCTGAATTCTATGGTTTCTTTCTCTGTCTCACTATATAATAAAAATGCAAGGATGTCATCACATTGCCCCCATTGGAGGACTTGTAATGCCACACTACATCCTGATGTGATGTGCAAAAAGAAATGGCAAAAAAGCAGGGCTGGGCAGGGAAGCAAAAATAAAGGCAGGTTGCACAACATGGGAGCCAGAAGGGGTTTGATTACAACTCCATCAAAAAGTGGAGAACTTTTTCTTGGGGGGGGGTGGCTTTTTAATGCTATCTGTTTTATCTCTGTTGGTCATTTTTATTTTTGTTTTATCTTTTCTAGTTGCTTTTATAAATTGTGTTGCTTTTAATGTTTTAATTGCTTTTTTCCTTAGTATTTCATCCTATAGAATCATAGCATTGTAGAGTCGGAAGGGACTCCAAGGGTCATCTAGTCCAACCCCCTGCAATGCAGGAATCTCAGCTCTCTCCATGGCAGATGACCATCCAACCTCTGCTTAAAAACCTCCAAGGAAGGAGAGTCCACCACCTCCTGTGGGAGTCTATTCGAAACTTAGACAGCTCTTCCTGATTCTTTGTAAGTCACCCTGGAAATTTGTTGAATGGTAAGACATAAATGCTTAAAATAAATATATAAACACATGCATGTGTGGGTGGGTGCATTTGCTTTTCATTTATGAACAGAGCAGCTCTTTAGGTTACCTGAATGGCTATAGCTGATAGTGTGATAAGTCCTAACTTATGTAACACCATTAGTTTCCCAGTATGGGCTTCCCTTTGTAGCTCAATTTCCAGAGTAAAAAGGTAAAGGGACCCCTGACCATTAGGTACAGTCGCGGACGACTCTGGGGTTGCGGTGCTCATCTCAATTTATTGGCCGAGGGAGCCGGCATACAGCTTCTGGGTCATGTGGCCAGCATGACTAAGCTGCTTCTGGCGAACCAGAGCAGCGCATGGCAATGCCGTTTACCTTCCCACCAGAGTGGTACCTATTTATCTACTTGCACTTTGACATGCTTTCGAACTGCTAGGTTGGCAGGAGCAGGGACCAAGGAACGAGAGCTCACCCCGTCACGGGGATTCGAACCACCGACCTTCTGATCGGCAAGTCCTAGGCTCTGTGGTTTAACCCACAGCGCTACCCGCGTCCCTAATTTCCAGAGTACTTTAGCCTTAAATATAACTCTGTATTGGGCACTCAGCCCAATATGAATGAAATTGAATGAGAGTTCAATTTCAGTAGCCTAATTTCCAAGAACATTTGTTTTAATGAACTGTCTGTTTTTACCTTATGCCACATCAAACATACTCACAAGTTTATAAAATAGTGTTAAGGTATAGAAATCCCCTTTCCGCACCACAGGAAGAGCCCTGTTGGATCAGACAAAATGCCTATCATGTCTCGCATCGTATTCTCATAGGCAACCAACCAGATGCCTGTGGGAAACCCTAGAGCAGGACTTGAGGGCAACAACACTCCACGCTTATGATTGTGGGATATTTACAATGCAGTCAAACCAACAATGCCTGTTTGCTAGATAGGCACATGATAGGAGCTGAAGCTTAAAATCCTATAAGATTCCAAAAAGGGCTCTGAGAGACACTCCCATTGTTCCTTGTCTGGGGGAGGGCATATCCATACATATAATCTCCTCACCTGGCTGGGCACATCCATTTTGCTCTTTGCTCTTTCAACTCATTCCAGCAACGTAGACCATGTGCCATGTCTGAGCCACAGCTCAGATTCCATCTTAAACTAGACTTTGTAACTGGATTACCATTTTAAGCCTGCCTGAACAAAGCTGTTTTCTTCAACAAGTATTCTGAGTGAGTAAATGTTACATTTACCTTTTACAAGATTGATAGTGTGATTATTGTTTTAAGTGGGAGAAAAGGAGGAAATACTAGAATACTGTCTACCTTAAAGCATCCTAAAACTAGCCTATCAAAGCTTGCCTTTTCAGTTGCAAAGGGATGCACTCTGCTGAGCTCACAAATGTGAAGAAGGAACGATAATATCTAACTGATATATCCTCTCCTAGCATCTAGGCCATGGGTAGGCAATAAAAGGCCCGGGGGCTTTCTAAATCGAGCCCATGCATGGTCCGGGAATCAGCATGTTTTTAAGTGAGTAAAATGTGTCCTTTTATTTAAAATGCACCTGTAGGTTATTTGTGAGGCCTGCCTGGTGTTTTTACATGAGTACAATGTGTGCTTTTATTAAAATGCATCTCTGGGTTATTTGTGGGACATAGGAATTCATATTTTTTTCTAAAATATAGTCCGGCCCCCACAAGGTCTTAGGGACAGTGGACCAGCCCCCTGCTGAAAAAGTTTGCTGACCCCTGATCTAGGCACATCCCTGCAATGATGCTTCTTTTTTCTTCTTCTTTGATGATCACTCGTGGCCGAGGAAGATTGTCTTCCATGAAGTTGGTCTTAACAGTGTTTCTGTGACTGTGGAGACCAATTCTGGGTCCACACATCCTTCCACAGTGGGGACATAGATTTCTAGGTGGGATTTGATGATGGTGAGGGTTTGCCAAATGTGCTTTCTTCTTAGCTAGTTTCTCCCTTTCATCCTGAGTTTGAGTGTCTTCAAAGTCCATGACACCTTTGGTAAAGAAAGTTCTCCAATTGGAGCACTCGCAGGCCAATAAACTACTAGGAATAATAAACACAAATTGCCTTGGTCTTTGGTCATGCTATGCCATTGCCCAATGGCAGGGAAAGCTGTTCTCCAATTAGAGCACTTGCAGGCCAATGATGCAACTAATATTGAAAAGCATACCACCTCTGGCACTGAATGTGGTATGCAGCCATCATGGTCAGTAGCCACCTTGTCCGCCAGAAATTTGTTTAATCTCCATTTAAAGTCTGACTGCATCTCACCCCAGATCTCCAAGTCAATGTCAGTTTTATAGTAAATAAAGATCAACGCTGAGCATTTAAGCAAGAGTTTTCGAAATATTTAGCACTTGAGTGCTAAGAGAAGCGAGAATTCCAATTGTCAGCACTTAGCACTTTTCTATTCACTCATCTTAGAAAAGTGTGTCCCAAGAAACAAATGCATCATTGTTGAAATGGAAAGAGCTCTTCTGCAAAAAGAAGAAGAAGAAGAGTTTGGATTTGATATCCCGCCTTTCACTCCCCTTCAGGAGTCTCAAAGCGGCTAACATTCTCCTTTCCCTTCCTCCCCCGCAACAAACACTCTGTGAGGTGAGTGGGGCTGAGAGACTTCACAGAACAATCTGTATTGTTTTTGTTATATCAGTGTTTCTTTCCACTATATTAACTTGAAGAAAATTAATTTGATTACATATATTGGAAACATACTTCTTCTGGAAGTTACCTTGTGGGCCACCAAATGGCTATTTTCACATATTCCTGCACAAAATACTTATCATACCATGTGCAAGCCAATCTGTCAAACATGGATGTGACATTGTAACGTACATTGCAAATTACATCACCAGATGTTCTTGTTAAAAGTTTTGGTCCCTTTAACTGATTATATAGTTATTGCAACCTTTTGAGTCCTGATGGTGACAGTCAAATTGATGGCTCACTGATTTAACAACACTTTTTTAAAAAAACAACAACGTGAAGAGATTTAAGAGGTTGACAGAAAGGTATCAAGAGAAGTTAAGGGAATCATTTTGAAAGTCATTTTAAGTTAACAGCCAATGGCTAATTTCTTTGAGTGTGTGTGTGTGTGTGTGTGTGTGTGTGTGTGTGTGTGTTTTAGAAGGGTGCAGCTGGATGGAATAATCAAAGACAAAGAGAATTTTTTAGCAGTAATTTGTTGAAAATTAGATTATTGTTCAACTCCCAAGTAAAATTTTCATTTTTTTCTAATGCAGTCATTTTTCAGTTCATAAACAGATTATATTTTCTGCATACTTTGCCCTCAGTTACACAAGGGAAATTCATAACACTTCTTAATGTGACAATATGGCATAGTTAGAAATTTTACAACATGAATAATTCAGATAAAAGGTGTATACCTCCTTACTGTTAACACGAGCAGAGATGTAAGAAATTTATCAAAGTCATTTTGAAATTGCAAGTCATTTTATGTTGTGAACTGACCTGAGATCTACAGCTATAGCTTGGTATGCACATCATCATCATCATCATCATCATCATCATGGTCCTGGCCAGCAAAACATCAACAGTGTTCCAAAAACACTTAAAAGGTCCCTGCTGTTTTTCATACGCAATGCTGGGTCAGCATATTTCAAAGGGAAGTGTTCCCTTTGAATTATTCCTATTTAGGGAAGTTTTTAATGTTTTATTGTGTTTTTAATATTCTGTTTGGAGCTTCCCAGAGTGGCTGGAGCAACACAGTCAGATGGGTGGCATATAAAATTATTCTTATTCTTATTCTTATTACACCTGTCTTTCAAGGGCCAGTAGTTGTGACGATTGTAAGAAACCTTCAGGAGCTCAAATGCCAGTTGTAGAAAAACAAAAACTAGAAAAGGCTGTTGTGCAAGCCCTCTTCATTGGCCTTCCATAGCTACCTGGTCAACCACTGTAGGAAACAGGACACTGAACTGCACATGCCTTTGATCTCACCCAGGACGGCTTGCTTCCTTCCCTCCTTCCTTCCTTCCTTCCTTCCTTCCTTCCTTCCTTCCTTCCTTCCTCTTCTTCTTCTTCTACTTCCTCTTCTTCTTCTTCTTCCTCCTTAACATTTATATGTTGAGTGTTCAAAGCATTTTACATACATCAATCAAATAATTATTACAGTATTAAGTTAGTAATGCCATTGGGCTGGAAGAAGTTGGGTGGGTCTAACAGAAAGACTGGGTCGAATCCAACAGTTGCAGAAGCAGAAGGCTACTCAAACAGCCAAACTTCATGCTAAGCCTCTCAAAGGGGTTGGGGTCTCTCCTGAACAATGTGAGATGTGTTGTGTGTGTAGTGGAAGTAAAGAATCACCCAGAACTGGGTGGTGGAAGAACTTTGCATGGGGCTGTACATTCAACCTGCTGGGAATCAGAAAATATTTTTCTCCAGGCTAGGCTGACCAACAACTTTGGAAGTGGAAGAGACACCTTGTGTAGCATGAGGATTGGCTCAGTTCACTGAGTCACCTGAAACTATTTGCTTTGAGGACAACATACTGTGAATCTTCTCTCTGTCTGTGAAATCATGTTAGCTGCATCATCTGTGTTTCTTGGGGCAATGGAATGTGTTTGTGTCATGGGCCTAGCCTGTGAGGGTTCTACTTAAGGGTCCTCTATTCAGTTATAGCTTGCTGGCTTAATAAAACAAGAAGCCTACACTAATGGACTTGGTCAGTGAATGGCTTCCTTTTTGATGGAAACCCTTTAACTATCATGTTGCTTCACCAAAAGAGCTGGGGTGCGGGGGAAGAGGGAATAAAATCCTGCCATTCTGTTTGAATTATTCTTGAGGTTCTATTTGTATTTCTGTTTTTTTACCCCTCTCATCAGTTGTTTGTAACTAAGCTAGAAAGAATCTATCTTGGCCGGGACCCAGAAGCCTGGTGCTCAGCTTGAGAGGAACATTATTTTTTAAAAACTTTGAAAATATTTATTGAATCATGTTTTAATTAGCAGGAAAAAAACATTTTGTTTATTTTCAATGGGATTTTTTCCTCCACATTTAAAGGGTAAAATCTACCCGCTTTGTGTTCCACTTGCATAAAGGTGACATTTTCATGGATGGTTGCTTGGCACCAGGCAGAGCGACGTCCTTGATTTCCTGCCCTTACTTTTTGGAAGAGATAAAATTGGCAGCTCCCGCTATGCGTAGGGGGGTTCACTCTGCATTTTGCTATCCAGATGAAATGCAGTCATATTTAACTCCTGTTTTTATGTTCTTTTGATTTCTGTGCATATAGTGATTTTTTGTTGCTGTTCTACAAGAAACCTCTTTGCAACTTCCAAATGATCCAACCCAGGTATAGCACTTGGATCCTTATCTGTCTGGGTGAGGATGACTGAATGAAGAACATAAGAGCCCTGCTGAATCAGACCAAAGGTCCATCTAATCTGGCATTCTCTTTCTACAGTCAATGAGAGGCCTATGGGAAGCCCAAAGCAGAACATGAATGCAATAGCTCTCTCACACACATGCACTTCAACTGGTATTCATATATATATATTGCCTTTCATCCTGCAAGTGTTATGAAGCCACCATGACTAGTATTTGTCCTCCATGTATTTGTCTAATCCCTTTTAAAGCCTCCAAGCTCTACGTCTTGTAGAAGTGAATACCAGTCTTACACAATGGAAAGCCAACCCAGGAAAGATCAACAGTCTAGGTAAGATGAAGTTTATTTGGGTCAAGGACTAAGTAACCTAGCAATTGATAGATGTACTTGTGAAATCTTGGAGTCACACTGCTCTGAAACACAAGGTTCACAACTTCAGGGACCTCAGGGATCCAACCCAGACAGAACCAGCAGCCAGGAATGTAACAGGCCCTCCAAGTGTCTCTATTTTCTAGGTACAGTCCTGGATTTACAGAAGTCATCCCAGTTTCTGATTTGATCCTGGAATGTCCAGCTTTTCCTTAGGACGTTCCTATTTTCATCGGAGAAATGTTGGCGGTTACGATAGCTTTGGCCGGTGCATCATTTGTGATTCTTTTTGGGTAATTAGTTGCTGTAGTGCATGTTTCAGTAACTGTCAAACTTGAGTGCACTGGAACAACACTCAAGGCTTTTATGAGTGACTTGAGAATCACCACCATTGGAAGATGCTTGGTGTACCACTCCTTCCTGTTCACTCCCCTCTCTGAAGAAGATGACCATTTTGCAAAATATTCTTTCCCATTTTCTTGTTCTGGCCAAACACACACACACTCCAGAATGATGTTTGGTTGGCAGCATTGTGTAGGTGCAAAATAGCAGCCACATTGCCAACACAGCAAGAAACATCTTAGAAAAGCAGAGGGAACCTGTGGTCTACCACTGATGATGAGCAGCCCTGCCCTCAAAAAACGTTTGGAGAATTTCCCCTTTCCTACTTGAGAAGGTTTGGCAAAATAGCAACATTCTTGGCCTGTAAATAGTTTGGAATATTTCAGAAGGCCATTTCAATCAATAAATTGATGCTTACCTTCTTATCCTTTTAGTTATGATTTCCCCCTGTAAAGCCCATTGCTCACGCACAAATGGCAGAGGAAACATTTTCAATCTGCAAACATTACATCACAATTAAAATTAGGTGGGTTTTGATATTGCTGTGTATGGTAACTAATGCCCAATATTCCATAGACATTTTTTAAAAGAACAACCATATGCAAGATTTAATATAGCAGTGGGTGACATCCAATGGTGTTTGCCGGCTTGCAAAGAGGGACCTCCTGCCCTCCCCCCCACGGTACCCTGCACTACCACCCCAACTCCAAAACACTGGGGGAACCTGCTAGAGCAGATCTGGAGGCTGGAAGAGAGTGGAATGAAATAAATGGGGGAATCCTGTTGCACAAGAAGACATGCATTCATGCAACACTGGCTATCACCCATGTCAGGGAACTGACATCAGAGGCAAGAGGAGAGGTAAGACGCTCCAATGATGCAGGGGAGGGAACTAGCAAGGAGAGAGAGAGAGCTTCCGCTGGGGAAGGAAATCCAGGGGACACCAGGGAGAAAGGAGAGGCTGAGAGTACTGCGGAGGGGAGGCTCCGAGACTCTTCCAGTGAAATCAGCGGAGAGAGCACAGGACCTCCGCTTGGCACACCCACGCTGCGCAGAAGGCTTCCGCGCAGAGAATCTAGGAGGAGACTTGGAGTCAAAGAATTTCTATGTTGGAGGAAGTTTAGGAGACGCCCACTAATGGATTCTGCCAGTGACTAAGACAGTCGCATTGTAAGGGCTATCAAACCGGGGAAAGGTTTAGCTATACGACCAGCTTGGAGCAGTTTGCAGTTCACGCACAAGCAACCCCAATTCCCATTACAACCCAGGTTCAATATAATCATGACTGAAAATGAAGGTATTTTACCATAAAGGTGACATCAAAAATTTAATCAGATTTACAATGAGAACAACATTATAGAAACATGAATAATTCTAATCTGACCATATTTTGATTAGATAGTCCTCTTCAATGGCTTGTTTTACATGATATTTTTTTGGGGGGAGGGGGGGTTCATAACTTTCAGACCCATTGTGGAGTAAGGGCTTGTCCCCACTTCCGTTTTTCCCATGCTTAGAAAGCCCAAGCTGTTTACCACTTGTCCCGTGCTTTCTAGGCGTGAATCCAAGCAGTTCTGCCATTGCCCACCACTTTCTGCCTGACAACCCACTCTTTAGTGCTAAATCGGAACAAACAGAAATCTGTGGAAAAACCAGATTGCCATTTGTTCCAATTCAGCGCCAAGCTGTGGGTTTTCCAAGGAGAAAGCAGCGGGGCAAATGGAAGTGTGAACGAGCCCTTAGAATGAGTGTGGTGTCAGGGTCAGAGTACTGGACTTGAACCAGGAGGATTACCTGCCATGGAACTCATTGGGTGGCCTTTCTCAGCCTAATTTACTTTACAGGGTTGTTGTGAGAATAGACTATTGGAATGGGTGAAATCAGGTTCCTATAGAAGCGTTTTGGTTTTTTAACTCCACAAATAAAGCATCTCAACCTATTTAAAATGTGCCTTAATCCAAAATTTCTGCAACTCTAGCAAACTATGTGAGCTGTGAGACCCATAGAAATTTAAACTTTTTAGGATTATTCACATTTGTATAGTGTTAATCTTGCTACAGGCATAATTAAATTCTAGAACTAATGTTTATGACAATGTCTTTATATTGACTTCATTGATACTATAATAATAAATGCTGCGTATTAGTGCTCTGTAATATTTTTTTAATTGGACCCTAACTTCTATGCAAACATTTCAGCGTTTATTATCTGGGAGTTAGCCTTCCGCTCCCCCCCTTTTTTTTTTTGCTTTTGCTTTTGCTGTCACATAAAATTCTTCTATTCTTTAAAATTAATTGGCTGCTGTCCTTGACTAGCCTTTGAAAGTGGTGATCTGGGTCATGGTGTCCAAAGAACAGATAAGAAAACACTTTGAATGCATATTAATAAATCTGAAACCATATGGTGCATTTTCACAGAAACATATTTGTGCTGTTAAAGAAATAGTTAAACAAAGCTGAGGGAATTATGGCTAGGACCTCAGCATAATTAATTCCCACATAAGTTTGCCTGTGGGCAAAATGAGTTTAAGGTCACCCTTGGAGGGCATTGCAGGGATTTGTGTATTATGGACCGCCCTTTGCAATGCAAAGTTCCATGGGTGGTTCCATGGGTGGAAGAGAAGGTCTGCCCACATTATGTCCACAGAAACCTCCATAGCCACCCCCCCTTCCGCCATAGGCACAATGACACAAGGGTGTAAAGGGCTCTAGGGCAAAGTGGATGGAGTGAGGTGTTTGATCCAAAGGATTCAAGTCCCCTTTATTTTTGTGACAAATAACCCAAATTGGAAGAAAGCTAAGCCAGTTCTGGAGCTTTGTGCCTTCGGCTTGCATACTTAGAACACGGGGGAGCCAAACGCACAGATCCTTCTAAGGAGTAATGAAATGTGGTCCCAAGCAATTCTCATTTTCATTTCGTTTCATTTCATTAACTCAAATATAATGTGCACCTTTTTGGGACAAATAACATCAGGAAAATTAAGGTGTGCATTAGATTTTTTGGTTTCAAGGTTTTGAAAATTGAGGTGTGCGTTAGACCTGATGGCACATTAGATTCACTTCAATACGGTATTTTATTAAATTAGATTTTATTTGTTGGCTCCCAACAAAATATTGAAAACACAATAAAAACACAAGCAGCTGCAGGAGGCAACAGTTTGCCCCCTTGCTCTCCATAAATTGTGCTTCTGCCCTCATGGGTAGATAAAAGTTCACTCGTCGTAATCCTTGACTGTGGCATAACCAGATTTGGAGCATGAAATCTTTGAAATCCTGCAGTGCTACATCTAGCCAAAAGCAGTCCTGAGGATTTTTCTCCTTATGTTTGTCATCAGGCATCTATAACAAGGAGTGCCTGTTCAAAATAAGTGTAGTTGTGTTTTCTGAAATATACAGCCAACACAATCAGTAAAGCAATCAACATGGGGAGAAGTTTACTGTATGTTCCAAATCTGTTATTTATCCATAAGAGTAGCACATCCCTAAATGGAAGGCATATATATATATATATATATATATATATATATATATATATGAATGAATCTTGCGCAGAAGTAAAATAGGGAGCCAATGTATCATGTAAAATCCAACTGGAAGTGGAGAAAAATCTTTTTAGCAACAAAACAAAAGTAAATGAATGACTAGTGAAATCACAACAACAGAACCCATACAATTCAGAAATGAAATGTTTCTTGCACAAGCATTATGCCTTCAGTTTGTTCACTCCAACACTGCCACAAGGAACGCCTTCCCTTCAGATGTCAAGGAGATAAAGAATTACAAAACTTTTAGAAGAAATCTGAAGGCAGCCCTGTATTGGGAGATTTTAAATGTTTGATGTTGTTATTATGTTTTTCGATATGCTTGTGAGCCGGCCAGAGTGGCTGGGGAATTATTATTATTATTATTATTATTATTATTATTATTATTATTATTATCATTAGTGGAAACTTTTGCTTTCATTTTCAATTAATTGTGGTTTATCGTTATGCATAAACATGGAAATGTTTCTTAACTAGGGTTTAGGAAAACAAGCTTGGATTGGAAACCACGGTTTGAACTTGGGTTGTTTCCTTAAACCATAGTTTAAAGACTAAACAACCATTTCTCAAGATCCATACACTAGTAGTAGCAGTGTTTATTAATAACCCTTCTGCGCCCAAGTGATATGCAGTATTTAAAAAATACAATATAAAGACAACAATGCAGACAAAAAATGCCAAATAAAACAGAACAAAGACATTACAACAAAAGTGGAATTAAAAACCTATAAAAAACCAGGCAGCAAAGATCACTTTTTTTAACAGACTGGACTAAAACTAGGCCTTTGATGGACCTTGGGGTTTCAAATTTCAGGGGCGCCCTGTGCAACACCAAAATTTAGCGCCCCCACATCTCACCTACCATTCTACAGCATAGCTGTGGTGTTCCCAAGGCTCTGCACGCAGTGCATCCAAACCAGTTGCGCTCTCCTAAATCCACCTCTGGCTAGGCCAACCTGACCTAACTAGGAAGGGAATTGCACAACTGGGGTGCGGCTACAGAAAAGCCCCTGTCTTGAGTATTCAGGAACCAAACGTTGGTGGTGGGATAGACAATAGGACAATAGGACCTCTGATAAAGATTATACCTTATGGGCAGGTTCCTAAGGAAGCAGATAGTCTTTCAGATTACCTGATGCCAAACCACAATTAGGGTCAAATCTTGGGTTGGGGCATTTTTTGGGGGATTTTGTTGAGCGGTTGTTACTGTTGATTTTTTGTACCTTTATTTTAGATCTTATAATTTATATGGAAATTGTTTGATTTGCTTGTGTAATTTTTGATGTTTTATTTATTGCTTATGTCTACTTTTGTTATGTTTGTAGTTCTGGACATTTTGATATGTTGTAAGCCACCTTGAGCATGGTTTTAACTGTAGAAAGGCAGCATCCAAATAAAATGACTGATTGATTGAAAATTAGAGTGAAAACTTCAAATTTCTTCCTTGTGGTTGCACCAGATGTGGAGGGGAGAACTCAAAAGCATGAGACTCTTTTACAGAATGCTATGGGGAAGAAATGGAGGCAGTGAGAGATTTTACTTTCTTGGGCTCCATGATCACTACAGATGGTGACAGCAGTCATGAAATTAAAAGACGTCTGCTTCTTTGGAGAAAAGCAATGATAGCATCTTAAAAAGCAGAGACATCACCTTGCCAACAAAGGTCCGTATAGCTAAAGCTATGGTTTTCCCAGTAGTGATGTATGGAAGTGAGAGCTGGACCATACAGAAGGCTGACTGCCGAAGAATTGATGCTTTTGAATTATGGTGCTGGAGGAGACTCTTGAGAGTCCCAGGGACTGCTAGAAGATCAAACCTATCCATTCTGAAGGAAATCAGCCCTGAGTGCTCACTGAAAGGACAGATCGTGAAGCTGAGGCTCCAATACTTTGGCCATCTCATGAGAAGAGAAGACTCCCTGGAAAAGACCCTGATGTTGGGAAAGATGGAGGACACAAGGAGATGGGGGTGACAGAGGATGAGATGGTTGGACAGTGTTCTCAAAGCTACCAGCATAAGTTTGACCAAACTGCAGGAGGCAGTGGAAGACAGGAGTGCCTGGCGTGCTCTGGTCCATGGGGTCATGAAGAGTCGGACAAGACTAAACGACTAAACAACAACAACATACCACACTTTAGCCTTATGTGTCCAAATTAGGGCAGAATCCATCACTTTCTTATCTGTAGCTGTAATTACCTTTGGTACACATCCTCTTTCTTTGCCATGTTCAATGCTGATAATAAAAATGGCTGTACAAAGGTGAAAGAGTATTGGAGTGCACATTTTCTGGAGTACACATCCTATTGGAACACGCAAATATACATTTAATTGCAGAGGGTGTGAAGTTTTGCATTTGTCCCATGAAATTTTAGTTGTGGAATGCTCATGTTCAGGTGATGCCCATAGTCACAACCAGCCCAGGTAGTATAATGCTTACACTAAGATGCTTGAGGAAGATTGGGGAGACCATGGGTAAAATCCTCAGACAGCCATTGTTAGAATTTGGTATCTTGCCCAGGCAAATAAAGAGGAAAAGTCTGCTTGTGCATCCAGTTGTGAGGAAACATGGCTCAAACCCAGCTCTCAAACCCTCAGCTGTCTGTGGGATCTCCTGCTCTTTTCTCTGTTATTCTCCCCAGTCTTGACTGGTCCCTATGCCTGGAAGTCCTTCACAGAACACCTATACAGAAGCACCTTTTAATCCTTTCTGAAACACCACCATTTCCACAAACACTGAGCTTGCCTCCATTACTTCTCACCCCTAATACAAAAGCCTCACATCCCACTCACCATGTTACATGAGAGAGGTGATGTTCGGGATCATTATCTCTTCTGAATGTGTGTCAGCTAGAAGGGGGGCCAGAAGACACGATCCAGACTTCCCCATCTCTCCCTGTGCATACTATCTTATACAGGTAACTGCAGTTGGGGATTTGAACCCTAGGGCCTAGTCCAGCCCTCTAACCAATACACCACACTGGAGCTAATACAGTGGAAACTCGATTTTCAAATGTAATCTGTTCCGGAAGACTGTTCAACTTCCAAAATGTACAAAAACCAAGGATCAATGGTCGGCCGGCAAAATCCATTGAAAAAATGGAGACACACGCCTCGGAAGCTGTTTGACTTCTGAAGCGCATTCAAAAATGGAAGCAATTACTTCTGGGTTTTCGGCGTTCAGGTTCCGAATTGTTCAGCTTCCGGGATGTTCAAAAACCAGGGTTCCACTGTACATGAATTTATCACACATGAAGTTCTGGTGCATTCTCCAAAGCCCCCCTAACATTTTTACAATTTCCCTGATTATTTGCTTCTCTCTCTTTCAAGGGCAGGTAATGAAAGAAAGAAAAAACATTTATATCACTTCAGAATTACATTACCATTCTGAACAAACTGTGTGTGTTCTGTGCAAATATTTGTTTTACCCTCTGGGCTCTTATTTTCAGAACACTAGTGATTGTTTCAGTCAAGAAAGCTATGAATCAGCTTGTCTTTTGTGAGCCATTACTTCTAAATATACTTGCCTCTCTGATATCTCCTACTTCTTAATTGATTTTTTTTAAAACTGCCATGGGTTTTAAATATCTATACATGATAGCTAAACATGTTTCCTAATGTTTCAGTAGTAGCTGTCAAAAAAAGAGATGCCTTCAGTTGGTGCATAAATGCCCTCTGGTGACGGTCCCCAAAAATGCAACAGATTTTCCTCTTGATTAACCATGACAGCAATTCAACCGGAGGGTGCTTAAATCCTGAAGGAAAATAAACGTCTTGTAACTAAACAGTCTGGTCTGTACACCCATTAACCCAGAAGACTCTGATTAGAACTGTTTTATCCCATCACCGTAAACATGCTTAGATGGGAGAATGGTCCATTAAAATGATTTGACTTGCTTCCACATCAGGGGTTTCTGGAACCTGCCTAGGTGGGGGGAAATCCACTTTTTATTCTTCTATAAAAGAAAGCTACACAGCACATACAATGATGTTTCCCCTTGTGCATGCTGAGCAATCACAGGCACATTTGATTGCTTGTGGATAGTGGAAACCAATATTTGATTTGGTTTGGGGGGGGTTAACACACCATCCCTCATGGAATGTATTTCTGTATTTAGGGTTTAATTATTCTACTTCGTAAAAGGTTATGAATGACTATCACATTGCAGCAGAAGTGTTAATACCATACCCACCTGTAGACACGTTCCTTTCATTTCAAAGTGATGGATAATAAATTGGTTTCTCTTTTCTTTGATAACAAGATGTACTGGGAAAGTTCCCCATTTCTTTTCTCTATTAAGTACTCTGTTACATTTTCTTAGCTTGCTCATTTTTTAATTATTATTATTTTTACAGCAGATCATCTGTAATACAGTGGTGCCCCACAAGACGAATGCCTCGCAAGACGAAAAACTCGCTAGACGAAAGGGTTTTTCGTTTTTGCGTTGCTTCGCTAGACGAATTTCCCTATGGGCTTGCTTCGCAAGACGAAAACGTCTTGCGCTTTTTTTTAAAGCCGCTTGAAGAGGCGCAGTTGCAACAGACCATGCTTCGCAAGACGAAAAACATCACAAGACGAAAAGACTCGCGGAACGAATTATTTTCGTCTTGCGAGGCACCACTGTATCCATCATGGTCTTGAAATTGCAGAAAGGTAACACATTGCAAATGGAGGGGGAAAATGTCATAAATTGTGTATCATTTGCTGACTGGAAAAACATCAGCAGTGAATACTGATCATTGTCGCTGGATTGATTTCCGTTCTGGACATAGGGTGAATCAGCAAACATCCATTCCTATTTCAGTTTCCATTTGAATTCTCTAGCATGTCTTGTCATAGCTCAGAGCACCTGTTTGGCATTCCCAGTGTGTCTGGTTCAATCCCTGATGTCTCCAGATGGGGCTGTGGGAAAACTCATGCCTGAAATCCCGGACAGCTGCTGTTGGCCAGTGTCAACAATATTCCGCTAGATGGACCAATGGTCTATCTTATTATAAGGCAGTTTCCTATGTTCCTAACATTATTCCAGGCTAGTTGCTTTAATTCTTCTAGGTCAGTTGCTTTACAAATAGAAGAACCAAATGTACAGTAATAATCCAAATGCGCCACCTGAAAAATTACTTTAAGCAAGAAGTAGGTTTTTCTATACCATAATGGTGATGAACGCTAACCCTCACCATAACAAAGCAAGTGGCTTCATCCCTATTTCGACACTGTAAACAAAGACCGAGCAGGCTAGTGGAAACGGTGGGGGGCCATTATCACGGTCAGAAGAAATAACTTTTTGTGCCTGTACCATACAATTGATCACACGTACAGTTTGATTTCTTTCTCACCAGTTTAGAGTGCAGTAGAATTACCCAGAAAGACTCAATCTTCCTTTATATTGATTGGGGGAAAGGGGAGTATAATTTTACTGTTATGAGTACATTCTATTTCCTGTACAAAAAAGTACAAAGCAAAAGCTGTGTGCTCAGCTCTTTTTTTAAAAAAAAACACTTTAGGTATTAAAAGTTAGTCTTGGAAGTTTCTAAATCTGTGGAACATTTTGGGGTTGGATTTAGTTTTTCCTGAGAGCATCGAATTCCCCTTCAAGTATTCCTTGCAGACTTTTCATAGGTGTCTGGCTGACCACTGTGAAAACAAGTTTTGGCCTTATGTAGCAGGGCTTTTCTTATGTTCTTACTATTTCATGAGCAGCAGCAGCATGAGCACACCTTCCATTTATTTATTAGACTTGCTATTTGCTCATTACCTGAAGGTATCCAAGTATTAAAAGCATAAATACACTATACCATGAAACAGAACAAAACAGACCCCTAAACTTGATGCGTACAAAAGTGCTTCCCTTTAAAAGTGACCCCCTATGCTTCCAAAACTTTCCATGGTTTTTGGAGTTCTGAATTATGTGTCACTGTTTCTGGAGTGAAAGTGATGTATTAGAAATTCTCCATTGTGCTGTTCCCTTCTGTATACATTCAAATTATAGTACAAAAATAGATAACAATGCATAGAATGACTCCTATTATTTCTGTTTTTTACTTACGTCAAACAGCTATTCCTACAAAACAAAAATTAAGCTAACAAAACTCAAACCCAGAAAGTATTTCACAGTGATGAAAAATGAGACTAAGGATCATTTAACCTTAGCAAAGCAAAGCACAAGAAGAAATTCAACACAAGAACACAAAAACCGAAGTAGCTTAAGTCTGAGTATGACTAACATCAGGTATCATTCCGTAACTTCTAAATTATCAATAACAGGTTACATCTGCCTAAATCATACAAACCATTTAAACCTACTCAGTGGGTGTCCTCTGAGTATGACTTAGTCTGAAACAGCAACATAATAATTCCAGTGTGCAATAAAGGGGTTGCTATTTTTTAAACAACAATAACAACAATAATTATTCAGTGTATCTGAAGAAGTGTGCATGCACACGAAAGCTCATACCAAGAACTAACTTAGTTGGTCTTTAAGGTGCTACTGGAAGGAATTTTTTTATTTTAACAATAATTATATAATGCATTTACGGTATTTAGAAAGCTTATATCCTACTTTATAACTCCAAGAAGCTTTCTAAACAGCTTAGAAAATAAATAATATCCAAGTCTATTATCTGGAACAGAAATAACAGTACAAGTGCCCTAATGCTGCTGGAATTATTAGTTTCCTATTCTCATCCTTGACTTCTTCCATGTTGCCCTTCAGCCTCTACCAGCCAGGCAGCAGAGTTCACTGAGGACCTTCCAAGAGAAAGGAGCAGTGAAGAGCAGACAGAACTGGCCCCTCCCAAGAGGTGTCTGGCACAGTGTCCCCTCTCCTTGGGTTTTCGTAATGGGCCATCACTTCTTTTGTTCTCCTTAAATGACCCATCTCTCAGGCCATCTCCTGAACACAGGAAGCCGAGTCCTGCTATTAAGAATCTGACTTCCAGTTTAGCTCTCCAAGCATTGATTAAAGTCTAACATCTACTAAATCCAGGAATTATGGGTGTCTGGCACCCCTAAAACTCGCAACATTACATACAATTCAGGAGGGATAGAACATAGGACTGAGGGAAACCATGCCACCACAAAGAACAAAGGGAATCTCCTCAGCTCTTGGGCATACAGAAGTAAAGGTGACCCTCTTGTCTTAATAAAGTACCCGGGTACATACTTGAGTCCATATTCCTAGGGCTGAGCCAGGATCAAAGAGCTGCTTTGACTCCATCTGTGCTATACTGTACATCTAAATCAGCATCATATCACTTTAAACAGTCATGGCTTCCACCAAAGAATCCTGGCAACTGTAGTTAGTCAAGGGTGCTGAGAGTTGTTATGAGACTCCTATTCCCCTCACAGAACAACAATTTCCAATGTTCCCTTTGAAGTCATGACTGTTTAAAGTGGTACAATACTGCTTTAAATGTGTAGTGCTGATGGGTCCTTAGTCAAATACAGGAGGCGATAGCCATTCTTAGTCATACTTAGACTACACCCAATGGACACCACTGAGTTCAGTTATTTCATTGATTTTAGTAGGTCTACTCTGGGTATCATAGGAGCCAACTCCTAGGGGCTGAGGTCCCTTTGCCCCCCAATAATAATAATAATAATAATAATAATAATAATAATAATTTATTATTTATACCCCGCCCATCTGGCTGGGTTTCCCCAGCCACTCTGGGCGGCTTCCAAAAGAATATTAAAATACTATGATACATCAAACATTAAAAGCTTCCCTAAACAGGGCTGCCTTCAGATGTCTTCTAAAAGTCTGGTAGTTGTTGTTCTCTTTGACATCTGGTGGGAGGGCGTTCCACAGGGAGGGCGCCACTACCGAGAAGGCCCTCTGCCTGGTTCCCTGTAACTTGGCTTCTCGCAGTGAGGGAACCGCCAGAAGGCCCTCGGTGCTGGACCTCAGTGTCCGGGTAGAACGATGGAGGTGGAGACGCTCCTTCAGGTATACTGGACCGAGGCCGTTTAGGGCTTTAAAGGTCAGCACCAACACTTTGAATTGTGCTCGGAAACGTACTGGGAGCCAATGTAGGTCTTTCAAGACTGGTGTTATATGGTCTCGGCGGCCGTTCCCAGTCACCAGTCTGGCTGCTGCATTCTGGATTAGTTGTAGTTTCCGGGTCACCTTCAAAGGTAGGCCCACGTAGAGCGCATTGCAGTAGTCCAAGTGGGAGATAACCAGAGCATGCACCACTCTGGTGAGGCAGTCCGCGGGCAGATAGGGTCTCAGCCTACGTACCAGATGGAGCTGGTAAACAGCTGCCCTGGACACGGATTTAACCTGTGCCTCCATGGACAGCTGTGAGTCCAAAATGACTCCCAGGCTGCGCACCTGGTCCTTCAGGGGCACGGTTACCCCATTCAGGACCAGGGAATCCCCCACACCTGCCCGCCTCCTGTCCCCCAGAAACAGTACTTCTGTCTTGTCAGGATTCAATCTCAATCCTATCTCAACTATGAAATAGTTGAGGGGGCCACACACCCCTAGTGAATGGGCATTGCCATTCAAATGGTGTGTGCGCACCGTGTCATGTGATTGATTAGGCAGGGCAGGGCTTACCTAGGGCCTCCCAAATAAAGTTGAATAAAGAATAATGTTGGCACCCCTGCTGGGTACAGTTCAGGTTGATACATCTTAGGTACTGTACTAGTCCAGTTATTTTTGGTGGTTTTTCACACGGGTGGTTCAAAAATTGTTTTAGAAAACATGCACAGAATGAAAAGTATTCTTATAGCATTCTGTACATGTAGCAGAGGGAGAACTGCTGGGGGGGGGAGCTGATCTTTTTCTTAGGCTCTCTGAACTAATTTCATGGTTCTGTGGATTGTGGTGATGGACAGTTGTGGAAAGTAAGATTTTCAGCTGCCCACATTGGTCACCTTTATTAGGGGCCCTGAATATCATTGGCCCATCTATGCTTGGAATGCAGCCACACTGTCCTATTGGCTTTCTAATCTAAGTGTAAATAGCTAGACATCCCTGTCTATGTGTATTTTACCTCCAGTTAAGCTGCATCATGGGCTTGGTGCTCTAGAAGCCATATTTATACTAGTACGTTGTGGGTATGCACTTCAGTGTGCCTACCAGAAGAAGCATGTGCAGAGGAGGGATTTAAACTACATGACCATTGTGGAGTACCAATAAACAATTCGCATATTGTCAAAGCAAAATAGTCTTTTATTCAGAGCTTGCAAACATTACACAGATAGATAGAAGCTACAAAGCTTAACACAGCAATCTAGCAGTTTTCAATAAGATCCTAATGGTTTATTGAATGTGAAGCAAATGGTGCATCAATATCGGACAGCTGTTTTCCTAAGCTCAGGTGGAATCTTCAAAGGCAGACACAAAATTTCTTCCCCAAACATGCTTTTGTTTCTCGATGCAGTCAAGTCTCTCCCTTGTCTGGTTTATATCTAAAACAACCTATGCCATGTTGGTTCTCCTGTTGTTCCCCCCAATCATTCGTAGTTTTATGACATGTAATGGACTGATCCAGAGCTGCCAAGAGATGGGTAGAAATGGCACAGGTTTATGGAGCCCAAAGCCACCAAATTGCCCAGATGCTTAGCTTTCATTTAAAAGAAAGTTAAGCTCCTTTGTGCTCTAGAAGAAGAAGAAAAAGTTATAAACCAAAATGTGGCACCAACAGAACACCCAACACTTTCTGCGAAAAAAGGTAGTCCTTGCCTTTCAATGTTTTCTTTCTTTTCTTTTCTTTTATGTGCAGACAAACAAACGTAACACAGAGACATACATTATATAACAAATAAAAATGGAAAAAGAAATAGAAAAAAAAGAAAAACAGAAAAGAAATAACAATATTAACAAATCAAAAAAATGTCCAGTAGCACCTTAGAGACCAACTAAGTTTGTTCTTGGTATGAGCTTTCATGCATGCACACAAAAGCTCATACCAAGAACAAACTTAGCTGGTCTCTAAAGTGCTACTGGACAATTTTTTAATTTATTTCGACTGCGTCAGACCAACACGGCTACCTACCTATAACTAATATTAACAAAAAACCACAACAAAAATAAAAGCGTACCTAAAAAATACTCTAATGGACAGTATATTTAAACCAAATTTCAGATCCATTTTCCTTGATGACTTCCTTCATCCTCTATGCGGGTCTGTTATCGGTGTTTTCAGCCAATGAGTGAAGTCAGAGCTGTGACTGATGAGTGAGCACCAGGAATCCCTAAAGTCCTAAAGCTCTGCTGTTTTTCTTCTTGCTTCTACAGTGCTACCTTGGGTTAAGAACTTATTTCGTTCTGGAAGTCTGTTCTTAACCTGAGGTACCAGTTTAGCTAATGGGGCCTCCTGCTGCCGCCACGCAATTTCTGTTCTCATCCTGAAGCAAAGTTCTTAACCCGAGGTACTATTTCTGGCTTAGCGGAGTCTGTAACCTGAAGTGTCTGTAACCTGAAGCATCTGTAACCCGAGGTACCACTGTACGTTTCTTTCTGGCTAGTAATTTCTGTCTCCTTGTAATCTGCGTTTGAGAATAGGTACTCCCTATAAGTTATTTCCTGCAGACACTACTCAGTAAATAGGTGTTCAGATGCCAACCAAACACTTTACAAAGAGACTTGGGGATGTCTTCTGATGTACAGGACCTAAAGCCCAGGCACTTGTTAAGAACTGATGTATAATTAAATAACAATACAGTGGCATAAAGGTCTTTCTACTCAGAGGTCAGCCTCTTTGTGTTTAATGGGGCTTAATTCCAGGTAAACAGGTACAGGACTGCAGCCTAGATTTTCTTGTGAGGAAGGGGCAGAGGAGAGTTCTTCGTGAGAGGGCACCTTGTGCGCACCAACCTGTGAGTAAACTTGTTTGAATACAGTTGAGACTTACACATCTAAACGCACAATAGTCATGCTAGATGGGCTGAAGCCTGAAAGTATACTAATTTGGGTGGGTGGGATGTGGAGAACAAAACATGTCCCTTCATGAAGATGCACCAATGTTGCAGTGTGCCATGATGCAATGTATGGCAACCACCACGAGGGGGTATCTGCCATTGTTAGCCCTAGTTTGTCTCTGTGGGGATTCTGTAGAGGCTTGCTGTCTGAGTCAGAGAGATCCACAACAAGCCTCCATCTGGAATTCAATCATAAGGACTGTTCCTTTTAACAACTGCCTGAATCCTGTGTTTCCACAATATGGCAATCACAAAGGCCTATCATACAAGCACTAAATTCCCCAATGCAGCCATTTTATACCCTCCTACTGTATCTCATGCTTGACTGTGAACTGATGACCGGTCCAAGGCAGGAAATAAGCAAAACAATGATGCTTTAAGTGTCTTTAAAATGTCAAACAGTACATACTCATCTGTGTGTGTGTGTGTGTGTGTGTGTGTGTGTGTGTGTGTGTGTGTAAGTTGCAATTTCAGCTGAATTTGGGGAAACCACTTGAAGCACCCATTCCGTTGTGTCAAGCTATTTCAATTGCTTTTCTTTGATTTCCTCATTGCAAACAGCTGAAAGTCTTCAAATTTTGATAATAAACTTGATTTGCAATAGGGGTTGAGTAATTTTGATTGCAACTGTATATCAAGGTCATACCCTCCAGCATTCCTAAAATGGAAACAGGGACAGTTCTCACTCCCCCACCCCAACTGACCCTCCTCAACCCTCCATTTTTTGTCACCCCCCCCCCCGACCACGCATTTCCTGTCAGACGAAGGGTGAGTACCGGCACAACTACACCAATGGAAAATAGCACACAAACCCCACCACCACCACCATCGTGAGAAAACCACTTAATCATGATTTTATATTGTATTTTGGTGGATTTACAAAATGAAAAGCACAAACCAATAAATAAATTTTAGAAAAGGGCAAGATTAGACACAGGCAAACAAAGCATAAAAAAAAAAAATCAAGACTCCTTGTGCTCCACTCCACACTCCACTCCCCCTTTCTTTCCACTCTGGGCAGCCCTGCCCTCTGCCTACCTCTCAGAGCTGGAGCATCATGCAGGCCTTGGCCTTGGTGGCAGCAGCCTCTCCTCCTCACATGCTCTCCAGCAGTTGCTACAAGCTGTTTCTTTAGCAGCCTTTCTCACCTCTGTCTCCTGGTGCCCATCCTCTCCTGCCTCTGATTCTGGACTGCTCTCTGCCATAGTCTCTTCCTGCTCACTAAACCCTGTTGCCTCTTCAGCTTCCGACACCTCCTTCTCCCAGTCTTCTCCCTCTGACCACTCATCGTCATCCCACACCCAATTCCTGGACTCTGAGCCTTCTTCCCCTAGGAGTTACTTTGGGTCTTCCCCAGCTAGTGCCCCCCCCCACTCCTCTGCATCTAGCCAGTCCATGACAGAACCACATGTACAGTACTTTGGGCTCCATGATATAAGAAAGGCAGGGTATAAAACTGAAGACAAAAAGCATATTTTCTCCCAAAATATATATATTTACATTCGTATTTTGATATGCTTAAAATGGTCAAGAAGTTCAGTTTCCAGCTTCTGTATCAGGGCTGGGAGAAGCTCATCTCCGAAACAGTGAAGAGCCCCTTTCAGTCACTGTAGACAACACTGAACTTTATAACATCTTGGTATAAAGCAACTTCTTATGTTCCTAGGACAGAATGCCCCTGGAATGACATTATTGTCATATCCGCACCATACATATAAGACACAACTCTCCCCCACAAGTATCTTGGGAACTGTAGCTTACTTCTCACGCAGCTACAATTCCCCGCACCCTTAATAAATGACAGTCCCCAGCATTCTTTGGGGGAAGCCATGTGGCAAGAGCAGTCAGCTGTTGCTTGAACTGGCACCAAGGATTTTTCCTCTTTTTTTTTTTTTTGGCAAGCTTTTAAATAAGAAGGGGGAAATCACTCAGCCACCTCAAATTTAAAAGTGAGCCCCTCTGAAAATTATAACAATTTTCCTGCTGCCAAAAATTAATACAAACTTTGGGGGCATTTTTACTCTATCCAAACCTCCCAAAATTTGGCTGCGGAGATACATGGAGAAAGCGAAAGAGAGAGAACAACCCTAAGTTATCCTGTGTCACAACAGCTTGTTGAAGATTGAGAAATACTACAGAGGAAAGAGCACAAATTCCCATTTGTCATCTGGTATCTGACAATTCTATTCAGCCAGGCAAGTTGCCCACATAATGAATAAAAAAAATCTATATTTTCCTCAGAATACATTCTCTGTAGTTGCTGGCTGTGTTTCTCTAGACATAGTAGCACTAAGCTCTTGAGAGCCATATTTTCATAAAGATGGATCTGGAATGTTTCCTAGGTTATACATCTGCACGCTCCATCTAATTTGCATATTAGAACATAAGGCTGACCAGCGGACAGGCAGAATAATTATATACAATCCAAGTGGTTTGGCTGAGCTTTCTGCTACTTTTGAAGATTCATCTCCACACCTCCTAAAATTAAGTGGGCTTTTGGCGATCTGGCTGTCAAATTCCATCCAAGGTACCCGTGTGATATCACTGGCAGAACTGCAGGACTTGTCAGAAACCAGGTGTTACATTCTACATAGGCCATCAATAGCTATCTATTAAAGTGTCTGCACCACATTTATCAAAACCATTTCTCTTTTGTTCTATATTTTTTCCACACAGTCATTTCGCAATACTTACGAGCTGATGGCTGCATAAAGCATTAGTTGATACTCAAGTTTATCTCCAGGAAAACAGAATCAGAGTCATACTCCTTCTTTGTCATGGTTCTATCAGCCACTTCACACATTGTGGTTTCTGTGATGTACACTGAAGATGTTTGAAGTTTGCATCTCAAAATGAGGATGACCAAACACATGTCTCACAGAAGTCCACTTGTCAGAGAGCTCCACTTGACGGCAGCTCCCTGTTGAGTTTTCCTGGGGTTTCTGCCATATAATGGATGACGCAGTCCTACAATGATAATACCTGCTTGTGCTACTGTTTGCTGGGCCTAACATGAAGCAAGGAGTTATAGCATCTTTCTTCTGTTATGCATCTAATCTGTTTTAGAAAGTATAAAGGTACTCTGCTATTCCCGGGAGGGTTCACATTAAGAATGGATTATTGCAGTAGGGTCTACCTAAGCTGCCTACCTAAGCTGCCTTAGGGTCTACTTTGGCCACCTCATGAGAAGAGAAGACTCCCTGGAAAAGATCCTGATGTTGGGAAAGATGGCGGACACAAGGAGAAGAGGACGACAGAGGACGAGATGGTTGGATAGTGTTCTCGAAGCTACCAGCATGAGTTTGACCAAACTGCAGGAGGCAGTGGAATACAGGAGTGCCTGGCGTGCTCTGGTCCATGGGGTCACAAAGAGTCAGACACAACTAAATGACTAAACAACAACAAGCCGCCTTTGATGAGCTTCCAGAAACCATATGCAATAGCTGAAGGTTTGATTGGATCCAGTTTGGGGGAGCATGTGACTCCCCTTTTTGCAACTTCACTGGTTATTTCCAGATCCAGCCCAAAATTCTGGTTGCAACTCTTGAACTCCTAAAAGGCATAGGATCAGCATATCTAGAGATCTGTTGCCTCTTAAATGAGCCTACTTGCTCATTCAGATTACCTGGGAAGAACCCCTAGCACATGGGTAGGCAAAGTAAGGCCCAGGGGCTGGATCTGGCCCAATCGCCTTCTAAATCTGGCCCGCAGACGGTCCAGGAATCAGCGTGTTTTTACATGAGTAGAATGCGTCCTTTTATTTAAAATGCATCTCTTGGTTATTTGTGGGGCATAGGAATTCGTTCTTTTTTTTTTTTCTTCAAAATATAGTCCCCCCACAAAGTCTGAGGGACTGAAAAAGTCTGAGGCCCCCTGCTGAAAAAGTTTTCTGATCCCTTCTCTAGCATCTCTCACATCTAACATGGCTGGGATAAGTGAGAGGCCCTTTCCTGGCTTTTTTTCCAGCTGGAACTCACTGGAACTCAGTTCAAGCACTTCTCAGGTGAGCGCCATAGCCATTCTCGGAGAACGAGGGAGGTTTTCATGGCACTGTTTTCTAGGAAAATAGCACGGCCTGTGGCCATCCCAAGACTCTTCAACCCCCCTGCATCTTTGATGGCTTATCACCATCTCACAAAGACCATTTTCTTCCAGCAGCATAAGACCTGTCAAGCGGATGATTTTAAGCGAAGTTTTGTGGAGTGGAGCTTTTCTTATCTGTTGTCTCATACATTTTTCAAATTGTCGGCTTTCTTGTTGATATGGTTTTAAAATGTTGTCACCTGAATGATTTTTTAATTGGAAAAAAAGATTTTTGTGTTTTATCTATTGTTATTTCCAGAATTTAACAATCAGTCTCTCTTCCTAAGGTGCTCTGAGAATTGTAGCTCTGTGAGTGGAATAGGATTCTTCTAACAACTCTTAACACCCATAACAAACTACAGTTCCCAGGATTCCTTGGGCGAAGCCATGAATGTTAAAAGTGGTGTAATGATGCTTTAAAGGCATGGTGTGGATCACTGAAGCAGCTTGCTAGAACTGTTGCTACAGTTGAGGGAGAGGAGGCCAAAGGCATCAGAGCTCTCCATATGTTCTCGGCTTTAGGAGCGATGGCATTGGCCAGCAAATAGTCCCAGGCAGGTATGTGGCCAGGAAGAAGCAGACAGAAGGTTCTATCTAGCTCAACTTTCTATTTTCATGTAGAATCGAGTCAGGCTTTGAGAAGACAAGGGCACTCGTAAAAGCTCACCTCAAGTGAGAGGTGAGCTTTTAAGAAACCCAATCTCTTCTGCTGAGGTGGAAGGACATTTTTTCTGAATCTTAGATGCTTCCTGATTTGGGGAGAAAATATATTTCTTTCTTACTTTGAGGTGAGGAGCACTTCCCCGTCTTTCTGGGAAGCCAAGGAAAAGGACATGACAGGAACAGCAGATTCCTGTTATGTTCCCTGATATGCTTCTGTTTACATAGAGGTTCTGTCACAATTAACAGCTGTTGATTCTCCTGGAATTTGTAGTGTCTTTTTTCAAAAGTATCTAAGCGGTTAGCCACTACCACCAATCTCTGGTTGTGATTTCCAACCAGTGGCGTAGCGTGGGTTCTCAGCACCCGGGGCAAGGCAAGTAATTTGCGCCCCCTAACCCAGGGCAAGGCAAGTAATTTGCGCCCCCTAACCCGTGGATTTTAGCACTCGAGTCTCTTCCGCGCCCCCCCAGATGTTGCACCAGGTGCAGCAGGCCCCCCTGCACCCCCCACGCTACGCCACTGCTCCCACCACAAGTCTTCAGGACAGCCATCCGAAGGCTGGCGCGGGGAGAAGGTCTCTCCGCCCCACCGCCAGGCTTCGGAGCAGCCTTCCGAAGGCTGGCGCGGGGAGAAGGTCTCTCCGCCCCACCGCCAGGCTTCGGAGCAGCCTTCTGAAGGCTGGCGCGGGGAGAAGGTCTCTCCGCCCCACCGCCAGGCTTCGGAGCATCCTTCCGAAGGCTGGCGCGGGGAGAAGGTCTCTCCGCCCCACCTCCAGGCTTCGGAGCATCCTTCCGAAGGCTGGCGCGGGGAGAAGGTCTCTCCGCCCCACCGCCAGCCTTCGGAGGAGGTCCGAGGACAGTGGGGTTCCTGCTTCCTCGAGGAGGGCCGGCCAAACGCGCCCCCCCAAATGTTGCGCCCGGTGCGGCCGGCACCCCTGGCACCCCCCACGCTACGCCACTGTTTCCAACCATTAATTATGCATTCCACTGAAATATATAGGAAGTGTATAGGATTTTCTTACTTAATTCATCTTTCTCCCATTTGACCTTGTGCCAAATAATCATCAATTAACCCTTTATGTACCTATGAGTCACAGTCCCCATGTTATTCCAGTGGCACCATTAGTAGTCTCATATCACATCAGCCTGAGACACTGGTGCTCCTGAACCATTGGTATAGTGCATCCATACAAAGGCAATTAGAAGCTCGTTAGGCTAGTTTTCTGAACCTCACATTGACTCTCAGTACCGTTGACCACCAGATCTTGTTTGGTCTCCTGCTATATATGGGATTGGAAGGCAATGTTTGACAGTCATCCCAACCCTATATTCTAAGGTAGTCTTAGAAACTGGACTACCAATGCACTAATTGAAAAAAGAATTTGAGCAAATGGCAATCCAAGAAAACCTGGATTGCCATTTGTTCTGATTCAGCATTAAGGAGTGGGTTTTCACAGGGAAAGCACTGGTGCAAAAACAAAAACAAACAAACCTGCTCAGACATAGCGCTTTAAGGTGTGGCCCTGTACCTAGAAAGTGTGGGGCAAAAGGTGAGTGTGGATGAGCCCCTAGTCAAGGTTGACTATAATAATGCTACCCTGAACACCTTTGGTAGGTAGGGTGAGACAGAAATCTAGATCAACAACAACAACATTATGGAGCAGTCCTTCATTTAGAGAGCAATATAAGAAGGAGAAAGGTAGAACCAAGAGAAGCAATGACAGTGAAAATGATGGGTGGGGGTGAATATTCACATGAAGTGCTTGGGGAAAATATTTTTACCCCCCTGAAACATCTATCTATCTATCTATCTATCTATCTATCTATCTATCTATATCTATCTATCTATCTATCATCTATCAATCTCTATCATCTATCTATCTATCATCTATTTTGCATGTAAACAAAAACTAGAGTGTATCTAGTGCTGATCTAACCTTTATATTTAATTCCCTGTTTAGGGAAGCTTTTAATGTTTAATAGGTTATTGTATTTTAGTGTTTTGTTGGAAGCCACCCAGAGTGGCTGGGGAAACCCAGCCAGATGGGCGGGGTGTAAATAATTTATTATTATTATTATTATTATTATTATTATTATTATTATTATTATTATTATTTTCTGAGGACTTTACATTTTTTTTAGCTTTAAGCTGAAATACTGAGTAGGATCTTGCAATGTTTGATGCTTGGACTGTTACAAATGCTGTCAAGTTACGTGTCAGTCTCTAGTTTGGACTCAGTATGCCTAAAACTGGAATTCCACCAATGACCTTTAGCATCATTATTATTTCGAGATATTCATACTTCCTAGTTAAAGCTGGTTCAGACTGAAAATAATTTCAAATAATCATGTATGCTTATTTCCTGTTGTGACTCTGTGTTCTTAACTAATAGTACCTGATAACATTTAGAGATATATCTTCTCACCCGGAAAACCTAACAGCTGTCTTTTCTCTCTCCTTTGAAATATGTTTCCTGCTTCCTACTACTAAAAGGCAATTCCAGTCCTGTGTATGGTTTTCTTTCTTTCTTTTTGTCCCATACCTACCATTGCCCGAGCTATTTCAGAACTAGACACCAATTTGGTATTCTGTGAAATACATTGGGGGTGGGGGGAGAAGGTTAACAAGCCTACAAAGTTGTGAGATTTTTCATGGAAAATTCTGTGTACAATATTCTCCCTCCCTTCCTCATACAACATGAGATGGTTAGTTCATGCATCCTGAATACCTAGGGAGCAGCAGGTTCAACACACATGCCTGAGCAAAAGGGTCTTTTCTAATGAACTGGTGCTTGGCTATGTCAACTTTGACAATGCTTGTCAGCTGCTGTGGAAAGGGGGCGGGCTGTTATCAAGACCTTGCTTCAGTCCCACAAACAGGTGATGACAGTACCATTTGTTTGGTGATGGTAGAAAACACAACTAACCCAGGATGCAAGATAAAAGGGTTTTCTTCCTGCACCACGGAGGAAGAATACTAGGCCTGCTTCTGAATGGGTTATCCAGGTGTGTTTATAGGTACGAGATGGTTAGGGTTGGAGAGAACTCAATTTCTCCTGTCAATTTCCCCCAGTTCTTTAATAGCAACTTGCCCTTTCTGCCATCATCGTTTCTTTCTTTTATCATGCAGCTGGGTTACTTCATTTCATAACAACTGTCACTTGGGTATAAAACATATTAAGGTTTCATACTTCTTCAGATACAAAGACAAATAATTATTAAATTTCTATGACAAAGAATATGCTCAATTTGAGGGCCTGGAATATTTTAATGTATAATATTTTCAGAACATTAGAATACTTAGAAACATCTGGAAAAAAGAGAGATGAAGCAAGAAAACTGTTTAGTCTTGTTGTGAGTAACACAGTAGCATACGATTACGTTTATAGCGCTTGCAATTTAAGAAAACTGTTGCATGAAATATTTTGTTTAGTATTCATTAAAGGCTGCTAATGCACTTTTTATGGACTAAATTTTTAATGCGTGTTATTTGTATAATTTGGATATGTGCGGGGGGAAGCAAAGACTTTGGTGTTAAAAATGTGATAGGGATTTTTACACCAATCTGAGTATTAATTTGTACAGGATTTTTTTAAGAAAAAAAAAACCACCAGATCCCATCTTTTAATGATTGTTATCCCAACTCTATTTTTTAAGCTCATTTTGTCACTGTTTTGTAACAGAAACACTGTAAATATTATAGATGTGGTAAACTATTATACTTGTTTTCTTATAAATGAAATGATCTGTGCCAACACTGACAAAATGAATTAATGTGTTACTAAGGCAACAGTCACATTATATGCTTTCTCTTTCACAGTATGCAGTAGAGCATATGGTTTACTCTTAATGGAACACTAGCTTCTCATTAACATACCAGTAGCAATGTCAGAACTTACAAACCATCATAACAGGGAAATGGGGGGGGGCTTATAAATTAGACCCTTTCAGTGCTATTGAGAAGAAAATGACTGATCTTCTAAGGCACATTATTTAGCTAACACAGCCCCCTTTTTTCACTTTTCATCTCCCCCCCAAAAAAACTTTTCTCTTGTTATAAACATAAATATAAACATAAATATTGAAGTGCAAGTCATTTATTACCCTACTTAAAATAATGAGTGACACCCATGTTTAAAAAGGATTCCTTAGCACCCTTAACCTCTCAGAAATGTTTCTCAACAGCTGTAATTTCCCCCCTTACCAATCAACATCTACAATATAAAGAAGCTAATCCAGGCAAATGCACCAAAGAAGAAAATGAACCCTTTAAAAATGGGATGAGGGGGAGTATTTCACTGGCAAGGCATGAGGTTATAAATAAGACAGAATGGAAGAAGCACTGGAGCTACTAACACTTTGAATGATCTTTTAGGAAGCGATGCTGTTTATTTGAACCAGGATGCACACACAGAGAGAGAGAGCTCGATATTGTGGTGTCCCCATTCATTTCAAATTAGGGAGCCCATGTGTACAGACTCAGGGTATATGGATGCAGTTTGGCTCTCTCCATTGAAATGAATGGGAAAAGTTATTCATAGGGGAGCTTCATGCACACTTGGGGCACCTGCAGACTGCAAAGGCAAGTCACTAGCATGGAAGCCGGTAGTACTGATTTTAGTAAAACTTACATCCATATAATCAGAATGCTGAATCTGGGGCAGCTGCACCAACATGGAAGCCGATCATATTGATTTCAATAAAGCTTATTTTCATATGACATGTCCAGGATCAAAATGCTTGAATGCTGTACTACCTGAACACTAAATCATATTCGTAAAACAATCCAGTTTATTTCAGGGGAATCAGTGAAACAAAACTTCTGTGGACAACCTTGAGAGCTACATGTGAGGAAGGTTAAGGAATATGAATAGGTAAGTCTCAGCACCCTCCAAAAACAGAAATGCAGTTTATGGGATAGATATTTGGGATAAGAGAAATCGTCGATTCAGTTTGCGTTGAAAGCAGAACTTATCAAATTTGCACTTTCCAAAATAAGATGAGAACTGAAACATAGCTCTCATTAAAAATTCACATTTACCCAAATTTTGCGATGCAGTTCTCCAACCAACCAATGTTTACAAAAATGCACATATTGGGTAAAAGTGCATGAAAATGAATATATTAGTGAAAACAGCATACAAAAATGCATTATGTTGATAGATCCAACTTGCAAAAATGTGTTAGTTAGCCAAAACTGAATGCAAAAAAGTACTTTAGAATAAATTTGCAATAAAACGGTGAATAATTTTTGTAAGGATTTTTTGCAGATGAATGCAGAAATGTGGGGGACTGAATTTAAGATTGGAAAAACAAGAAACAGAGAAAACTGAGTCTGACAGATCCTTCCATCCCAATTAGACCCAGGTTTGCCGAGTGTGAATTGTTTTGGCAACCCCTACAATACTAGATAATTTTTGGACATACCACACATTTAAAGCCTTAGGTAGGACCTCTGTCTTCACCTTTCTAAAACATATGGCTAAAGTAGAAACTCTATAAAGAAACTGGTAGCTATTTATAAACGATTTCCAAGCCCTTTAGTAAGTAATCTGATGGTGCTTTCCTGCAAAGTATATTTATGCTCATTCTTGATTATTGAAATGTGACAGAATACAAAATTTATCACAACTGTTTCCAGTGTATCCCACCAAGCATAGCTGATCAAGTCACAATATAGTGCTGCAGGCAAGAACCCAACTGAAGTCAGTTTAACTGGACTACAAGGGAGCAATTCCCTTTGCACAAAACTACTCATATTTTGGCAATATAAGCACCACAGCATAAACAGACTCCCTTGGGATGGGGTGGACTCTTCTTCATAAGAGGTTTTTAGCAGAGTTAATGGATGCTTTAGTTGAAATTCCTGCATTGCAGGGGGTTGGACTAGATAACCCTTGGGCTGATTCTATGATTCTATGGTATTCTATGCTATTTTTCTCCAAAAGCATTTTTAAATGTTCTTCACAGTTATCTGTTTAGAATGTGTGTTTATAATCCTGAGGATAATCAGGAACATATTTGTTGTGTCTATTTGTTGCCTCTGAATATTCACAAGCTTACAAAAAGATAATAATTCTGCAATGTACTTGCAAGTGTCTTGCCCTGGAAAGACGTGTTGTGAAAAACATGCAATTTTTCAAGGTCCATTTTTTGAACCATGAAGAAGCAGATTTCTCTGGAAAATCTGATCCATTGGCCAGTTTGAATTTTCTAGCTGTGTTTCTGTTCTACAAACTATTGCACTTATTCTGCCTCTAGGAAATGAGTTGAGATGCACTGAAGATAATTTGCACTTTTGTATCCCTGAACTTGGAAGTTAGCAGGATATGCTCATGCTTTTGCATATCCAGACTTAATGTGTGAAATGGTAACACACATATCACACATGCAGATATCAGTCTGGTCCATGTACTTCATTTTAGTTCATTAAGCTTTCACATCTCATATTTTTATACTTTGCATTTGCAGGGTTGAAGACGTACAGGTAAATCCTGCTTTTTCAAAACACAGGGAAATAAGAGTCTATGTTTGTGTGGTTCTGTTTCCCCTAGGGATGCCAGTAGGCAAACCACAGCAAACCTAAAATTGCAGATTTAAGTACTTCATCAGTAGGAAGCCACTCCCCTTCACAACTATTTGCATGTTTGTAATGGATGCACAACTAACATAATATACAGAGCATGACCTTTACCTCAGACTGAAGTTTTAACAAGTTTAGAAGGTTCTGCCGAAGGAATGATGTGTAACATATTGAAATGTTTCTATACCTGCAGACTAGCTTCCATTTCCAGTAGAACTAATTCAAGACAAGATGGATTTTATTAAAAATGAATACACCACCCAAAAGGCTCATCTTCCACTTATACTTCTTCCACTTATACTTCCAGGTTAGATTACTGCAATTTGCCAAACTTGAGTCTCCCTTTGAATATAGTTCAGAAACTGCAGCTAGCGCAGAAGTCAGAACTAATTCAAGACAAGAATGATTAATTTATTTAAAATGAACACATCACCGAATAGGCTCAGGACAACTTCCACTTATACTTCTAGGTTAGATTACAGTGGTACCTCGGGTTACAGATGCTTCAGGTTACAGACTCCGCTAACCCAGAAATAGTACCTCGGGTTAAGAACGCTGCTTCAGGATGAGAACAGAAATCGCGCCGCTGCAGCTCGAGCAGGAGGCCCCATTGTCTAAAGTGGTACCTCAGGTTAAGAAGACTTTCAGGTTAAGAACGGACCTCCAGAACGAATTAAGTTCTTAACCCGAGGTACCACTGTACTGCAATGTGCCAAACTTGGGTCTGCCTTTGAAGGTAGTTCAGAAACTGCAGCTAGCACAGAATTCAGGAGCCAGATTGTTGTATGGAAGTAGGTTTGATCTTATAACACCGATCCTGTCCCAACTTGTTTCTGGGCACTCAGTTCAAAGTGCTAGTTTTCACCTATAAAGCTTGGGGATCCAATACCTTAGGGATTGCTTCTCTCCATGTGAACCTACTCAGACCCTGCATTCATCATCTGAGGTTGTTCTTCACGTGCCCCTTCCAAGGGAGGCATGGAAGGTGGCAACACTAGACCAGGCCTTTCTCAGTGGTGTTTCCCCAAGAGTGGAATGCTCTCCCCTGGGGAGATGCACCTTGTACCATCATTATCAGCCTTTAGGAGCCTGGTAAATATGTTATTTAGTCAGATATCCCACTCTTATTTGGTTTTCATCTTTTAGTTGGGTGGGGTAGGATGAGCACTTCTGGTCAATAATGCTTTTAATATTTTGATGTCTTTCAATTTGATATTGTACGCCTGGGATTTTAAATGTATGTCACTTTCAAGCAAACAAAAAATATAGTAAGTACCAAATAAGTGCAATTAACCCACAACAGCTATGATATTGGCTCCTACCGACTGTGAAACTGCATATGAGGCAATGTTTGTGTATGGGCCGGAATATTAAGAGAAAGGGTGGATATGAGGCAAATATGAGAATAAACCTAGTGAAGGGGTAAATATTAGATAAGTGTAGGAGGGTTGTGAAGAGCAGCTGTGGGACTCTATAACAGGCCTGGACTGGACTGGACAAAGATGGCAGAAGATACAGGAGAGGTAAATGACTATTCTGAATAGGAAGTGAGTTGCCATCTTGACCAACTTTTTCCATGGACAGTGGCTAGACAGAAATGCTTAAAAAACAAAAACAAAGTAAAGCTCTGTTCACTGTTTATGGACTCACCTATCTCTAGGCAACGCTTTTATATACATTCTGACCATTTTGTGGAGAAGTTGCTAATAATACAACATTTAAAAGCTTGGTAGGTTGAGAAATGGTTAGCTTTAAGTTCAGCTTTTCTTAAATTTAACTTGGAAATTTTGAATTTAGCTTAAAGGAGGAGGCATTATTTCTTCATCTTCAATCTGTTTTTCTACTTGTCACATAGCCTCCACCACATTTTCCTCAAACTCTTAAGAGATTTCTACAACCAGGAGTTTAAAGCAAGAGCATTAAGTGTATTGACTCAACCTGTGTCCCTGAATCCAGTTAGCATGCAGTGACAATATCCTAATGGCAGTTTGGAAGCCAGAACTCAGCAAGTCGCCAAGTGCTAAATGTGCCTAAAATGGAGCTCCCCTAAGTCAAAAGATAAGAGCTATTTACACCCAAGTGTGCATGTGTTCACATTTACAGTTATAGCCACATAAACACGGTAACAGATAGCCATGGGAAGACATCTGTTCTTTTTGTGGAAGGAAATTGCCACCCAAAAGAGGAAAGTTCAGAGGGAAAGGCTGGTGCAGCCATTTGTCTGTTAACAACATTAGTATAGCTGCAGTACAAAGGGCTTTTTTTCAGCCGGAACTTGCCGGAACTTAGTTCCAGCACCTCTCAGGTGGGCACCATTGCCATTCTAAGAGCATGAGGGAGATGTTCATTGTGAATTTTGGTACCTCTTTTTCTAGAAAAATATCACTGGTAGTATGAAAAATACACCTTACATTAGTTGAACTACATTTGTGTTCTGAGGCCTCACATATGCAGTCATTTTGAACCGCAGTATGCTGTAGAACAAGGATAGTCAATGTGGTGTCCTCCATATGTTGTTGGACCACAACGCGTATCAGCCCCAGCCAGCATGATAATGTTGGGGATGATGGGAGTTGGAGTCCAACAACATGTGCTGAACACTATGCTGGCTACTGTAGGAGTAAAGAATATGCAGCCATCAGGGGTGCCAACTTGAATAAAATATTGGAGGGGGCAAGTAAGCTCCACCCCGCAAAATCGATCACATGATGTGGTGCTCGCACTCCATTTGAATGGCAATGCCCTAAATTGATGGGTGGGCTGAAGAGACCTTGGTCCCTATGAGTTGGCTCCTATGGCAGCCATTTTGAACTGTAATTTTGTATTTGCCATGCTACTTGATAATCCCTGTGGGTGTTTGGCTTTGTGTTGGCAACCAAGAAAGAGGATGACTATCAGGGATAGATACAGCCCCCGAGGAATGTAGGAGAGTGGTAAGGAAGTGATGCTATACGCAGAACAAATCAGCACTGGTACTTTAATTTCCATTACAGTGGTACCTCGGGTTACATACGCTTCAGGTTACATACGCTTCAGTTACAGACTCCGCTAACCCAGAAATATTACCTCAGGTTAAGAACTTTGCTTCAGGATGAGAACAGAAATCACGGGGCAGTGGGGCGGCAGCAGCAGGAGGCCCCATTAGCTAAAGTGGTGCTTCAGGTTAAGAACAGTTTCAGGTTAAGAATGGACCTCCGGAACAAATTAAGTACTTAACCCGAGGTACAACTGTAGTGAAACTGGACACACAGCTTTGTCTTTTGTTATTGGGTCTACCAGCTCTTGCAGTATTACTAACTGGGCTTCAAATGGATAGATGTATGTGGAGAAAAATCTAACTTCCTAAATACCTACTGGGAACAAATATGTGCCTTGCAATGAGGTTAGCTTCATTTTTAAAACATTTTTTAAATGAAATTTTTGCATCGCCATTCTTCACGGCCAGGTGAATCAGTGGTGGGACTAGGCCATGTGAGGGTTCTAACCATGCCAATACTTTTTTACATTTGTTCTAATCCTATTGCTTTGGCCCTCCAATCCAGAAGCATGATGGGCCCTACACATGTATGTTTACTTTATATAAGACGGCCCAAACAAATCCTGCTTATACGGCATGAATTTTGTGTTCACTGGGGGCTCATCCACACTTCCGTTTGTCCTAGGCATGGGTTTGAGAGGTTTTTTGTTTGTCTTGTCACTTTCCCAAGCGAAACCTGCTGTTTACTGATAAATCAAAACAAACGTCAGTCAGGTTTTCTGCAGATTGTCATTCCTGGAAATCAAAGGACTTAAGAAAAAATCGTGGAATAAACGGAAGTGCAGATGAGCTCTAAGATTCACAAGAAAGCACTGTAAATCTTCAAATGCTAATTTGAAATTTCTTTTTGTGATTCTCCTTTATCAATCAGGTGTTGGTTAGGTGTTTAAAGGGCTCTCTCTCTCTCTCTCTCTCTGTGTGTGTGTGTGTGTGTGTGTGTGTGTGTGTGTGTAACTGGTGGCCAGTCTTTAAGTCTACCTCTGTTCCTTGACATTGGAAAATACGTTTCCATTAGATTTCCAAATTATGAAATAGAAACCAGCATTAAATATATTTGATAAGTTTCAGACTCTAAAAGACAAAAGTGCATTCTAGCACAACCTAAAAGGTCATCTAGGCCAGGTTTATGATAGGCAGCAGGGCGATCTCATCAAAGATCAATCAGCCTAATGTAGGCCACACTGTATCAAAGAGCACACATCAAAAATCCTTGCATGGCTTGAACACCAGAAACTGTAAACCTAAAAACATCAAGTATCTTAAGAATCTGATGCAAATTATATTTAATGCTCCTAAAGCTTTGCTGGGCTGCACAGGGGTTCCACAAGCACAGTGCAGGATTTGTAAAAGAGACTAATTATTTCGTGATATATGCACGGCAATAAATTTGCCTAATGATGTTCCTGATTCAAACGAGATAATTAAAATGTGTATCTATATGACCCCCAGCTTCTGTCAGTTTCCTAGAGCTGGTAAGCTGACAGAATTCCCTGTTTGTTTAGGCACAAGGAGTTAGTGTTCCGTAACAATAAAATAAGCATTTTGAGGGAGAAGTTTGGCTTTTAAATGTGAAGAAGCTGCAATGGTGGTGCAATTACACTCAATTTCATATAGTGCAGGGCCCTGCAGGAGTGCTGGCTGTTATTTGTGTGTGGGTTTTCTTCTCTCCCCCCAGCCCAATCCGTACAATGTGTTTTTTCCCCCTGGTGTGAAGCATAAACCCTTCTCTAGCATCATGTAAATCTAAGCTGCTTCTTTCAACACCGAGAAAATTAATTAGAAAGGAAAGGAAGCCAGCATGCTTATCATTTGATCAGGTCGTTGACACAAGTGGTTCGCGCTTTAAAAAAATGGAAAAAATGTCCAAGGCTTTTCATGTACACCTGCTCTGAAGGCCTCATCAATTTTATCTGAGTGGAGGTAGTAAGTTCCTCTAAGCTTGCCCACTAAAGAGGTGTCAATTGTGATGGAGGAAGGGGGGGTGGAGAAAGAAATGCTGCGAGGCCTTTATCTCTATCTGGCTGTTTGTTTTTGCCCTCACGTCTGTAATGAAACAAAGAGGATTTTAATCTTGTCAAACAAAAGCCTCTTGGTACCCAGAGGGATCTCATTTACTGTGCTCCAAGTCTTCTCGGTTCAGGTTGCAACATCTTCCTCTTTCGCTGATCCACTAGAATGCCTTTCTTACCTGGGGCTTAAAATTGCGAGGTGTGAAGCTCTTCTTTTGTTTTGACAGGTGCTCTTTGCTAAACATCCAGCTTGCATTGGTGGTGCTAATACACAGGGAGAGAAGGGGGGCGGGGGGGGGGAGAAACACAACTTTGGATATGCTAATGACCACAGTTAGCAAACCTCTGACTTTAATGAGTTTTTATTAGCTCGCTTCACTTTTAGTTCTTAGGGTAAAGTGGGGAAACAATTTGTGCTGATAGGAAGAGTGTGAAACTTGGGCTCCTTGTTAGGAGATGCATGAACATCTTCTATTTTCCCCACACACACACACACACACACACACACACACACACACGTACAACCAGATTATCTTAATGGGAAATAATGGTAGTGGAGAGATTGGAGCAACTCACAGATCTGAACCCCTTGCATAGTACAGCTTGACAATGGCAGTACTTTCTGCAGGAAATCTGTGACATGTTACCACAGTTTGAATTGGCTTAGCTCATCCAATTTATTTTTAATGGATCATTTGGTACTGGTATCGCTCTGTAATATCAGTGGAAACGGAAATGAATAGAGCAATCTGGTGAAGAGAGGGAGGCAAGAGGACTATAGTGGCAATAGATTTCTGGCCCAGTCTACTGCTCAATATACTGAAGCTTTTAGAGATTTAAGACATAATTTGGATTGGCATGTGGGCATAATAAACTTCTCTTTGAACCCTGCATTTTAAAACACCAATAAATCAAAAACTCAGTGAGTCAGAAATGACAAACCAGTGACTCAAGAACTCCCCACACACAGAAAGGAATTTATATACACTTATGTTTCCACATAAGTAAGTAAGTAACTCACACTATTTTAAGAAAGTAGAACTTGCTTCCAAGCAAACATGGCTAGCATTGGACTGCAAGTTTCCCCCCAGTTGTGCTTTTAGCCATTTATTTTCCTCTACCATTCATCCACTTGTACAATCCATTACTCCCTTCATTTGGCTATCTTATTTCCACCTTATTTGCTTGGGCATTCTTTCAGACCATCTCCTCTTAGGGATCTCTAGATATGCAAATAATAATAATAATAATAATATATATATATATATATATATATATATATATATATATATATATATATATCCTGCCCATCTGGCTGGGTTTCCCCAGTCACTCTGGGCAGCTCCCAATCAAATATTAAAAACACAATACAGCATTAAACATTAAAAACTTCCCTAAACAGGGCTGCCTTCAGATGTCTTTTAAAAGTAGGATAGTTGCTTATTTCCTTGACATATGATGGGAGGGTGTTCCATAGGGCAGGCTCCACCACTGAGAAGGCCCTCTGTCTGGTTCCCTGTAACCTCACTTCTCACAGTGAAGGAACCGCCAGAAGGCCCTCGGCGCTGGACCTCAGTGTCTGGGCTGAACAATGGGGATGGAGACGCTCCTTCAGGTATACAGGACCAAGAAAGCATGTCTTTCAATCCAGAGAAGATAAATTCCTCTGAGAGATGCCATGTAAATCATTGGGACTTAAGCTCTTTGAGGATCACAGCTTAACAGCCTGATTCAGAACAAATCTATTCAGGAGTAACCCTGCATAGTCCAGTGGGACTTACTGCCAAGTAAATTGTGGAAGTCTCAGTTCTGTTTATTTCTGATATACTAAAATGTATCCTGCAATATTCCTCATCTCATTAATAGCACTACTTCTGCCCCCATTAGATGAAAGTTTACATGATGCAATAGGGATCAACAGAAGCTCATTGTATGGCTCATGGTTTTGTTGGCTTCTGTTGCCATGCGTTCTCCCCCGCTGTAGGGGGCAGGCATACAGCACTGGGTCCAGTTTTGGAGTGGAGGGGGCTCAAAAATATGCCTTCTGGTGTGCAAATCACAGCTCTCCTCACAGGTGTTCACACATATAATGCTACTCTTCCTTCCTGTTTGGTCTATTCCTTTTGAATAGCTTATACCCCAGAATTATACCAATCATGTTATAGTTATAGTTATAGTTATAGTTATAGTTATAGTTATAGTTATAGTTATAGTTATAGTTATAGTTATAGTTGCTATAGTTATAGTTATAGTTATATAGTTATATACCACTGTATCATAAAAATTCATCACAGCAGTTTCCACAATACCTAAACATAAAACAAAACAATCGCATCATAAACAGTTAAAAACAAGTTAAAAACAGTTAAAAACAAGCAAAAGATATTTGAATGAATGGTGGTATATAAGTATAGATGAAGGGTGGTAAATAAATAAAAGGAAATTAAAAATAAATATCAATCATCCATTGTGGGTGTTGTACTGTTAATTGCCTGCTTGGGGCTGGGGGAATAGAAGAGTTTTTAGGCATTTAAAAGTTGGCACTGAAGGCATCTGCTGAATCTCTGTCAGCAGGGTGTTCCACAGCAGTGGTGTAGGGTGGGGGGGCCGGGGGGCCGGCCGCACCGGGCGCAACATCTGGGGGTTAGGGGGCGCAAATCCATGGGTTAGGGGGCGCAAATTACTTGCCTTGCCCCGGGTGCTGACAACCCACGCTACGCCACTGTTCCACAGGACTGGGCCGATGACACTAAAGGTGACTGGAGCATAACTAGCTTTTTAAGAAAAGGTTATGGAAATGGGTGTGGTTGCACAGCTACCTGGACAACCATTATGTCACAAAACTCTCTCCAATTTCCCCAGGTATAAAATGTAGCATGTGAAGCAGAGGTCCAGTGTTTGAAGTTTATTTTATACAGTTTATTTCATACAATTTGTACACCACTTGATTGTGTAAAAAAAAACCAGTAATAAAACAATAAAAACAGTTTGAAACAATTATTCAAAACAATCAACATAGTAAGCTGACATCTAAAACCATGTAGCCTTGATAGGTGGCCCACTGAATGCCAGGGGTGGGGAATTCCCCCCTCCCATGGGCCATATTCCTTCATTGGCAACTTTGGGGAGGCCACATTCCAGGGATGTGCTGGGCCAGAAGCAAAAATGGACAGAGGAATGGATGCAAATTTTACCTTGTTCAGTAGGTTGTATTCTTTCTTTTAGAAAGTGGTTTTGCAAAGAATAAACTGAGCTATGCCTATCAGCGCATAGACAAAATCGTCATACATTAAAATGCCTAATCAGTAAAAGATAGCTTATAGTTAGATTACTGGACTCACTCCCACAAAAGGCCGTGATGGCCCCCAACTTGGAGGGCTTTAAAAGAAAATTGGACAGATTCGTGGAAATAATGCTATCAATGGTTACTGGCCATGATAATAATAATAATAATAATAATAATAATAATAATAATAATAATTTATTATTTGTACCCCGCCCATCTGGCTGGGTTTCCCCAGCCACTCTGGGCGGCTTCCACAGAAACCAAAAAACACTAAAATATCATACATTAAAAGCTTCCCTGAATAGGGCCGCCTTAAGATGTCTTCTGAATGTCAGGTAGTTGTCCATCACCTTGACATCCGATGGGAGGGCATTCCACAGGGCGGGCGCCACCACCGAAAAGGCCCTCTGTCTGGTTCCCTGTAGCTTCGCTTCTCGCAATGAGGGAACTGCCAGAAGGCCCTCGGCGCTGGACCTCAGTGTCCGGGCAGAACGATGGGGGTGGAGACGCTCCTTCAGGTATACTGGGCCGAAGCCGTTTAGGGCTTTAAAGGTCAACACCAGCACTTTGAATTGTGCTCGGAAACATACTGGGAGCCAATGTGGGTCTTTCAAGACCGGTGTTATGTGGTCTCGGCGGCCGCCCCCAGTCACCAGTCTAGCTGCCGCATTCTGGATTAGCTGTAGTTTCCGAGTCACCTTCAAAGGTAGCCCCACGTAGAGCGCATTGCAGTAGTCCAAGCGGGAGATAACTAGAGCATGCACCACTCTGGCCAGACAGTCCGCGGGCAGGTAGGGTCTCAGCCTGCGTACCAGGTGGAGTTGGTAGACAGCTGCCCTGGATACAGAATTGACCTGCGCCTCCATGGACAGCTGTGAGTCCAAAATGACTCCCAGGCTACGCACCTGGTCCTTCAGGGGCACAGTTACCCTATTCAGGACCAGGGAGTCCTCCACACCAGCCCGCCCCCTGTCCCCCAAAAACAGTACTTCTGTCTTGTCAGGATTCAACTTCAATCCATTAGCCGCCATGATGACTATGCTCTGCCTCCACAGTCAGAGGCAGCAATGTTTTTGAAGCTTGCTCTTTCTTAATCCTCTTATTAGTTACTTCCAGTTTCCCTTTACTTCCTGCATCCCTGACAGAGACTGCTGGGAAGGGTCATAGCTCTGTGATAGAATACCTAGTTTGCATGTAGAAAGGCCCAATTCAATGCCTGGCATCTCCAGATAGGGCTTGAGGACACTCCTGAAACGCTGGAGAACCAGTGGTATGACTCAATATAAGTCAGCTTCCTGTGAATTGTGGCCTGGAAAGAATATCTAGAGTATTCTAGAACTTATATGAGCCAAACTGAAATATCACGTCCTGTGTGAAAGCAGTTTTGGGCAGCCCACAGACCTTCGCCATATTGGTATTTTTGGCCGATTGCTATCTTGAGGAAAGGAAGCTATTTAAAGAGAGAGAATGGCAGCCAGTATTTGCACTTAGAGATGACAAGCTGATTGTTGCAAGGATCATTTGCAAGGAGATGGGGGACATGACATAGGCATATAAAGTCATATGTTGGGTGGAGAAAGCAGTTCCTCCCCCTCTTTCATAATGCTAGAACCAGGGATCATTGAATGCTGAGAGATTCCTGACAGAGAACAGGAAGTACTTCTCCCAGCACATAGTTAAGCAATGGATCTGCTATCACAAGATGTGCTGATGGCCACCAACTCGGACAGCTTCAAAAGTGAATTAGACAAATTCACATACTGTCAATGACTACTAGTCAGTTCTTACAGTACTGGAGGCAGTAAAAAGGTAAAGGTAAAGGGACCCCTGACCGTTAGGTCCAGTCGTGGATGACTCTGGGGTTGCGGTGCTCATCTCACTCTATAGGCCGAGGGAGTTGGCGTTTGTCCGCAGACAGTTTCCGGGTCATGTGGCCAGCATGACTAAGCCACTTCTGGCGAACCAGAGCAGCGCACGGAAACACCGTTTACCTTCCCGCCGGAGTGGTACCTATTTATCTACTTGCACTTTGATATGCTTTTGAACTGCTAGGTTGGAGGGAGCAGGGACCGAGCAACGGGAGCTCACCCCGTTGCGGGGATTCGAACCGCCGACCTTCTGATTGGCAACTCCTAGGCTCTGTGGTTTAACCCACAGCGCCACCCGTAGTAGGTCTCTGTATTTCAGTTGCTGGGCATCTTGCGCTCATGTCCTTCTTGTGGGTATCTAGCTGGCCACTGTGAGAACAGAATGCTGGACTAGATAGGCTTTTGGACTGATCCAGCAGGTCTCTTTTATATTTTTATTACTGCTGCTAATAATTCTATGCCTATCGCTGTTCAGCGTACAAAATCTTTTACCATTTCTATATGATTTAGGATACTAGAGTTGATACATCACATATTTAAAGTTGAAGACCTAGACAGTAACACAAGTGGTCCATCTTGTCCAGCTCTTAAGAACCCTTTACTTGTCTCCCTCCTCATATGCAGTGGTCTATGTATACCCAGTATGAAACATATGAAAACCTGGGCCTGAATATGTCAAATTATCCACAGGAGGCTGTTTCCTGAATTTGAATGTCTTGCAAACAGTCGACTGAGGTTTCTGAAAAATCCAGTTTCTTTAGCTTTGTATCTGGTTACACTGGCACTGGATGAAAGATTCAGTTGTGTGGGTGAATGAACAATGGCAATCAACCAGAAGTTAGTTTGTTTTCTGACTCTGTGTGTGTGCTTGAGGAAGAGGGGATGCACCTGATTCACAAAATCATTTGATTTAATTATTTTATCTTTTAAAACTATGCATTCTGGGCTCAGGATAAGTTATCTAGTTAAACTGACATGTGCTAAATGCAGAGAAATTTAAAACTGGGTCAACAAATGAAAATACCTTGTTACATCTAAAAAATGTTCACGTTTGGTATTGAGTAGCATAACATAAGAAGAACCTGCTGGATTATGACAATGGCCCATATAATCCTATTCTCAAAGTGGCCAGATAGATGCCTCTAGGAAGCCTGAGTTCTCCTCCCACTTGTGATTTCTAGCAACTGGCATTCAGAGAAATACTGATTCTGGCAGTGGGGGGTAGAACATAGATATCATGGTTAGTTGCCACTGATGACCTTATCCCCCATGAATTTGCCTTATATTTTAAAAGCCATCCAAGATGTTGGTCCTCACTACCTCTTGTGGGTGTTCAGGAAGATGGTGGCAGGACAGCTTCAGGAATGCTTGAATAGAACTGGCTATCTAGACCCATTTCAGTCTAGCTTAAGATGTGGTTTTGGGATTGGGTGTCCTGAGTGATGACCTCTGTCCTTGACCTTTCATCAGCTTTTGATACTATTGACCCTGGTACCCCCTTCTTGGACTGCCTAAGGGATCTGGGCGTTGGGGGTGCTGCTTAGCACTCATTCCACTTGTATTTCCAAGGTCATTTCCAGATAATAGCATTGGGTGATTTCCGCTCACCCCCCTGGAAATTAGCTTGCAGAGTCCCACAGGGTTCACTCTTATGACCCATGCTGTTAAACATCTTTATGAAGCTATTGGAAGCAGTCATCAGGGGAGTTGGAGCAAAGTGTCTTCAATAGGCTTCTGATATCTATTTATATGTTTCATCAGTATCTCAGCACCAGAAATGGCCATGCAGGTCTTTAATCTGTGTCTGGAGGTGGTAATGGGTTAGATGTGGGCCAATAATTTGAAGCGGTATCCAAAGCAGATAGAGTTGCTGTAGATGGGTTGTTCCTGGGTCAGAGAGTTGGCAGAGCATCCTGTTCCTGATGGTGTTTGGGGGGAAGGGTCTCCTTGTCAGGCTCACATGGTCTTGGTGGCTAGGAATACCTATGCCAGGCATATATATATATATATATATATATATATATATATATATATATATATATATACACACACACACATACATATACATATCCCCGCATTCTCACGTACCAACCTGCCCATGCCTTAAGGTTAGGGATGATGCTCAACTGGTGGTCTTTGTGCAGGATGGTGTGTGTATTCCTGTGGGTTATGAAAGGGCCTTCTTGGTGGAGGCTCGATATCTGCTGAATGCTTTTCCCATGGAGGGGTGCCTAGAGGCATCCCTGTATTCTTTCAAGAAAGAGAAGGTGATGCACTTCTTCCAACAACCTTCCAGATGAGGGGGATTGCCATGGAATGAATTAATGAACTGTTCCTTTTATTATGAACTGTACTGAGATAATTGCTATTAAGTTTTAAAGGCTTTTGAGCTTTACAGCTGTGTTACACTGTTTTTTGTGTTGTATACCACCCCATGGCCTGCTAGCAAAGGATGGCATCTGCATTTCTACATAAACAACTAATAAATAAATAACCCTACTGATTGCTTCATACTGTTTTTGTGAACTTGTGACCGTTGTGTGTATTCTGTTGTGTTTGTGTTCCAGTTTTATAAACTGCTGTTGGGGATATGATTGAAAAGAGCTATAGGAAATGCCTATCACAAAACAAATACGTAAAAAGAGAAAAATTATAAACACCTGATGTTCAAAACCTTCTGAGCTTCAGTTGGCACTTTTAAAGCCAATTCGGAGAACGGAGGGGAAAAGCAGAAGTCACTTGTGGAAGCTGCTTCTTTCACTGCTTCTGAAATGAAACTGAGGACTTGCAATCTAAGGTCCTCCAGAAAGATGGCTGAGGGACCACAGGAAGCAGCATTAGTACCATTTTGCCAGGATATAGGATGGATGTACACAGGTGTCATGATTCACTGCAGAAAGTCCCTACTTACATGCTAGCTTCACTAGCTTAGATATTCCACCAGCCAGTTAAGGGAAGGTGGAAAGTATCAAGATAGGGTACAGCAGTGGCAGGTGTCAGAAGCCACTTTGGTAAAGGTAAAGGATGCCTAGACAGTTAAGTCCAGTCAAAGTTGACTATGGGGTTGTAGTGTTCATCTCACTTTCAGGTCGAGGAAGCCGGTGTTTCTCCACAGACAGCTTTCTGGGTCATGTGGCCAGCATGACTAAACAGCTTGTGGTGCAATGAAAAACCATGACAGAAGCCAGAGCGTGTGGAAATGCTGTTTACCTTCCCGCTGGAGCGGTACCTATATATCTACTTTCACTGGCGTGCTTTCAAACTGCTAGGTTGGCAGGAGCTGGGACAGAGCAAAGGGAGCTCACCCCATTGTGTGGATTCGAACCGCCAACCTTCCAATAGGCAAGCCCAAGAGGCTAAGTGGTTTAGACCAGTGTTTCCCAACCTTTTTTGGGCAAAGGCACACTTGTTTGATGAAAAAAATCTCGAGGCACACCACCATTACAGCCCCGTGACGTCAGCGCGCAGCGTCACGCCGGGAGGGACGCACGAAAGTGTAAGTTTCAATTTTTCCCCTCCCCCTTGCCGGGGAACCTCCAAGCTTTGGGGGTGGGGGGGGAGGAGGCAGCAAAGCAAGGCAGGAAGGAGAGCGCGGCTTGGCTGGGTGAGCTTTGGCAGGGGCAGGGAATGAGAGCCACGAGGCGGGCGCTCCGGACGGAGGCGCTGCCCGCCGAGCTCGCAGGCAGCCAGGCAGGCAGACTGCGAGAGCCCCGCGCTGGGCAGCCTCTCCTCGCCGTCGCCGCCCCGCCTCTCGCTGCCCGACTCGCCCGCCTCCCTCCAGGCAACATCTCGCGGCACACTAGTGTGCCGCGGAACAGTGGTTGGGAAACACTGGTTTAGACCACAGCGCCACCTGGTCCATCTAGCTTAGTTTGGCCTGCACCATACCTGGCAATGCTGCAGGTTGACCCTGACACCTTCTGCATGCAAAGCCTGTGGTCTAACACTGAGCTGCAACCCATCATGTCCCTGACACACGCACAGAAATGATACAACTCTATGTCAGCTTTGGTGTTGAGTCAATTAATTCCTTCCCATCAGAGCCAATGGGAAGGAGGAAGAAGGAGCCGCTCCTACCTCCCACCATGTCCAAAGCAAAATGACAGGGCACTTTATGTGGCAGCTACAGATCTGCCTACACAGAGAAACTTGGTGAGCTTGTTTCATTAGGCTGCAATCCTACACTTAACGTAATTGAGAGTGAGTCCCAGTGAACCTAACAGAAATGGCATTCGAGTAGACACGGGTGGAGCTGTGGTCTAAACCACAGAGCCTAGGGCTTGCTGATCAGAAGGTTGGTGGTTTGAATCCCTGCAATGGGGCGAGCTCCCATTGTTCAGTTCCAGCTCCTGCCCACATAGCAGTTTGAAAGCACGTCAAGTGCATGTAGATAAATAGGTACTGCACTGGCGGGAAGGTAACTGGCATTTCTGTGCACTGCTCTGTTTACCTTCCCACTGGAAGTAGCTTAGTCATGCTGGCCACATGACCCGGAAGCTGTCTGCGGACAAACGCCGGCTCCCTCGGCCTATAGAGTGAGATGAGCGCGCAACCCCAGAGTCGGTCATGACTGGACCTAATGGTCAGGGGTACCTTTACCTTTACCTTTAGACGCACATTGGGTTGTGCTGTGACAGATCTTACACAGATTGAGGTTTGTGAACCCCTGAAGTAATCTGAAGCTCACAGTCCCACTTGATAAAATACAGGAAAGATTCCTGAAGAAACTTTCATTTCTGCTTTTCAGCCTGTCTTTGTAAGGTTTTGTGTTCCCTTCATCTGATGGCTTTCCAAATAACACTAAGGAGGAGGTAGGGCAGCAATACAGATACATTACTTTCATTAAAGGAACTGGAACAGAGCAGATCTAAATTAGGAATCTGCAACTTATTTGACATTAAGCACTTACTGCAAGCCAGCCATAGCGCGCATATATATATATATATATATATATATATATATATATATATATATATATGCAGGTTTTGGTGTCTTCGGGTGTCTTCCCGTGTAAGAGTTGGGGTGTCTAGGCGACGTTTCGACGAGGTCTCACTCGTCATCTTCAGGCTGGTGCTTTCGGCTTCTTGTTACTAGAACAGAGCAGGATCTCAGTGTTTGAGTTCCTATAAATACTGTTGAGGGGGTGTGGTGTATAGCCTCCAACGTTCTGGGCAGAGAGGAAGTTCCCAGGTTAATGTGCCTTTTCTTCTTTTGTTCATTAATTACTTGAGGGATATCTTGAGTGATTACTTAAGTGATATTCTGAGTACCACTTAGGAGGGTCATTAGGTGTGGATTAGTTGCTAAAGCTTTCGTGTCTTGACCTCTTGAGCTTGTGAAGAGTTTTTCTGAGAAGATGGCTGTACTGCACTTAGTTGTGCTCTGGCTTGGCTTCGTGTATAGGGGCGAGCTGTGGTTTTGTGCCCTGTGCCAGCCAGATCTGTGTAGGGATTGCAGGGGGGTGCAGCATCCGGAGGTGCCACTATGGTTTGGCTACTGGATGGTGTCTGTAATTTATCTGTGGAGAGGGTCTGGGTTTGGGTCTGGTGTGGTTGATTGGAGATGGCGTTCTGTGTGCCTCTGGTTCTGGTGTCGGTTTTTGTGGGGAGGGCTAATTTCCAGATGTCTGGCAGGCGGGACGTGTCGTCACGCTTGTTCATGTTGTGAGGGTGTTTCTCTATCTCGATGGCTTCCATGATTATTCTCTTGTGGTGATGTTCCATGTTAAAGAGCAATTTGGAATCTGCAAAATTAATTTCGTGTCCTGTTTCTTTCATGTGTTGGTAAAGAGAGGAAGTTTTTTCTTCTTTTTTGACGGCATTCTTGTGTTCTGCGATGCGTGCATTTATTCGTCTGTTTGTTTGTCCAATGTACGTGGCTGGGCAGACTTTGCAGGGTATTTCATAGACCCCTTGGTTTTCTAACTGGATTTTATCTTTTGGGTTTCTGAGGATATTGGCTATTTTTTGGTTGGTGTAAAAGGCTGTTTTGATATTGTGTTTATGGAGGATTTTGCTAATTTTATCTGTAGTGCCCTTGATATAAGGAAGGAGGGCCATGCCATTGTTTTCTTCTGTGTCTTGGTTTTTGGGGGGTGTTTCTTTTTGGATTAGCTTCGTAACCCTGTTTTGCTGGTATCCGTTGGCGATTAACACATTTGAGAGATTCTGTAACTCAGTTGTCAAGTGGTCTTTGTCAGCCAGGCGTTTGGTTCTGGAGATGAGAGTCTTGGCTACGGAGTTTATTTGTGCAGGGTGGTGGTGTGATTGTGCATGTAAGTAGCGGTTGGTGTGTGTTTTTTTCCGGTAGATAGTGTGTCCTAGGGAGCCATCAGGTTTTTTGTAGATTAGGACGTCAAGGAAGGGAAGTTGGTTGTTGGCTTCTATTTCCATAGTGAATTGTATTTTGGGGTGTAGTGAATTGTATTTTGGGGTGTGGCACAGGGCACAAAACCACAGCTCGCCCCTATACACGAAGCCAAGCCAGAGCACAACTAAGTGCAGTACAGCCATCTTCTCAGAAAAACTCTTCACAAGCTCAAGAGGTCAAGACACGAAAGCTTTAGCAACTAATCCACACCTAATGACCCTCCTAAGTGGTACTCAGAATATCACTTAAGTAATCACTCAAGATATCCCTCAAGTAATTAATGAACAAAAGAAGAAAAGGCACATTAACCTGGGAACTTCCTCTCTGCCCAGAACGTTGGAGGCTATACACCACACCCCCTCAACAGTATTTATAGGAACTCAAACACTGAGATCCTGCTCTGTTCTAGTAACAAGAAGCCGAAAGCACCAGCCTGAAGATGACGAGTGAGACCTCGTCGAAACGTCGCCTAGACACCCCAACTCTTACACGGGAAGACACCCGAAGACACCAAAACCTGCATTCCTGTACCCGTGAAAATCTACGAAAGCATATATATATATATATATATATATATATATATATATATATACCGTATTTTTCGCTCTATAACACGCACCAGACCATAACACGCACGTAGTTTTTAGAGGAGAAAAACAAGGGAAAAAAATATTCTAAACGATATAGTGGATATATGATTTTTGTGGTTCATGCTGTGGCCACAGACATGTGATCTGACAGTGAGTTTGGAGTAGCCCAATGCAAAAATCCTGAGGATCCATGTGGATCCATGCTTTGTAACCACGGAGGAGGAAAGGAAGGGGAACCATGGATTCTCTGCTCACGACTGCTGCAGATCCCCCCCCCCGCCACCCGCAGGCATTCGCTCCATAACACGCACAGACATTTCCCCTTACTTTCTAGGAGGAAAAAAGTGAGTGTTATGGTGCAAAAAATACGGTATATATGAATATATATATGATTTACTTATTAATTTATTAGATGTCTAGCCCAGCGTTCATTGATCAGTAATCCCAGCTATGCATAATGAACATTTTGTGGATCAATCCGAAGCTATTGTTGATGGTTTGTTGCATTTTCCCCTGAAATCGACCCCTTGTTGAGGGCGGTCCGTTATTACGAGCAGTTTTTCAACTAATATTGACAAATTCCAGTGTATTTCGCATGTTAAACTAGTCCAATGCGGCTGGATTGTGACCCAGTTCTTCCAGCTGGGTCAGTCTATTTATGGAACTTTCCCCAAGAACCACTGAGTCATCATTTGGATTCAGGTCACATGATTCAGACAATGAGTTAAAGGCAACACAATCACTGAAAAAAGGTTATATACACTGGTTTTGTATATTTAAAGAAAATGGGTTGCATGAATTGGTCTAGAGAGAAGCGTCTAATTTCCCCTTGACATATTGATATTTGTTTGTGTAACATTTGTTGTATCATGTTAGTCACCTGCCTTTTGTTCTGTCGTTTGTGTGGCATTTCATTAAGAATACTTGGATCCTGGGAAGGCTGATGAGTTCTCCTCTCATTAGATGAGTCCTCCGCCAACAGGGGTGTTTTAGAGCCCCAATATAGCTAAATCTCATTGTCGAGAAGTCATGAGTCAGCTCCTCAAACTTAGAAGGCTTTAAAACCTAAGAAGCGTGGGAACCTTTTGTATGGCTTTCTGAGGCTTTGGTACATCTAAAGAATACCTAGACTGCACACAAATCATGCTCATAGTTTTAGGATCTCCCATCACTGAACTAGCTCAGTAACACTGTTCCAAAAAGCATCACCCCCATTGTGGGGGAAATCACTAACTCCAATCATATGGTTTGCTGAATTTGTTGTTAATGGGGGGTTCTTATCCCAAAATGAAATGTGGATACTTAATACCCTAGCAATACAATCCTGCTCCGCCCTTAAGATCTTCTGGGGAAGCTCTTCTTAGCATCCCACCTTTAAGAACTATACATTTTGTGGTAAAGCGGAAGAGGATATTCATCATAGTGGCATCTTGACTCTAGTAGTAGTAGTAGTAGTAGTAGTAGTAGTAGTAGTAGTAGCAGTACCTGCCCTTCAGCCCCAGGCCCCAGGATGGGTTACAACAATTTAATATTCAGCAATGAAAACAGTTACAACAAATTACAGTCAGAGGAATAGGGTGGGTCCTCAAAACACAGGTCTCAGGTGTCAAGAGGTGTGCGTTGAATCCAGTCTAGAGACTTGTGATCCACCTGGCACCTCTATTAATGGAAGTGGAAGGAAGACCATTGTTGCCCATTTCCCCTCCACCTGCACCCTCACAGAGCTACAGTTCTCATAGTTGCCTCTGAAGATGAATTGATTGCTAAACCACTCTGGGAATTGTACCTCTGGGGAGGAGAACAGGGTTCTCCTAACAACTCTCAGCACATTTAACACAATGCAGCTCTCGTCATTCTTTGGGAGAAGTCATGACTGTTTAAAGTGTTACGGTAAGTGCTTAAAATGCACAAGTGTGAATGTGCCGCAAGTGTGTTTAATACACATATGGTGGTAGTGGTGTGACAGAGTCCATGGTGGACCTTGGTGCCTCAAATTTCAGTGGCACGCTGTGTGATGCTAAAATCCAGTGCCCCCTCACCTCTCACCTTCTGTTGGATGTCATAATTGTGGCACCTGCTATGGTCACTCTCCGCTAGATCCGCCTTTGATAGAGTTTATCTTGAAATCTAATAATTTTATTCACTTAACAACTTTCTGGGTGTCACAGAAGGTTGACACCACTATAAGGCATAAGCTGGGATTTCTTTCAACTGAAAAAAAAATGAACTCCATTCGAACCTATGCAGAAGTATCACCTCTTGTGTTGCATAAAGCGGACAAAGATTCATTAATGACTTGTGACCCTTCAGGATGTCTGGAATTCAGTTCATTTCACACATAAGTTCATATGGATTCATATATCTTTATAAGACATTTCGACTGCGTTCATTTGGGTTTATTGCCCGGAAAGTGTTAAAAAGATTGCAAATTGAGAAACAGATAGACAACAGATTCAGTTTCCCAAGAAAGGAAGCTCTTTTCCCCTCCCCCAGAAGCTTTTTCACTTCAAAAGTTGCTACCAAAATGAGCCAAGTCTGCTTTTACCTGCTCATACAATCAGCAAGCCATAGCTTCCACAAGAGTGCAGTCAATTTTAGTGAGACACTCATAATGGAAGGCCTGCTTGCCTGAATACTAATTGACAGGATTGGGCCCATGGTGAACACCTGGGGCTGTCAATATATTCAGATAAACAGATGGCTGTGAAGAGTTTGTTTGTGGCTCTCAAAATTATTTTGTCAATGGTGCCATCTCCTGGTAGATAATTGCTAAGAATAGCTCCCCCACAAAAAAAAGGAAAAAAGAAGCTTTTGCCCCTGAAACCTTGCTAGATGTTTACTCAGTTTATGCTAAAATTACAAAAAGCATTAACATGAAGGGATAAAACTACTTTAATGTGGCTGGGTTGACATCCTTATTTTCTTCCACACAGTTTCAAAAGGCCCTGTGGTTTTTCCCCCCTTTGGTAATTACTTAAAGATCATTCAGAAGCACAGTTCAGAAGATCTTTGGATAATTAGCCGGTTTTCAGGGAAAGTATGTCTCAGCAAATGTGCTTATATTTTATTACATTTTAATAGCTTTAACTGAAAAAATCCATGCTTTTATATTCATAATAAATATTTTAGGTAAATTGTAGAGCAAGGGGAAAAGAGAAACAGCCCCAGAACCTATTTAGCTTTGGCGCATCGTATGATTGACCAATTTAATAGCAATTTCTCCAATCATTGTTATATCATATCTTTACTTACAGTGACTCAGATGTGATTAATTGAAACTCAGTATCATAATAGAGGTTAAATTCTATAACTGTGTTAAGTTCTTCCACTCTGCCTCCTTCCTCTCTCTAGTCTTTCCTTCACATATGTCTGAAGAAACCCCACGTCAAGCCTAACCTTCTCTATTTCACTCTTTACCATTACAAGGTCATCAAAAACACCCTCATACCAACCCAAACCAGTTATTTCAGCGCAATCGGTCTTTTAAAAGGGGCCTGAGGAAAGGCTGTGACTTGATGGACAGTTGCATGCCATAGGCACCCAAAAGATTATAAGCCGCCTGCCTAGACTTGCAGACTTCACTTGTCCCCTTCAGAACCTTCTGGAAAGCATGACATTGAAATTCTCTTTGAGCAGAGGGAGGGCTAACTATGGCCTGTTTAAACAAATTCAGCCTGTAGGGAATCATATTCCTCCAGTTGTAGAGCCAGGATTCATAGAAAAGGCATCTTAGCTCTTCTTTCCTAGAGACTGTTCCCAGGTGATGTTCCTCTCACTAAATTATGAGCGGAGCCAAATGCAGCAGCAGTGCAGCTACAATGGTTGGTGGCTCCTCTGCTCTGGCACTCAACCTTCTCCTCCTGCCTCTGCCACCAGCCCAGAGCTGCTTCTCCCACCCTCCTTCCCCTATGTGGCAGGAGGAGCCTCCAGACACAGAAGCCACACCATGCTCTTCTTGGCTTGACACTAGGCCTCCTCTGCCCCTGATTGTTTTTAATACTGGAGGGGCAGCCCCCCAAATATTTTAGGGGGGCTGAAGGGACCTTGGCCCCTTAGAGTTGGCATCTATGGTACCTAAGATTCCAGGAACAAGGTCACCTTTTCTGCTGCTACCACAATTACAACATCTGCCACCAGGTCAGATAAGCGAAAGGATTGCCCAATTCCTTACCACGTCATCAGAAATGCAACAGCGTTCCTGCATTTGGAACTGCACTCAGAAAACCTGAGATCTTTTTTTCAAAATTCTGTAGGGAAACAAATCAGTTTATCAAGCCCAAGAAGAGGTTTCACAGATATTTAACACTGGTTAGTAGAAATAATTAAATTGTGGGGCCCAGAATTCTCCTCAATAATGTAAACATCTTCAGAAGCCTTCTGTGTCAAGCACCAGGAAATGTTGGCAGTGCCCTCAGCTATCCTTGCTCCTCCTCTCCATTTGCAGTATAGTTTAGTAGATGAGGAGAGCAGAGAAAATGGCAGCTGGCACCAAACTATAACAAGCTGAGCTCTAGCATCCAGACAGGGTGGAGGAGTTAGGATCACAAGAACCCTGGCTTGGGGATTTCTAAACCGGAGGAGTTCAGTTCCTACATCTTTCATTTCCACAGCTTGCTGATATAACTCATAGGTACATATGGGCATAATCTATAAAATGAGAAACTGAGAGAAACCAATCTAAAGTTCAGTTTGATCCATTTCTGTATGATTTTGAACTTTTTTTAAAAAAAAATGGCTGCATGAAAATTTGTATACATTTTTCTGGACTTTTCTCCGAATACAGGCAGTTCTGCAAACACTTCGATATAATGCATTTTTGTCACCATGAAGATCTTTGTGCACACGTCCTCCTGACGTATTCTTTTTTGCACGACTCTTTTGGTTGGAGAACTGCCTCACAAACCCCTAGCAGTAGCTGCATTTCAGCACCTTTATTTGTTTGCAAAGTGTGAATTAAGCAGGTTCACGCTATGTGAGGGGGAGAACTTGCCCCATTCTTAATCACAGGAATACTTAAAACCAGGCATAGGCAAACTCGGCCCTCCAGATGTTTTGAGACTACAATTCCCATCATCCCTGACCACTGGTCCTGTTAGCTAGGGATGATGGGAGTTGTAGTCCCAAAACAGCTAGAGGGTCAAGTTTGCCTATGCCTGCTTTAAATAGATTTCATCCTTCTGAGGTTACCTTCTGTTTGGTAGGAGGTTCTTTGCACTGCTGAATATAGGATCCCCCAGGAAGCAAGTAGTGTGCTGAATAAAGTTTTGGACAAAATTCTTCCCTAATGACAGTGCCATCCGTGCAGACCCAGCAGTTTTTACAGTTTGCCATGTGGACTAATGGAGAGCATTCTAGGAAAGGTATGTAGAACCCTTTTCAACTCCACGAGGCCCACATTCTTCCTGAGGCCACATTCCAGCAGTGGGTGGGGCCAGAAGGAAAAGTGGGCGGAGCAATGGACAGGACTTACCTTTTTGCGGTAGGCTGCATTTCAGCCACACAAAAGTCAGAAGGTTCTATATCCACACACAGACACGTACCTCTTCATCTTCCATCCAGGCAAGAAAGACACATCCCAGTTTTTCGAGCTAGGTAAAAGCAACATAGGAGAGTGTTGGTGTGGGTTGTGTTATGGGAGAGAAGGAGGGGGCTGGGAAGAGTCCCAAAGGCTTTGGAGCACACTTTGAAGGGAAACATTTGGCCCCCGGGCCTGAGGTTCCCCACACCAGGCTAGGAACTGGCACAGCTGATGCAGTGCATTCTAGACTTAGTCCCATGCAGAAGCATCTACCCCCCACCCTCCCCGAAAGCTCTCTGGCTGTTGCTTCTAACTCAAGAGGCTGTGATTGCATCAAACTCCTCCAAATTAGACAATACCTAGGAATCAAGCACCTATTAATGAAAAGCCAAATGTCTATTTGCGCTTCTCTTTATGCCACAAATATGAATGCAGCATAAATAGCTATAAAGCAAAATCAGCATTTACAAGGCTTGCAAAACAAGGCTGGCAGATTACGCATTTCCATGAAGTACAGCTGAAACATGCTCTGCGGAGTCCATTTGTGCATACTGTTAAGTAGCTGTTAGCAGATTCATGTAAATATCGCAAACTGCCACAAGGTGGCAAGGTACACAAATACACCAAAGCAGAGAGAGAGAGAGAGAGAGAGAGAGAGAGAGAGAGAGAGAGAGAGAGAGAGAGATTGAGAGAGAGAGAGAGAGAGTCTTCTGAGAACAGGTAAATTCCACACATATATGTATGAGGCAGCTTGAGTTGTCTAACAATAACTGTACTCCAAGGTCTCTTTCTTGAACAGATTCGTCTTTTTTAGTTTTTGTTGACATCCATCTTTTCTTGGGAGACAATGTAAGAGTGTGCCTTTGGGGGTAAAGTCAACCATTGGAGAGTTATGTTGCCTGCTATGGTTGTAGAGACCAAATAGGAGAGACATGTATTATTGCAGGTGGGGCAGATGGAGGTGTCTGCTTGTGCTGCGGCAGATGCGCTGTGGCTTTTCTTCTCTCTGTGCTCCCCCAGTGGTCATTCCTCCTCTGGTCATTGCTATGGTAAGGGTAAAGGTAAACGACCCCTGGACGGTTAAGTCCAGTCAAAGGCAACTATGAGGTTGTGGCGCTCATCTCGCTTTCAGGCCAAGGGAGCAGGCATTTGTACACAGACAGCTTTCTGGGTCATGTGGCCAGCATGGCTAAACAGCTTCTGGTGCAACGGGACACTGTGACAGAAGCCAGAGCGCACGGAAATGCCATTTACCTTCCCGCCGCAGCAATACCTATTTATCTACTTGCACTGGCGTGCTTTCAAACTTCTAGGTTGGCAGGAGCTGGGACAGAGCAACGGGAGCTCACCCCATTGCATGGATTTGAACTGCCAACCTTCTGATCGGCAAGCCCAAGAGGCTCAGTGGTTTAGACCACAGCGCCACCCGCATCCCTTTTCATTGCTATGGATACATGACCTGACTGTCTCCAGGCACTTCAGTCGTCTGTCAGAGATTCCCATACAGTGGGATTAATGTGTTATCCTTCATGTCATGTTTGCAGACATCTTTCTAACACAGAGTTCAGTTACTCTATGAATATCATTTGTTGAATTTATGAATTGATATTTAAAATATTCTTTGGCTATATGGCTGCTGCTGCTATTATTTTTGTTTTTACCTACTGTGTTTAGAGCTACTGAAGCAAAATATTCAAACATTGTCCTTCTTTCAGCATGTAGGTACATCACAGGCATGATTCTTCATAAAGTAGATGAATGAATTATCAGATTAATTCAGAAATTCACCATCCATCCTTTATAAGTTCTTTCCAAATGATCATCTCAGCTATCAACATGTACAGCAGAAGCAATACAGTGGTACCTCTGATTGCAAATGGGATCCATTCCAGAGGCCCGTTCGCAACCTGAAAAGCCCGCAACCTGAAGCGCCATATCTGTGCAGGTGTGCGGCGCAATTTGGCACTTGTGCACATGCGCAAAGTGCAATTTAGCGCTTCTGTGCATGCGCGAGCAGCGAAACCTGGAAGTAACCCTTTCCAGTATTTCCGGGTTGCGCGGGACGCAACCTGAAAAGTCAAAACATGAAGCAAACGTAACATGAGGCATGACTGTATATATGTGAATGAAAGCAATCCATAGTAGAAAGGAAGGAAACAGGTGTGTCTAAAACTACAAGGCAAGAAAATATATATATATTAAAAAATCAGAAAAAAATAGTTGCATGGGTCTATTAAGAACATCATTGTAGGTGATGCCCAAGAGCCTCAACATGCCCACCATACTTTACTTTTCTCCCTTTGAGTGCCAGACCAATGTGCAATATCAGATGATCTGAAAGCCCCATGACTTTCCAGCATAGCCCACTATGAAGCATGGTAGGCTGCTGTTTGGGAAACATAGGTGCAAAGCCCCTTTGAGCATTTAGGATTAATTGTGTGGTTCCTTGTATCCAGGAATGAGGGGAAGGGAGGGAGCAGCACTGAATGATTTTCGGAGCAATAAGTGACAATCTTTTGAAGATGAATTTCTCCTTACAATTAGATTTGATTGATTGATAACTGACTGTAAAGGAGGAGAAAAAAATAGACTCCATTTGCACTTAAAGGATAAACTCCCTAATATTCACTTTCCAAAACAATACAAGAACTGAAGCACAGTTGTTAGTCAAAATTCACACTTTCCTGAATTTTGCAATGCAGTTCTCCAGCCAGGTTGTGTGTACAAAAATGAACATTCTGTGGTAAAATGTGCATAAAAATCCATATTTTGGTGAAAGTGACATGCAAAAGTGAATTGAATTAGGGGAGACTGCTTTGCAAAAATATGTGTATTAGGCAAAATTGCGCACACATATGAATATTAGGGAAAAATTGAAATGCTGATGAATTTTCAAGGAAATACCCCCCCCCCCCCGTTCTTTTTAAACAGCAAACCGATGTGGAAATGTGGAGGCCTGGACTTGATACTGAGAAAATGAACAATTGAGAGATGCTGAAACTGACAGATTGTCCCATTTCCACCGCCCCCACAGAAAGAGAGAGAGAATATTTAGTCAGCTTGTATGGGCTCCTTTTGTTTTCTTTTGATGGAAATATGCTGCCATGTCCAAATCCTTCTTCCATGTTCTGAATGCCCTTGTCCAAGAGCAGGTTTTGTTTCTCTGCTCAAGAAACAGCCACAGATTTAACACTCAGACTTATGGATCACAGTGCACTTTCTTCACGTGAGGAACTTTTTTCAGACTCAAGACTGTATTTCATTATGTGCTGCATGCTGGTGATGAGTTGAACCACATCTGGCTCCTGTTCCTGAGGGTCTTCACCCCTGATGTAGGCCTTTGGGATTCTGTTGTCAGATTGAGCAATTAGGTTTTATCGTCACTAGCATATCACATGTCACGTTCAGAGTATGACATAAATATATGAAGTTTGCTACTGGGGCAATGTCATATTAGCATATAAAGCCCTTAACAACTTGGGACCAGTTTTCCTATGAGATCATCTGACCCCCCATGTGCCCACACAACCTCTTCGATCGTCGGAACTGGTGCCACAAAATACCCATTCCAGATTTGTAAGAACTCAGTCATTCAGTCTTGCAGCACCTACACTTTGAAACTCCCTGCCTATTGAGATCAAACAGGTGCCCTCACTGTACAGTAAGTCCACAACTTACACAGGTGTTACAATCCTGGGATTGCACCCGAAGTGAAAATCACATATATTCAAAAGACATTGGGTGCAATGGCGGGTGGGATTGCCAAAGTCTTTTTTCCCAGACGCTTGCCCTCTTTCCACTTCCTTTTTAATTTCTTTTCATTGCCAAGTTCATAAGTTAAATGCATATAGGTTGTGGGCTTACTGTATTTTTTTCAGTGCCTGCTAAAAACATTCTTGTTTAGACAAGTCTACCCAGATCCTTAGACAGTTGAGGTAGTTTTAAACTGCTTTAGTATTTTAACCTTTGTCTGTTTTAAAGTATGGTTGTGAATTCTTCTCAATTTTTATGTTTTATCCTTTTGTAAACTAAGGTTGTTGGGTTTTTTTTGCTATTTTTACAATCAAGTGGTGTATAAGTTTAATAGAATTTTTTAAAAATAGGGTCTTATTACTGCAGTGCCTATCATAGCTATGAGGAGCAGGAGACATAATTTTTGGTTGACCAGATAGTGTGTTTGTTCCTTGTGGGATCCAGACCCCACTGTAATAAATCAGGAGAATTTGTACTAGTCGTAACCCACTGCCACCAGTGTGTTTTCTAACAAGTCAGAGTACATAAACCATTTCTTAATCAGCCTTCGAGGAAAACAAGAATGTTGAGAAAGTTTGGGTTATAGCCAACTAGGTCGTACTCAGAGTAGCAGACCTATTGAAATTGCTATACCTAAATTAGCCATGTGGGTCTTCTTTGAACAGGGCTAACACCAGATACTTCTCAAATGCCACTCAAAGGCTTTTTGTCCTGCTTGGAGAAGAAACCATTTAGAATCCCTCAGATATTGTCCAACAAATGTACGATGACTTACTGCAACCGTTGTTAAGCCACTTCATTCAAATAACTCAGCAAATTGCAAAGCAGTCCATGGATGATATTCTGTTGTGTATTTATACTTGCATAAAATTCTAAATTCTGGAATTATGGGGCAGGTTTTCCACATGATCTCATCAGTCATTTTATGACCCAGCTGCTGAGTGTGAAGGTATCTATCTGATGCTCTTCAAAGCTTTCCACTACGAATGTTCAGTATAATCTGCACTGATGGTACCAGTGTTGCCCTTACCTCCATTTCATTTCTTAATAAAGCAATGGTCTTTATAATAAAGTCCACAGTATTGGCGGTTAGGCATTGGTGGGGGTACTGCTCTATTGTTATGCAGATGAAGGGGGGAAGGAGCACCATCACCTTCCCCAAAACAAAAGGGTAGTCCGGCAGCGGCGTAGCGTGAGTTGTCATCACCCGGGACAACGCAAGTAATTTGTGCCCCCTAACCCGGGGCAAGGCACGTAATTTGCGCCCCCCCTAACCCCTAACCTGCGAGTTGCCGCTGGCGCTGCCGCCCAAACGACGCCACTTGCCCGGAGGAGGAGGGGGCAGAGAGGCGAGGAAAATGCAACGGCCCAGCAGCTGCAGCAGCAGCGGCGGAGGCGGGGCTGTGAGGAGGGGCTGCCTGGCGCGTCCTCCGCGGCGAGCGCTGAGAGCCGCTGCCTGCCGGGCGCCTTCAGCCCGGACGCGCGCACAGCTCGTCGGTTCCACGAGACATGCGGCTCTGCTACAGCCTGCGCCCGAGGCTCTTCGGCGACTCCGGAGGCAGCAAGGCGCCCCCCCCAGATGTTGCGCCCGGTGCGGCCTGCCCCCCTTGCACCCCCACACTACGCCACTGTAATCCGGTAAAGGATTCCGGGGGGCTTGGCCTTGTCCTAAGCCTATGGAGGTGTGGGCCCACGGCACGCCCCCACGCGGTGACCCCGGGGGGAGGTCCTAGTTGACGTGCCTCAGCAGGACTCCTCCCACTGGTGGTTAACCCTCACCGGCCTTCAAGCATGCAGGCTGAAGCTGGTTAGTTTTAGGACCAATGCCTAAGGCCAATACCACTCAATTCCTGTTATCAATAAAGTTGTGGCCTAATTTGACCCATTAACTCAAATTCTTGTGTCCTGTGTCTTTATTTCTTGGGGGGAGGTGGGAACTTGCCACGCAAAGCATTTCACACATCTGGTTATCTAGAAAACGGTAAGCAAGCAAGCAAACAAACAAACAAACAGCATAAGGTAAATCTGCAGGTAAGGGGTCATGTTAGGGTGAGACCATATTATTGTCTCTTCATTTCAGTAAACAAGTTGCAATGTTCTTTTTCTAGTGATTTTGGCAAGCATTCGGTTATCTTAAGAATTCATGAGAGTGTCTGCCTGATTGATTTGCAAACAGTTCTGATTTCACAGCATAAGCTTTTTTTGGACAGCAGTGGGGGGAAATGCAATTTATTCTGTTGATTAATAATGACACATTCTAGTATAAAAACCAACAAATATTTGTACAAGAAGTTCTCTAATATGTTTGGCATGCTCGGTAGCTTGAGTGAGGAGGCTTGAGGACGGGGGCGGGGTGGTGGTGGTGGCGAGAATTCACTGCTTGCACACTGGAACAAAAGCTGATTGCGATCATAGTTCAATGAGCCTCAAATAAAATATCTGCTAAAAAAAAGTGTAAAGCCATTATTCAGCTCTCTTTCTCATTTATATGTGAGAAATTATATGCTTTAAATCTATCTATGGTACTTCAGCAAATTAATTACTAGAACCCCTTAACAGTAACTGGGCTGGTAGTATTTGTAATTATTAAGCAGTGTTTGCCACATTTTGAGAAGAATTTGGTCAAACTGGAAATTATTGAAAGCAAGAGTGGATATTTTGAGTTCAGAGGGTGTGTAAGTTTTTATTTTTTTATTTTACTTTAAAGTATTTCTAGCTTGCCTTTCTGCCTGACAACAGACATCCAAGTAAATATATCACAATCATTCCTTTTTAAAGGTAATTACTTTTGAAGGCTTGTGGGATAGGGAGAAGATAGAAATATTGAAAAGGGTCCCTAGGCCTTTGACCAGGCCTGGAAAACCTGTGGTCCACCAGATGTTGAACTACAACTCCCATAATTCCTGATCATTGATCATGTTAGCTGGGGCTGATGGGAGATGCAGTCCAAGAACATCTGAAGGGGCACAGATTCTCTATCTTCATTTTATTATTAATATTTATGAATTTATATACCAATTATGGGCCCACATGGCTTCTAAGCAAGTTGCAAAACAAACAAAACACAGCAGCAAAGAAAGACCCACACAGAGTGCATTGCAATAGTTCAGCCACGAGGATACCAACGCATGTGATAGATTGGCCAAGTTATCCCTCTCCAGGAAACAGTGTAGTTGACACACCAGCCAAAGCTGATGATAGCTACTTTTCACCACAGACGTTGCCTGGGCCTTCATGGACAAAGGTGGCTCCTAGAGAACCCATAAACTACCTGCCCATTCATCCAGAGGGAGTGCAATCCTGTCTGGCAGACTCCCAATTCTGAGATCTGGGAACCACTTACCAACAGTGCCTTCCTTACCACTGCTGAAGCTCTTAGACTGCTGGTCTTTGAAGATTTAAGGATAACTAAAGGTACAAATAGACCCTGTCAGGGCCAGCTCAAGACATTTTACTGCCTGAGGCAAAGGACAATATAGCACACACAGAAGCCAATTGGACTGGTAGTTGAATCTTACTCCAATACTGGTGAAAGGACAATGTCTTCCACTGCACTTGAGGTTAGCAGGCCACATGACACTCCCTTCCTTAGTAGCTACCGCCTAAGGCAGCTGCTTCACTCTGTCTAATCATAGGGCCCACCCTGGTCTCTGTTCTCCAAGTGTGCTAACAACAGTGAGGACCAAGTAGCAACAATTTTCTATAGGATGTCCATCATCTGCTGCCAGATGTTAAGCCTTCTATCATGCTAAACCATGGTTACTCCTACAAAACATTGGGAACAGTGTAGTAAAAGCAAAGGACTGTAGAAAGCTGTTGTGAGTAGAGTCAAACCACCGACACATCTAACTCAATATTGTCTACAACAATGGGCTGGAGCTCTTCAGGATTTCAGACAGGCAATTTTATGGCCCTTGTGGCATGAGCTTCTATGCTGTATTTCTGCAGCAATGAATTTGGCTGAAGTGTGATTGTAACATCATTTATATCTTCGATAGTGCAATCCTGTGCATTCTGCACACTTTCTAAGAGTGCGTCAACTAAGAAGCAAGTCTTATTGGGCAGGATTCAGTTAATGAGGACTTCTGCAGGCTTCGCCCCTCTCCTTCTCCTCCTGCAGACCAAATTGGCTTGTGGGGGCATGGGGGAAACCCCTGGAACAGGGTGCAGGGAGAGAAGAGGGCAGATAGTTCAACCAGGCAACCAGAAATGCTTCTGCTGATAGATTGCTATGTTGGATTCCTCCCACTGATTACAGTGAGATTCGTGTATCCAGTGAGTATAGGATTATTACAGCATCAGGGGCTTGCACACACACTCTTTCAATGCCAGCTCCATGAGGGAAATGAAAGGTCATTTTGCCCGAGCCCATGAAAAAGAAGAGCTACAGATTGCAGTCAGTCAGGACGAGACAGAAGATGTGGTGCTAGACAGGGAGGGCGGGAGGGCAACTGTCAGGAAATGGAGCTGGAGGCAAGGTGACGGAATAGGGCAGGGGAAGCCTTGAGAATATAAGAAGACTTGGTGCCTGTGAAATGATCAAACAAGGAGCAAAGAGCAAGCTTAGGACACCAAACATTTGTTGGTCTTTAACCCCCTTAAAGTTTCAGGGGAAGACTAATAGTGGTAGTGGGAAGGGCCAGAGCTCAGAGACAGAGCATCTGTGCTGCAGGTTCAATCCATGGCATTTTCAGCTAGAGCTGGCAATATAAAACCCCATCTGATACCCTGAAGAACTACTGCCAGTTGGTGTAGACAGTGCTGAGGTAGACAGACCAACGGTCTTATCCAGTTTAAGGCAGCTTCCTAAATTCTTAAAGCCAGAAGCATAGGAAGAGAATTAGTTTAGATTTGAATCAGCCACCCAAATCTTGAGTTTCTAGCTTTATTTGTAGGTTATTTGGTTTCACCTTGCCTCCTTATGTCCCCATGAAGAGGCGGGGTATATAAATTCAAATCTATAAAAACAAACACATTACATTTTGGCACAGACCTCTCCTTTCTTCCTTTCCCCTCGCCAGAGCTCGTTCCCCTTGCACTTCCATGAGAGTAATTCAAAGCAGGCCTCAGAAATGTGATCCAGTTGGAGTTGGAAGGCAAACAACTCATTCAAATTGCCTCCTTTTGAAAGATTATACTAATTTGCAGCCTCCTTTGTATTGGTTTTAATCTCTAGGTATAACTCCCAACAATAAACAGGTTTTGTAAGTTTCAGAACACAATAAAAGTTAACATACTTTGCAGATTTTATGTATCCCATTCACGTCAGAGCAAATTTAACTTAATTATAATAATTGTGCAAAATTAGCCATACAAAAGCCACAGTTGTGTTGTTTCCTTGCATGAGCCTCCAATCTTGACAAGTTTTCAAAAACAAATCCCCCTGCAGACCATTATAAGGGGATGAATGATTCAGTTGGTGTTCAATGGTTAAAGCGTTTTTTAAACGAAAACAAATACAATAACAGTTAATGAGACAATTTGTGCTGCAGCGGAGAAAGAAGTTGGTTTTCACGTGGCTGTGTATGCTTTCTTTATCTGCCACATCATTTAGAAACTGTAAAGAATAGCCTCTTTGTTTTGAAAATATTTGCAAAGATATCGTCTATGAAGCATTCACTAGACCCGACTTTGCCCAACTGCTTTGTGCGATGTAAAATCAAGCTACCTTGCAGGTGCTTTGGAGATAACCACACAAAGTTGAAAGAGCAGTGATTTTGAGCAGTGGCTCTTCTTATAGCCTTCCCCACCTTTTTGGCCATTTTTGTGAAGCAAAACTCTTGAGTTGGAGGAATCATGTCATGGGTGTGCCAGCCCAACATGGACAATTGCCAGGGTTGGTCTGCAGACAATTCATTTTGTAGAGGATATTGGGTGGCTCCTGAACAATGTAGGATAAAGCATTAAAAAAAAATTGTTTGCCACATTGATATCCTAGCTTTTGCTCCAAGGAACTCAAAATGACACATAAAGTTCTCCTCTTCTTCATTTAATCCCAACAACAACCCTATGAGGTATGCTAGGCCGAGAGGCAATGATTGGCCCAATATCACCCCATGAGCTGACTGGCCAAGCGAGGTTTTGAATCCTGCTCTCCCAATCTCCTAATCCGACACTCCAACCACTCTTCCACCCACTTTGTGATGTGTCTGTGGGGGGGGGGGGGAATCCATTATCTTCCTTATCATAGGACCTAAGCCCGAACTGAAGTTCATAGAATCGTAGAGGGTCATCCAGCAGCTGCCCCCATTTTTAAGAATGGCTTTCTAGGGTGGTACAAGTGGCAGCAGGGGTGAGGAACATGTAACTTTCATTTCCTAAACTTCCTTCAGTTAACTTAATTTAGGATCCAGGCCTATGCATTTTAACCTATTTTTGAATGAGTCGAACTAAACAAGGTTGCTGCTTTTCACTAGGTGCTCATCAATCTACATTGGCATTGTACGGAGTTGGAATTCAACATCTTCCAGTCATTCCATCTGCATAAACATTGTAGCTTGCCAGATGGAATGATCTCCCATCTCTTTCCACCATGTGCTGTCATGAGGTTTCTCCCAATCCCCCGAGTCAGTTTTAGGGGGCATGTAGGGTGGGGTGGGGTGGAAGCTCCACTGTGCAAGTGGAAGCCATCGCTTGGGGTTTTCACTGACAGGGCCAGTTAGGTGAGTCCTGTCTGGAAGAATCACCTATATTGACCACTGTCACAATATGCATTCATAGGCACACCATCAATTGTACACGATCCATCAAGGACTCTCTCAAAAGGCATACATATGAATCACAACATGATTGCTCCTAAGGATTTCTAATGTAAAATAAATTGTTTCACTGATGTGCAAAGTACTTGAGCGTAACTGGGTGACTTCATGAAAATACAATTTTATTCCTATGTACTGTAAGGTTGCATCTCCTTTTGGTTACACCTAGCACTTCTTTGTAAATATTCCATTTGTCAATGGCCATCTGCCACTGATTCTTCTTCCCTTTACATGCAGATTTTCAAACCTGAAAGCAAATTAATTTAAAAAGGGTAGATGAATTTCTTCCCAAAAAAGTAGTTGCTAAAAATGACTGTTATTGGTCTCTGTAAGTTCACACATTAAGCTGAGACAAACCCAGGTATACAACTGAGTGTACAATCAGCTGAAGCCAATCCTGGCCCCTTGCCATGTAAGTTTGATGCAGGTATTTGCAAGCAAAAAAAACACCTATTTGTTGCAAAAAAACCACCTATTTGTTGCAGTCAACACATTTTAGGTGTAAGCTTAAAACTTACCAAGTGGGAATCAACTAAGTTTTACTCAGGGTAGCCGCACTGAAATCAATGGCTCTGACTTAAGTCACAGCAATAAATTTCAGTGGATCTACTCTATTTGAATACCACCTTTTAGATAAGACACCTAAAACTATTGTGGGTGAAACTGCCTTCAGCATATTGGTTTGACATTCTATAACTTAATGTACTCACTTATGTTCATAGTTTTAGGTACCGCTATGCTGAGGACTCATATTTCTTTTCCATTCCTGACCACTTACCCTTATCCAGTCCCATCTCTCTGTTTTGCCAGCATTTCCTGGATATCTCATCCATCAGCACATTGGAGACATAGGTTTTTCAACCCAACCCTGCTCCTTCCAGCACGTCTAAGCCAAACATTAACTCCCTCTCTTCCAGAGCATCACATGTAATTTTGCATATCACATTCAATACTCTCCTCTTGTGTCCCTGACATACGGCTGATTGTCATGCCGAGCCACCCATAACTGTGTCTACCCTTTTAAAACCTTTGCTGTATAAGGCACACCTGTCATTTAGACTCCAGCTACTTCCCCCTTGCTAGTTTTCCATCTGATCCTTCTCCTAATCACCTGTATGTTCACAGCAACTGTGTTCATATTATCTTTCTCTCCTTACTTATTAAGTCTTTGCAAGGATTCTCTGGCTGCTTTTCATATTTCATATTTCAGTCACCATCACTATCACCTGCTAATAGGGGTAAGGAAAGAGACAGCCCTCACCACACCTGTGCACAACATTATAGGATAAGCATGAAGTGCCAGGTAAACCCAGACCTCAATTTCTGTATGTACACTACCCTAGGATGAGGGTAGCTATGTCTTTAAATGGCTATAAATAGAGGGTGGCTGTCCTCATGTTCCGATTGTGGGCCTCCCCAAGCATCTCGTTGGAACAGAATGCTGGACTTTGAAGGCTTTTGGTCTGACCCAGAAGGCCTCTTCTTATTGTACTTTTCTTCTTCATTCCACTGAAGTTTCAGAGCTATATAGTGAACATTTCAATGGATTCAACAATGGCATGTGGTGCGGCAATAAAACTGCTAGCACACTTGCAATGGGGACCACGGGTTGAGATTCCTGCATTGCCCTTTTTGGCACCTGCTTAAAACATTTTTGTTTCAGCAAGCCTACTCGGAAATGTATTATAATCTCTTTTGCTTACTGTCGATTTTAATTATCTTTGAAACGATTTTAATTCTAACTGTTGTTTTTTATGCATAATGTGTTGGTTCTGCAAACCGCTTAGAGGTTTCATTACAATCATGTGTTATATAAATTTTGTGAAATAAAATAAATAAATATGCTGCCTTGAGCTCCTTGGAAGAAAGGTAGAATATGAAATTAAGGAAATAAACGAATAACTATTTTGGGGGAGTGAAACACCTTTACAATCACAGTAACATAATGCTTGGAAAAGGATTACTTATTCTTATTTGACAGAACCTCAAGCTTGACAAGTCTTTGGACTGGTAAAGTAATTTAATATTTTTTTTTTAAAAAAAAGTATTTTTCAGCAGAATTTTATTCAAAACATACACAAAGGCAACATATTGTCCAGCTTCTAAATGTATATGTTACAGCAGCATGCCATAAGAACAAGCAGGGGCTGCAATTTACATTACTAAGGCATTTAGGCTTAAAGAGAGGTTGCACCATGACTGGTTGGGGGCATCCATATAAATGTCCAAAATGCTAGGACATCTCATCTGCAAATTTACAATGCTGTGTGCTGCTTTTACATTAAAAAAAAATGCTTCCTTGCATCAGTATCTCAACATATTGTTCCACAGCAAAAAGCAAAAAGCAAAAAGCAAAAACCAGAAACAGAAATCCCCAACCCCATCGAAAACGTTAAAAGTTGTTCACAGAACAGCAGTAGTAATCTACTCTTCAAGAGTTTGCAAACAAGTACAATACTAATTTCATGATGCACACAAAACCAGCGATCCACCTGCAAATGCTTCATGGTACCCCACAAAGTTATGAGTAAGAGGAGACACTTGTCTGAGAAGGCACAGTGGAGACAGGTTTGAATGCTCCGAGTACAACAGGAATCATCCACAACAAGTTGAGTGTTTCTGGGAACTTTTTGTTAATATAACACAGTTGCTCACACAAAATGGGGGGGGGGGGTGCTTCTGTTGATTTGTCTTGGCAACTCCCATACATCAATGGTGGTAACAGAGTAACAGCTTTGTTCCCATCTGACAGAAAATAATGGCAGTTCTGCAAAGCAAATGTTAAACATGACCGTATGTATTTATTAGTTCCACAGTGTTTTGACAGATTACAAGGGCTGCAATTTAAAGGATGCTGACACGCTCACTGAGGGCTTTCATCTCTGCTTCTTCTGGCTCAGGGTTTTCATTGTGGTTAGCACTTGGGCTGATAAGGTGTGTTGGATACTGCAAGCCATTTTCTCCGGCATACTGTTCCCACCGTGAATCATCACTCTCATGGGTGATATAACGCTCGCCTATTTTAGATTCGAGCTCACGCAAGTCTAGCCAGGTTTGGTAATCCTGTAGGGAGAAAAACAACATGCTTAAATTAATATCTGAAAAGCAGTCTTACAGATAATACTATAGATGCCTGTTTCTCCATAATTCTGTTAAAATTTAAGTGATGCAGCACGTGTTACTTTCATAGCATCTTTTGTGAAAACGTTGGATATGAGAACACATCTATGTGTCTAGGTTCACTGGAAAGTATTTCTGAAAAGCTACGTTCCAGAACCAGGCCCAGAGTTTCATGGGGTTTTTTCCTCAAAATTTTGCATGTATATGTAAGTATGTTCACCACACCTTTCTGCCTTCAAGACAATGAAACGACAATAAATCAATATAGACAAAAATAATTCAACAGCGTGAGAACAAAAAGCAAGAGCAGCACCAAGCAACAACAGGAATTTTTAAAATAGTATTTATTTGGGTGACCAAGGCAAACTTAGCCAACTGTTTCCTCCTCTTATGCTTCAAGATTAGCAGAGGAAAACTCTGATGATTGAGCATGTGGTCAACCATTCAGCTATGACCCTGGCCAGCATAAAGATGCTGTATACTAATGATAGGAAACGTAGCCAGGGATGATGGGAGTTGTAGTCAGTCAGCATCTAGAGGGCTATTAGGCTCCAGATCCCTACTGTATGCAAAATACCTGTGGAGGGAAAACATTCTAATGTTACAGCCTGGCTCCCAGGGCCTCGCCTAGCAAAGTGGGCACACTTTCCCACAGTCTCCGGATGGGATTGTAATATTTAGCCTTCATCGAGGTAACTGTGCTGAAGTTTTGGAGTGGCTGTGGTAAACTTTTTGTCTGCGTTTGGTCTATCTTCACTACAAACATGGTGAAAGGCATGAAATTTACAGCATTACCTGTAGCCATGGGTGGCTTAACGTCTTGTCCACACTATAGCGCTTTCTCATTTTCACTTGCAGCAAATTATTTATGAGATCAATAGCTGGAGAAAAAACATAATTTCAGAAGACATCACTCTCAAATACCTCTTGAAATCGCATACGGTTCAGAGGCAGTGACAGAACTAATACATTGCGAGACAGAACTTATAAATCTGTTTATGACAGCCATGCAGGTTGATTTAGCTTGATTTTTTAAAATGAATAAATAAAAACAACTTTTTTCCAAGTTACTACCTCACACAACTATAATGTTCACAACTCCCAAACTTGCTAATCAAGCGTCCATCACTGAAAATAGTAAACACCTTTGTACTGAGTTAAAACATTAGTCAGTGTAGCCTAGCAATCATACATTTTGTTCTCTGCCTTATAACAAATAATATAGCCATGCATTTGGAGAGATGAAATTGAAGATATTGCGAGGAAATGCAAGGCAGCAATAAAGTGAATAGATCTCCATTCCAATTTTCGAAAGCTTTCTCTACAAGAATAATGCATTATTACTTCAAAAGCCCTAGATAACTTTGGACCTGGTTACCTGAAAGACTGTCTTATCCATTATGAATCTGTCTGTGTATTAAGATCTCTAGGAGAGGTTCTCCTTGCCAATATAATGTGACTGGCAGGGACATGGGAGAGTTCTTTTTAGCGGCTGCATTCATGCTCAGGAACTCTCTTATCAGAGAGGCTGAGTCAAACTGCAGAGACCTTCACTTCTGTTCTGTTCCTCTGCTGCAATATTCTCTAGTTTTTAGCTTACACCTGGCTGGGTTTAAATACACACTTTTGCAATTGTACATACTTGACCCTTACAATATTTCTCAGAGGCCCTTCTCTAAGGGCTCGATCATATAAAGTAAGGTGGGTAAGGGACAGGGCCATTTAAGTAACTGGACCCTGATTATGAAACAGCCGAGCAAGTTCGTTCACCTTTTCAGTCAGACCATTTAAACAGACCTGTTTAACGGTTTGGGCCTCTCAGATTACCGTAAATTTCGCTCCATAACACGCAGATTTTTCCTCCTAGAAAGTAAGGGGAAATGTCTGTGCGTGTTATGGAGCGAATGCCTACAGATGGCGGGGGAATCTGCTGCAGTCGTGAGCAGTCCGTGGCTCGCTTTGAAACAGCAAAGCGGGTGTAAGCGGCTCCTGTCAGCTAGCGGAGCCGGGAAGGAGGGAGAGAAGCAGAGCGGGAGTTGGCTGCTTTAAAACAACCCCGTGCTCTCTGTCCCTGCCTGCAGTTTTTTGCTGTCCGATTTTGGATTAGGCACTGTAGGGGCTGTGTGTGTGTGTGTGTGTGTGTGTGTGTGTGTGTGTGTGTGTGCTTGAGCTATCGTTCTCCTCCTCCTGCTTCCCCTTCACTCTCCCTCCGACGTTAGAATCGACACTCTGTGTGTCTGTGTGTGCGTGAGGGCTGCTTCTCCTCCTGCTTCCCCTTCACTCTCCCCACGTTAGAATCGACACTCTGTGTGTCTGTGTGTGCGTGAGGGCTGCTTCTCCTCCTGCTTCCCCTTCACTCTCCCCACGTTAGAATCCACACTCTGTGTGTCTGTGTGTGCGTGAGGGCTGCTTCTCCTCCTGCTTCCCCTTCACTCTCCCTCCGACGTTAGAATCCACACTCTGTGTGTCTGTGTGTGCGTGAGGGCTGCTTCTCCTCCTGCTTCCCCTTCACTCTCCCTCCGACGTTAGAATCCACACTCTGTGTGTCTGTGTGTGCGTGAGGGCTGCTTCTCCTCCTGCTTCCCCTTCACTCTCCCCACGTTAGAATCGACACTCTGTGTGTCTGTGTGTGCGTGAGGGCTGCTTCTCCTCCTGCTTCCCCTTCACTCTCCCCACGTTAGAATCCACACTCTGTGTGTCTCTCTGTGTGTGATTTGCTTCCCATTCACTCTTCCTGCGACTTTAGAATCCACTCTGTGTGTCTCTCTGTGTGTGAGGGCTCCTTTTCCTCTTGCTTTCCATTCACTCCCCCAGCGCCCCTGCGACTTTAGAATTGACACTCTGTGTGTCTGTGTGTGTGTGTGTGAGGGATCCTTCTCCTTCTCTTGCTTCCCATTCACTCCCCCAGCGCCTCTGCGACTTCCAGCGCCCTGCAACTTTAGGGCCAGTTCTCTCTCTCTCTCTCTCTCTCTCTCTGTGTGTGTGTGTGTGTTGACCTCACTGTGCTTGTTGGGGGAGAGTGTTGGTCGCACTTTTTCTTGATTTGTCTCAGAGTGGTTACTATCGTGGTTTCCTTGCTGGGGAGGAGGGAGAGATGCAGAGCCTGCTTGTTCTAAAGGAGCAAAGCCGGAGAGGAGCCTCTCCTGCATTATTAGCAGCACCCTTCTCCTCCCCCCCCACGTGTGCTCCTTGTCCCTTGAGTGCTTTCCTTCCCTCCCCACTTAAAACGTGGTTACAAAGCATGGACCCACATGGATCCTCAGGATTTTTGCATTGGGCTACCCCAAACTCACCGTCAGATCACATGTCTGTGGCCACAGCATGAACCACAAAAATCATACATCCACTGTTTTGTTTAGAATATTTTTTTCTTGTTTTCCTCCTCTAAAAACTACGTGCGTGTTATGGTCAGGTGCGTGTTATAGAGCGAAAAATACGGTAATTTTTAGTTTCAATTTTCTAATTTTCATGGTTTTTCTTGTTTCACAATGTATTTTATTGGTATTTGTTTATTTGTTTATTTATTTATTGCTTTAAGAGCTACCCAGAGAACTCCTGTTATTGAGCATCTATATAAACACAGTAAAGAAATGAGCAGATGAGTTTTAGAAAGTGATTTTATTGGGTGGTATTCAGTTTTAGTCATACTCAGAATGTCTTACTCAGACCTGACCCCTTGAGGTTAATGGACATGATTCACTAAGGTTCTTTTCTTTCAACTGGTCTACCTTGAGGAGGAATTAATTGAATATTTTTATTGTATTTATGATCATTTTTAAAAATGGTGGTTAGCTGCTTTGGGAAGCTAGAGTGAAAAGATGAAATCTATATTTTCTATAAAAAATAAGTAAATATTTTGATTCTTCTCAAATATGTATGTACTAGAATTTAAAAAAAAATACCTTCATGTGAGATTTCCTTCCAGGGGTTCGGTGGGTACATAAAAGCAGCATTCTGGATTTGATCATGAATGTCCTCATCTTCATTGAATGGAAACGTGCCACTAAGGCTGACATAGATAATAACCCCCACAGACCACATATCTAATGATCTATTGTACCCTTTGTTTCTCAGGACTTCGGGAGCGAGATAGGCTGGCGTACCCACAACTGAACGTCTGAATGATTTCTCTCCAATGATCCGTGCAAAACCAAAGTCGCAAAGTTTCACCTGTTTAGTATAAAGCCATTATAATAAAATTTGTATTTTTTGTTTTATTCCGATGTTTTTCAAAGAAACAATGTGCAAGTCAACACGGTGCTTGTGCTATCTATAAGTCAATTTAGCATGTGCTAAAGCTGTTTCTTCCCCACATAACTGAGCAAAGAATGTTTCAAGCAGACAACAGTCTTTCCAAAAGGCCTATCGTTATTATAAAGTAAAACCATATGTAGTCCATAGTGCCTAGCAGTGTATTCAAAAAAGACAGAACCAGTCCCTACAGTTTGGGGATACAATAGAGAAGGGGTAAGGAAAGTGTGTTAGCCAATGTATGGGCCTCAACATTCACCTTGTAACTGCATTAAAAAAAAATCCAATCTCTTTCTATGCCGCCCTGTGCTCCTTCAGTTTCAGTTTATGTTTTGGGTTCTGTGTCGCTTTGTGTAAACTGAAGCTGCGTTCTTCACTGCAAAACTAAAAGCAGCTATAACTTTTCACCACTTTGAGCCAACTGGATTACATTTACAAGCATGGGAACACCCCCCAAAATGTAGACAAATAGGTTCAGGGGGTTTTTATGGGGGGAAATGAAAGGGATTGACTTTCCTCCATAATCCATAGTAGTTTCACATTTCTGAAAGGCTTTCTCTTTCTTACTTACTTTAAACAATTAGAGGTTGAAACTTTTAACTTAAAAATAAATAAATCCCCCCACAACTTTGAGCTCTTCAGTGATCCACAGGCAATACTTTGGACAGCCTCAATACTTGCAAAGCACACAGACCAAGAGAAACTTACAGGAAAACATAAAGGAACAAGATATAGTGAAGTACAGAAACAGAGTGACAGAGGAACACAGGGCTTCGTGAGAGCCCTTATTTCACACAGTGGCAGTGTTATTGACACCATCTTTCAAACTGCTAGAGGGGGAGAGACCTCAAAATCACCCTCATTTGCTTTGTTATCTGGCTCAACACAAACCCATTACACACCCCTAGTAAATGCAGAGTCACGTAGGTGTACTAAATGTCCACAAACCCAAGAGTTATATCATGTTTCCCCAGCAAGATGAGCCCAGCTTCCTGCTGCATTTGAAATATCAATGACAGATGCAACGATGTGCAGTTGATTGTCTTTCCCCTTCCTCTGTGCTTCATGCAAACTGCCTGTTTATACAATGTTTTAAAGCACAGGATAATACCTCCGATTACTTGTATGTTTGTTGCTTGACTTTAAAAACAAAAACAGCCTTCAATATTTTTTCCCCCAACTTGAAAAACTGCTCCAGAGGAAGTGACCACATCATTATGTCAAAGGAAGCCATCCATTCGCAACTTTGATAGCAGGCTTTGGCTATACACAGTAAGAACATATTTTAGCTTTTTTGGGCAAATGCACTTCCACAGCAGGTTCATTGTTGAAATTACGCACATCTGGGTGCACTCAAAAACTTCTTGGCACTTGCAGATATAGTGTGTGTGTGGGGGGGGGGGAGATATCTCTGCTACTCTTCTTCACATTTTAAAAAACAACCAATTGGGATAGATTAGAGACTTGTGGGGGGACATGGGTGGTGCTGTGGGTTAAACCACAGAGCCTAGGACTTGCCAATCAGAAGGTCGGTGGTTCAGACGGGGTGAGCTCCCATTGCTCGGTCCCTGCTCCTGCCCACATAGCAGTTTGAAAGCACGTCAAAGTGCAAATAGATAAATAGGTACCGCTCGGGTGGGAAGGTAAATGGCATTTCTGTGCGCTGCTCTGGTTCGCCAGAAGTGGCTTAAGTCATGCTGGCCACATGACACGGAAGCTGTATGCTGGCTCCCTCAGCCAATAAAGTGAGATGAGCGCCGCAACCCCAGAGTTGGTCACGACTGGACCCAATAGTCAGGGGTCCCTTTACCTTTACCTTTAGAGACTTGGGGAGGCTGCTGAAAATAAGGACACACCTGTTTCCTACTTTCCTCTTGACTACAGCAGATTTGTGTACCAGTGTACCAAGTGGAAGCAAGTGGTATCTTCATGTGGTCTGGTCTGTGTATATACAGCTCAGACTGCAGGGTAGAGTCATTAATTTGCATATGCAGAGGTAAAAGGGACTTGTTAGGTATTAGGTGAGTGCTTGACTAAATCAAGCCATTTCACCTATTTATCAAACTGAAAAAGAACAAAGCACAAATCTCTTAGTAATAATAGTGTTGTGAGTTTGAGGGGGTTTTGCCTGGGTCCCTTCTAATTCCTGGTTCCAACAAGGATCCAACTGCTGCAATAGCCAGACAAGTTTCTTGGAAATGGTCCCTAAGCATGGGTTGCTAAGGTAACAAAGGAAGTGGCTCTGTGCCAGACAACAATGGGTGCCCCCCCTCCCTCAACTGTCTGATAATTAGAAAGAAAAATCCAGAGTTGAGGGGTGTGAGCTAGAAGCTAGCAGCAGGATGGGCAGCTGACAGACAGAGCCATGCCTGCTCTTGGCTGGAATCCAAGGCTATGGCTGTGGGAGAAGCAAGATTCTTTTGGGGTGTTAACGCTGTGAGTCCCTCCATTGTAGGCTCAGCTTGTACACATGTGTAAATAAACCATATTTCCTAAAGGCACCACTGTCTCTGCTGTCCCTCATTCCAAGGGAACCAAACCCCAGGTAAATATCTAGACCCCTGGAGTCTCTTACCACGTAGAGATTGGTGTGGCATTCAACAATCATTTGGCTTTATCTAAAGGAACTGTATGTTACCTGTACAATGTGAATTTATTTCTACTTGCCTGTGGGAAAGGATCAGCAGATGCCAGCAATACATTTTCAGGTTTGAGATCACAATGAACAATGTTTTTAAAATGAAGATGTCTCAAAGCAACCAGGATCTATAAAGAAACAAACCAGCCCTCTTGTAACATAGTTTGCACAATATTTACTTCTGTTTCAATGTTTTTCCCAGAGACGAGATGAAAAGTAGCAAGCGCAAGCAAGCTCATGCACAACAGCTTAATTCATGCGATTTTATGCTCTTATTCCAAGCTGTGTAAACAAACAGGAATATAAAGCACAAGGGACTTAATTTTAAAGGCATCCTCAAGTAGCAATACTTCCTACTATTATTACAAAGCATTCTTTTAGCCGCACGTACAGCTGTGCTCTTATTCGTTAGAGGAAGTTCTCCAACTTTAGTGATCAGCAGTTGGGGTACAGACAACTCCAGAAATTTAAAGGCTGGTACTATCTATTATAATGGGAGCAAAGTTTTGATCTGGAAAATGGGGGAGTGGGGAAAAAATTAGGAGGCATTCACAACCTCTCAGAGTCATCCCATGGTTGGGGGAGGAGAGAATGCTGCCTATAATGTGAGCTATAAGCTTAATTCTAAGAGGTCTTTGCCACTATCTAAATCAGAACTAGGGGCTGAATGCCATATATATATATATATATATATATATATATATATATATATATATATATCAATCACACCAAACCATACTAGCTTGCATATAGCTGCAAACCAGGTGAGAATATTTATGGATTATAAAGAACAAACTGAGGCAATGTAGCCATCAGTCATATCTGGCACTTATTGGGCACCCAAGTTCTGAGCACTAGCACAGCTTCTTTGAACCCATAGGAATGGTCTCCCAAATGTTTTGCTGGCTAACTTGGTTAAGCACCCCTGCCTGTGTCAGAGATGGAGAGGAGATGGGTCCATCAGAGACATGCAGGCTACATGCTAGCCCCAACATGCAAGAAGGATTTGGTGTAGACTTCCAAGTACCACACCTGAGAGATGCACTGTAGGTCATGATTTGTGGTTACCATCGTACATTAAGCTCAGAACAATACAGTCAAGCACGCGACAACTAGTCTTTATCAGAGAGAAGATACAGAGAAAGGCACAGCACCCAGTCAACTTGATAAAGCCATACTAGCAATGCAAAAGGAAGTTACCCTAATTAGACTTTACCCACTCTGGACAGCTCTCACTCTTTAAACCTTCACCCACATTGTGACCTGCTATCCATTTCAAGGGTATAAAATCATAGAGATGTAGTGTTGGAAGACCCCAGAAGGGTCATCTAGTCCAACCCCCTGCAGTGCAGGAATCTTTTGCCCAACATGGAGCTCAAACTCACAGCCCTGAGATTAAGAGTCTCATGCTGTGCTGTCTGAGCTATGATGTGAATATCATAGAAAAAGAAAACATTTGACACTGCTTAATGGGCCCTTACCTGCGTAATTAAAAACTTGGTGATTCGCTCTGGCAACCTCCCTTTTTCACTTGACAAGATCATCTCCAGCATGTCTCCATGGAGCTTCTCCATAACAACAAACACTCTTTCTGGTGTCTCGAACATGCATTCCAAATTTACAACCCCCAGGTGATGCAGATTCTATGAACAAAGAAAAACACTATTTGAATGAGCCCGATTTGTTTAGGTCCAATGACAAGGCTCAGGAAACATTAGGTAATGACATAGCCATTCATTTTTCAAGCCCTTTGGCACCAGTATAAAAGTATAAACAGCCAGAATTATGCCACCAATGATTTGCTATGCAAAGTTTAACAGGACAGCCCAAATGTGCTTAGAAACTATCAAAAATATGCTTTGTCATTGATAACGTTTTAAACTTCTATATGGAAATGAGACCTTGTCCAAATCGATTTCTTTCAGAGTATCAGAATTGAGCCATGTTATCCTCAGGTTGTTTCCAGTACTCTGCTCTTGGATCTTAAAAGCAATCCCATACCTTGCATATCAACCTTGCATCAACTTTGCATCATCAACAGTCCATGCCCACCAAGTGTGATCAGTCCTTGTTAAGTGATTTTGGGAGGTTTCTCTATTAGGTTTTTGTTTGGAAGACATCCCAACCTGCTGATATCCCCCCCCCCTTGTGTTATATATGGATTGGCGCTCAGAGAATGAGTTCCCTATTGGTATACAGTAAAAAGGGACGCGGGTGGCGCTGTGGGTTAAAGGACTTGCCGATCAGAAGGTCGGCGGTTCGAATCCCCGCGACGGGGTGAGCTCCCGTTGCTCGGTCCCTGCTCCTGCCAACCTAGCAGTTCAAAAGCACGTCAAAGTACTTCCCGGCGGGAAGGTAAACAGCATTTCTGTGCGCTGCTCTGGTTTGCCGGAAGCGACTTAGTCATGCTGGCCACATGACCCGGAAGCTGTACACCGGCTCACTCGGCCAATAAAGTGAGATGAGCGCTGCAACCCCAGAGTCGGTCACCACTGGACCTAATGGTCTGGGGTCCCTTTACCTTTATACAGTAAGTCCTCAACTTACGTGGGGGTTATGTTCCAGGGATAGAGCTTAAAGGCAAAATCGTGTATAGTCAAAATACAATGGGTTCAATGGTGGGTGGGAGGCCAAAGTCATTTCCCCCAGAATCTCACCCGCTTTCCACCCACTTTTGAATTTCTTAAAAGATTTTTGCCACATGTGTAAACCTGAACACACACAAGTTAAATGTGCATAAGTTGTAGGCTTACGGTATACGAAGCAAAACTTAGGAATGCAGCCCTAACTCAACTCATAGCACAAGAAATTGGGCTGACAATGCTTTATTTTTGTTACCACATGTGCAGAGACACACAACAGGATCTCGTAACAGCCACTGGGTAATTGTGCTAGATTATCTCAAAAGCAAATTTATTTCTGACTATGCAGATTAGCAAACTGCTGAAATTTTTGGTGCAAAGTTCCTATATTTAATGCAGATTAGACATTATTTCAGAAAGAGACATCACTTGAAAACTTTATCTGTAGTTCCAATGCTTAATGAGGTACATAGATTCCTACTGCTGAAACCTGTTCTCAAAGAGTTTTATTGCCCTGCTCTAAATTAAATACATACAGGATATAATTGGTAATTAAATAAAAGATACCTGTAAAATTGCAACCTCATTACGAAGTTGGCTTTCTTGCTTAGTTGGAAATCTCAGTTTGTCAATGATTTTAATTGCTACATCTCTTCCTGTTTTGCGATGTTTTCCTGTTTGATGAAAAATATGCCAATTAACATGATCAGCTCTGAGAAGCGTCACCTTTCCAGAACTCAAGTATTTTTTGTGTGTTTTATACAAAACCTAACTGTCAAGGTATCCTCTGAGACAAGAATGCTCTAAACCATTCAGACTTCTTTCTTTAATTTCATGAAATTGTTAAGACAGATTTCGAGGCAAAAAAGGACCAGTATATTTCCTTTTATAGGTAAAAATCAGGAAGGTCAATTTTAGAAGAAGAAAAATGTGCAAGGGGAAAGGGTGAAAAGCCCATTATCCCTCCCCTACCCCACCCTAGTCTTCTGCATTAGTATGCATCCTGAGTCCTGCCTTTAATAAAAAGGAATATGAAAAGCTTGTGTGACATTCACATCTAGTTTGGCCCATAAATTTGGTATGTAATCCAACACCACTAAATAAATAGGCATTGTTTATAGTACAAAGAAACCTGTATCCACAGGACTCCCATCATGTCATAGGAGGGAAAGGTCTGGAACATGGGTAGGCAACCTAAGGCCCGGAGGCCAGATCTGACCCAATCACCTTCTCAATCCGGCCTGCGGATGGTCCAGGAATCAGCATGTTTTTACATGAGTAGAATGTGTCCTTTTATTTAAAATGCATCTCTGGGTTATTTGTGGGGCCTGCCTGGTGTTTTTACATGAACAGAATGTGTCCTTTTATTTAAAATGCATCGCTTGGTTATTTGTGGGGCACAGGAATTTGTTCATTTCCCCCCAAAAAATATAGTCCGGCCCCCCACAAGATCTGAGGGATATTGGACCGGCCCCCTGCTGAAAAAGTTTGCTGACCCCTGGTCTGGAAGAATACAGGACACCTTTCCCAGCAATCCATCTGTGTACATAGTGTGTTTAATATTTCAACTTTCTATATTCCCAAAAAGAGGGGTGCTGAAATGTTGCCACATGACTTGGGAACTCAAAATATATTCTGGTTAAATTAATATAATTTAGTTTTACATGGCAAATGATGACATAAAATATTCACTTTTTACATTGTTGTGGAATTTCCAATAATTTTAAACTTGTCTTTTTTAAAAAAATGTGTATAAAATTGCATAAAATCATTAAAAATGATTGCCAAGTACTTGTAATTATATGGTGCATTAATATTATTTTTATTATTTATATATTATACATATTTTGTATTAAATTGTATGTTACAATTACACACACACATATATATAATTCACTAATGTTGTGTTGTAACTGTATTTGCTTCTTTCAGAGGTTGAGGAATTTTATCAGTGTGTTAAAAATTACTTTTCCATCAGTGCTGCTACTACTATCCTAACCAGTGGGAGTTGACCTACAATGGCTTCTAAACAAGAGAATAGGACTGGGGACGTGCAGGCATATGAGCAACCTAATTGGAACTGGCAGAGACTTGTTGCCAGTTCCTCACTGAAGAACTTAGTCGTGGCCCTGCTGTTTACATGGGCAATGCATTGGCAGGAGTGCCAGACTGGCTCTGCAGCCCTCTCGCCACCACCTTGGTCAACCTCTTGCAAAGCTAATAATAATAATAATAATAATAATAATAATAATAATAATAATAATAATAATTTATTTATACCCTGCCCATCTGGCTGAGTTTCCCCAGCACTCTGGGCGGCTTCCAATCAAGTGTTAAAAACAATACAGCATTAAATATTAAAAACTTCCCTAAACAGGGCTGCCTTCAGATGTCTTTTAAAGAGAAGATAGTTGCTTATTTCCTTCACATCTGAAGGGAGGGCGTTCCACAGGGCGGGCACCATCTTAATTACAATGATCTGGAAAACTTTAATGAAGATGCAGAGCTTGTGTAGAATTTCAGACACACCTGAGTAGTCATCCTAACCATATTCCATGGGTCTTACTCCCAGGTTAGTGGGAGTAGGATTGGAGCCTACTTTGTCCAATGATTTCAGGCAATCTTCTCCGAGTATGACAGTGGGATGCCAGTCTTACCTCCATAAACAATTCCAAACTGTCCTGATCCCAGCACCTCATCTGGAAATATTTGGTATACTGTACTGATATCCTGTTAGTACAAAGATGTTGCATGTTAAACATGATGAGTATGGAAATAAAGTCAATTCAGAAAACGATTGGACAGAAATGCTGCTGAATTCCATTCAAAATGCAGTTCGGTGGCAGAAGTCATGTTCTGGTAAGGCAACGCATCAGAACCTATCTGGAGTCTGGCTTCATTTTGGAATTATGTGCAATCACTTTGGTCCTTCCTGAAGTGTATAAATGGACCCTGAATGTTTGTGCAGACGCGCAGTACATTCAAAGTTACTAGGCATCAACAGAAGTGAAGGAGCTACCAAATACCCACCACATGTTCAGTAGCATTTAATAACTCTGCATAGTTTCTTCCCTACTCTGAAGAAACTTTGGGTTTGTGAGTCTGTGAGGTGTGGAGAGGCAACTCTTCTAAAGGGCTCTAAACTCCATCACATTCCAATGATGGAATGTAGTGTAGGCCCTAGGTTATTTGGAAGGTTCCCTGTATCAACTGAATTCCAAAAAGGAAGGTCGGATTTCAACAAGTCCAAGTAAATGGACTTGTGCAGTTAACATAAGAGCCCACTGGATCAGGCCAACCAGAGCATCTTGTTCTCGTAAAGGCCAACCAGAAGCCTGAAAGCAGGAGTGAAACACAACAGCACTCTCCCCACTTGTGATTGTGCAACTGGAATTCAGTGGAAAATATAATACAACCGTTTCATATGGTTCTAATCTCAGACCACTTACATTGGTGTAATCTTACTGTGGTGCTACAAAAGAGGGATATAAATTGACCCCCAAGATTTTGGCCTTTTTCTAAAAACTGGAAACCAAAAATCAAAGCTGCTGTGAAAATCATTTCTTCAATGGCTACTTTTTTTGTCCTTCTCTAAAGAAAATGCCCAATTAGACATCGTCTCAAAGTTTTCCAAACAGATCAATGACTTTGCAAGCTGAGTTCTATCACATCTGTCACAAACACTGAGAAAACTTACCACATTTTCTTGGACCTGGCAATTTGACACCGAGATACTGATGGATATATTTCCTAGAAAGAAAATGTATGGAATAATAATAATAATAATAATTTATTATTTGTACCCCGCCCATCTGGCTGGGTTTCCCCAGCCACTCTGGGCGGCTTCCACAGAAACCAAAAAACACTAAAATATCATACATTAAAAGCTTCCCTGAATAGGGCCGCCTTAAGATGTTTTCTGAATGTCAGGTAGTTGTCCATCACCTTGACATCCGATGGGAGGGCATTCCACAGGGCGGGCGCCACCACCGAAAAGGCCCTCTGCCTGGTTCCCTGTAGCTTCGCTTCTCGCAATGAGGGAACCGCCAGAAGGCCCTCGGCGCTGGACCTCAGTGTCCGGGCAGAACGATGGGGGTGGAGACGCTCCTTCAGGTACACTGGGCCGAAGCCGTTTAGGGCTTTAAAGGTCAACACCAACACTTTGAATTGTGCTCGGAAACGTACTGGGAGCCAATGTAGGTCTTTCAAGACCGGTGTTATGTGGTCTCGGCGGCCGCCCCCAGTCACCAGTCTAGCTGCCGCATTCTGGATTAGTTGTAGTTTCCGAGTCACCTTCAAAGGTAGCCCCACGTAGAGCGCATTGCAGTAGTCCAAGCGGGAGATAACTAGAGCATGCACCACTCTGGCCAGACAGTCAGCGGGCAGGTAGGGTCTCAGCCTGCGTACCAGGTGGAGTTGGTAGACAGCTGCCTTGGATACAGAATTGACCTGCGCCTCCATGGACAGCTGTGAGTCCAAAATGACTCCCAGGCTACGCACCTGGTCCTTCAGGGGCACAGTTACCCCATTCAGGACCAGGGAGTTCTCCACACCAGCCCGCCCCCTGTCCCCCAAAAACAGTACTTCTGTCTTGTCAGGATTCAACTTCAATCCATTAGCCGCCATCCATCCTCCAACCGCCTCCAGGCACTCACACAGGACCTTCACCGCCTTCACTGGTTCTGATTTGAAAGAAAGGTAGAGCTGGGTATCATCTGCATATTGATGGACACCCAGTCCAAACCCCCTGATGATCTCTCCCAGCGGCTTCATATAGATGTTAAAAAGCATGGGGGAGAGGACGGAACCCTGAGGCACCCCACAAGTGAGGGCCCAAGGGTCTGAACACTCATCCCCCACCACCACTTTCTGAACACGGCCCAGGAGAAAGGAGCGAAACCACTGTATAACAGTGCCCCCAGCTCCCAACCCCTCTAGACAGTCCAGAAGGATGTTATGGTCGATTGTATCAAAGGCCGCTGAGAGATCCAGCAGAACTAGGAAACAACTCTCACCTTTGTCCCTAGCTCGCCGGAGATCATCAACCAGTGCGACCAAGGCAGTTTCAGTCCCATGATGAGGCCTGAACCCTGATTGGAAGGGATCCAAATGGTCCGCATCCTCCAGGCGTGCCTGGAGTTGTTCAGCAACCACACGCTCAATCACCTTGCCCAAGAATGGAAGATTTGAGACTGGGCGATAGTTGGCCATACTGGCCGGGTCTAAAGATGGTTTTTTAAGAAGTGGTTTAATGACCGCCTCTTTCAGCGGATCTGGGAATGTTCCCTCACAGAGGGAAGCATTCACCACCCCGCAGAGCCCATCGCCCAGCCCTTCCCGGCTAGCTTTTATAAGCCAGGATGGGCAAGGATCAAGGAGACAGGTGGTTGGTTTCACTCGTCCAAGCAGCCTGTCCACATCCTCGGGGGTAACGGATTGAAATTGATTCCATGCAACTTGACCAGACAGGGCTCTAGCACTCTCCCGCCCCAGCCCTGCTCCCACGGTGGTGTCTAGCTCCTTCCGAATATGAGTGATTTTATCTGCAAAAAACTTTGCAAAATCGTTGCAGGAGATCTTGGGGTCTTTACAAGGCCCCGATGGTAAAGGTGGTTCCGTTAAATTGCGGACCACCTGAAAGAGTCTCCTGCTACTATTTTCTGCAGATGCAATAGAGGCGGCGAAGAAAGTCTTCTTTGCCGTCGCTATCGCCACTTGGTAGGCTCGACGTTGAGCTCTAACCTGTGTCCGGTCAGATTCGGAGTGAGTTTTCTGCCACCGACGCTCTAGCCGTCTCAGCGATTGTTTCATCGCCCTCAGCTCCGAAGAAAACCACGGGGCTGTCCGGGCTCCATGCAATCGGAGAGGGCGCTTCGGAGCCAGACAGTCGATAGCCCTGGTTAACTCCGCATTCCAGCGGGCCACCAGGGAATCAGCTGAAAGGCCATCAACACGGGATAAAGCATCCCCTACCACTCTCTGGAAACCATTTGGATCCATTAAGTGGCGGGGGCGGACCATCCGAATTGGTCCCACCTCCCTGCAGAGGGGAAGGGTCGCAGAGAAGTCCAGTTGCACCAGGAAGTGATCTGACCATGGCACTTCTTTGGTTTCATTTTTACTTAGTGTCAGATCACCCACGTCGCTAGAGGTGAATACCAGGTCTAAGGCATGTCCATGACTATGAGTTGGGCCCAACTTATTCAGGGACAGCCCCATGGAGGCCATGCTTTCCACGAAGTCCCGAGCGGCCCCTTGTAAGGTCGTGTCGGCGTGGATGTTAAAATCCCCTAGGACAACCAAACTAGGTGTCTCCAGGAGAACATCCGCCACGACCTGAAGCAGCTCGGACAGGGAATCCTTGGTGCAGCGGGGAGGTCGGTACACCAAAAGGAATCCTGTACTGCCCCTATTGCCCAACTTCCAGAACATGCACTCAGAAAACTGGGTCTTCCCAGTAGGACGCCTGGTGCAGACTAATGACTTCCTAAAAATCACTGCAACCCCCCCTCCCCGCCCACATGACCTGGGTTGCTGTGCGTAAGAGAAACCTGGTGGGCAAGCGGCAGCAAGGACAGGCCCATCTGTCTCATTCAACCAGGTCTCTGTCACACAAGCCAGGTCAAATCCTCCATCCACAATCAGGTCGTGGATGGCAGTGGTTTTATTCACTATTGACCTGGCATTACACAGCAACACCTTCAGGTTATGTGGGTTTCCCCTGTTGATTCCAGTATCCATCTGGTCAAGGCCAGACCCGGAGGCAGGGATAGTCTTCAAACAACGACTAAACCTGCCTCCTCGGTAATGACATGGTCTGGTCTTAGCGTAACTCCGCCTCCTGCCCATGATCACCGAGATCGGATGTCCCAGTGCTTCCCCCCCTGTGGAACTTGTCCCAGCCATCGTGTTGGCTGGGGCCTCACTCCCAGGCAGCCCTGATCCCACCCCTTAAAAACAAAACACAAACTATACAGAAGCAATAAAACAACAGAAAACAAAAACAGAACAATTACACTAAAATTAATCCCCAACCAAATATCCATTACACCCACCCACCCCCAGCAAGAGAAAAAAGGAAAAAAAGAAATACAAATTTAAATTGCCACCGACTGCTTGAGGACATTTTAAAACACATTGGAACAGGGAAGCAATTGCAGAACACTTCCCAGCTTCCCCAAAAGTTTGTTCCAAATAAGGGCCTGGGCCACGCCCCCTGGGCCAGTTGGAGAAGGCCCTGGAAGGGAGCAGGCCCTGCAGTCCTCACCCAGCCGATGGTCCGAGGCTTCCCTGCAGCAGGAGTCCCTTTATAGCCGGGAGAAAGGGCCTGGGCCACGCCCCCTGGGCCAGTTGGAGAAGGCCCTGGAAGGGAGCAGGCCCTGCAGTCCTCACCCAGCCGATGGTCCGAGGCTTCCCTGCAGCAGGAGTCCCTTTATAGCCGGGAGAAAGGGCCTGGGCCACGCCCCCTGGGCCAGTTGGAGAAGGCCCTGGAAGGGAGCAGGCCCTGCAGTCCTCACCCAGAAATTACTTCTGCTGTGAATGCACAGAATGATATGAATCCACTACTTAAGCGTGGTAGAGGAAAGCCCCACTGCCATAATACCGTGATCCTCACAGTATTATGGCAGTGGTGGGCTCAGGGATGAGGTGTGTTGGAGGAAGGTACCTCTTCTTCTAGAATGAGCCTCCCCTTCTGGATAATGATGTATGTGATATACAGTTATTATTAAATTGATGCTGTTATATAGCAGAGGTATAACATTCCCAAACCTAACCACACCATCCATTAGGAAATATTTTTGGTTCTGAAGTAATACTGCCTGATCTGTGATTCCACAGCAATATGTCCACAGCCTTTCACAGCTCCTGCAACGGTCTGGGGACTGAGGGATGGGATTCACCCCTACACTGATCTTGTGCAAAATTAATCTGTATAACCATCATGATATCCAGACATCAGAGTACGTGTTAAACCTCCTTGGAAACCACATGCTGGATAATAACAGCATAAGTGAAAGGTTGATGTCCCTAGCTGCTTACCTTAGAATAATGTATACACCAAAGTGTCCGAGTAAAATTGCACAACGTAATTATACTACAAACAAAGAGGGTCTAGTCCACATGGTTTCATCCAGTGGCTTATTTTAAAGTAGAAAATTAATTAGCTTACGGTGTAGACTTGGTCCTGAACCAGTGGGTGCCCCTTGGGGAATAACAGGCATGAGGGCATGCTGGATTGCCATCTCCCACATCCTTGCAACATCTAGGCCACAACCACTTGGGAGAACATGGTTATTAGCTGGAGGGCTTGGCAGGTTTTCCACATTTTCCCCGACGTAGTATACGACATTTGCTGTGGTTATTTCAAAGCAATGGGGGTTAGCTTCCTGTGGCATTAAATTGAAGTTTTTTGCAGGTTCCAGAGATAAAATCTCAGACAATGGAATTTCCTGTGAAAAATGATAATGGCGATTAATTTTGAAAACACTTTCTCATGAACAAAGACTACTTCAAACACCTACTTGATTACAGTTTCTGAGACTCATCGCCAGCTTTTGGGATTCATGCTTTTCTGATGGCTCCCTGGGCTGACAATTACAAGATGTTGACAGAGAAGGAGAAAGTGAAAGGAGGAAATCTGCTGACCCCACAGCTGCTTGACAGGGAAGGGAAGGGAAAGGTGTTTCAGGAGGCAGAGGTGGCAAGGAGTGATTTTGTGGGCAAAACTGCAACATTTTCAGAACATGGTCCAAGGCAGGATTGGAATCTGATCCAAGACAGACAAGAATCTGCAGGTTTTAAAACCCATAATTTATGTATTTGAGCCTGGCGTGGGTGAACTTTGTTAGTATTTTTAGTTTGCAAGTAACAGCAGTCCTGTCCCATCTCCACTTTTCTTCCTACCACTTTCACAAACCCCATGAATCCTGTGGATCCTGCTAGTACTTAGGCATTGATCAGATTCCTGGCACAAATATTAGAATGGATTTCCTGGCTGCTGGGATAACAGCTGAATAGAGAAGCTAAGGAGTCTCTTTTGTCATTTCCCTTAATAAACACCAATGAAATAAATCAGAGGTGGTTTAGGTTTAGAGCCTGAAACAGCTACACTCAGGGAAGTCCATTTTGACATTACAGTGGTACCTCTGGATGCAAACGGGATCTGTTCCAGAGTCCCGTTCGGATCCTGAAGCGAACGCAACCCACATCTGTGGGTCGCGATTTACTGCTTCCACACATGCGCATGACGTCATTTTGAGTCATGTTCCGTTACTTCCAGGTCGCTGCAGAGAGTAACCTGAAAATGCTCAACCTGAAGCTACTTCAACCCGAGGTATGACTGTACTATGATTCACAGTTAAATAATAACTATTAGCTTAACAATGTAGCTAAGTATTAGAGATGCCTAAGAAACTTTGGGGATCACGTAATGCTCGTTGAAAGAAAAGAAAAAGCTTTAAAATCCATTCTGGAAAATAATTCCCCTCTAAAAGGCTGAAACTCCCCAACCTGCTAAGGGGAATGGGGTGAGGACAGAAGTCCACTCTAATTGAGAACTCTTAGGAGAAGCTTAGTGAGCTGTGAGCCCCCATCCATGGTTTTCAGTCCTGTAGCCTCTCTTCTCTCTTTCTACAGTGGTACCTCAGGTTACAGACGCTTCAGGTTACAGACGCTTCAGGTTACAGACTCTGCTAACCCAGAAATAGTACCTCAGGTTAAGAACTTTGCTTCAGGATCAGAACAGAAATTGTGCGGTGGCAGTGGGAGGCCCCATTAGCTAAAGTGGTGCTTCAGGTTAAGAACAGTTTCAGGTGAGGAACGGACCTCCAGAATGAATTAAGTTCTTAACCAGAGGTACCACTGTATAGCTCTTTTCACTAGCCAGGGAAATGAGCTTTAAATAAAGTGTGTGTGTGTGTGTGTGTGTGTGTGTGTGTGCATGTGATGTGCTGGTAGGATGAAAAGTGGCTGGCTGGATGGGAGAGGTTAGTGGTTTATTTAGATCATTTCTATATAGCTCTATCTACACACATACACAAGCACACACAAACAAGCACGCACACATATATACCCTAAGCAGTGTTCAAGAAAATAAAGTTACAGGCAACTAAAATATTACAAAAATACACCGCTACATATAAAAATGTTACATAAATAGAAAACTGTAATAAATACAAACTGATATCAACATGCCTCCCCTCTCAGCCTCCTGGCTCTCCCCCAGGACTCCACCCATCCTCCTTGGGCCCAAATAAACTCACAGCTCACCCACCAAAAATCTGACAAAGAGGAGGGTTGCTTGAAACTGTTGACATCAATCTAGTCTCTCACTCTAGGCTTCTTTTTTAGGAGCAGGCTCAAGATGGATGCAGCTTCCTCAGGCTGCCCAGAAATCAGCTGCATTTTTCCAGGAACAGCAGGTTTGGTAAGTTTCCCAGGGGGTCCCAAGGATGGGAAAAGGACACCAGCCACAGATCTTTCTCTGGTGTCTCTGTGCACACTCCTCCTCCACCACCATCAGCTGCTGGTTCATGGTGGCACTGGTGAATTTGGATTGGTTTAGGCACAAGTCAAGCTATGTCCCGGTATGTCTGTATCTTTGGGAAACGATTCAGCTGATTTCCAATTCAATCAGATGTGCATGTGTGGGTGGGTGTATGGTGCTCATCCATCTCTTTGAAATATTAACAAACACAACATAAACTTTAATCATAGCTGCATTCTGGAATACACTATATAAAACCAGAACCCAATTTTACCTTGTAGTATTTGCTTTCAGTGTTATTTTGAAACAGTGTAATACATTTGCTGTCTAATCTCCAGTAGTGACGTTTCCTCTGTGTTGAAATAAAAACAATCAAAAATAATTTAAGAAAATTTGAAGAAAAAATGAAATAAAATTAAATGAGATAATGTAACTTGAAAGATTGTGAGGGATGACAAAGAGACACCAATTTCATTTTCAATACAGAGAAATACTCAATGGTATTGTTTTAAACTTATCCAAAAGTAATAGGTATTTTAAAAAAACCTTTTTTCCCCCCTTGTTGTTCCCTGAAGACTGCATTTTCTTCTACATAAGTTTCATCAAAGATGTATACTTGGCTTCCCCCAGAAATATCTACATACAGCATGCCGTCATGGGAGTTTCAGAATGTTACTAGTAGCAACAGTTAGCATTCTACATTAATTGACCATATACAGACTGAATCTAACAGGTGAGTGATCGTTAAGATTACCTAGATATGTCTTTACCAGGCAGTAATGGAAGTTATGCTATGTTGTAAAAGGTAAAGGACCCCTGACAGTTAAGTCCAGTTGCAGACGACTCTGGGGTTGCGGCACTCATCTCGCTTTACTGCTGAAGGAGCCAATGTTTGTCCACAGTTTTTCCAGGTCTTGTGACCAGCATGACTAAGCTGCTTCTAGCGAAACCAGAGCAGCACACGGAAATGCCATTTACCTTCCCGCCAGAGTGGTACCTATTTATCTACTTGCACTTTGACGTGCTTTCAAACTGCTAAGTTGGCAGGAGCAGGGACCGAGCAACGGGAGCTCACCCCGTCGTGGGAATTCAAACTGCCGACCTTCCAATTGGCAAGCCCTAGGCTCAGTGGTTTAGACCACAGTGCCACCCGCGTCCCATGCTATGTTGTAGCTGTAAAAAAATGAGCAATTACGTTTCAACTAGTTAAGGTTAAGTTGTGGGTAAGAAAACGTAATTGGAAGCCTCTGTTTAATTGGAAGCTGGATAATTTGTGTGAATCTCTCTCCCTCTGTTGTACACTGGCATACTTACAAAGCTGACTGAGAATAGAATAGCGAGAGCCTGCAAGCCCATTCAATATAGGACTTCCTTTCATTTATACCCATTCTGCTAAAAAGGTGATCAACCTGTGCATCACAGGTTAGACAGAATGATCAAGAGGGGAAAAAGGACTTTGTTGGAGTCTAAATGCTCCTTCCTCCTTCATGCATAATAGCTGGCCTGCACAGTGACAGCACCTTAGGGCTCCATCTGACTTTACTTGAGTTGTAAAGGCACCACTCTTGTCTGTGTCCCTCTCATGCAGCCCCAGGGCCTTGGAAGATATGGCCAATGTTTGCTGCCATGATGTGTCTTCTTCCTGTGCCAGCATAAACTGAGGCAATAATGTCATGGCAATAAGCCAAGGAGCATAGTCGACGGTCAGGACAATAGTGAGCCAGATGGACCAATTGTGTAAATCTGTATTATAAGGCAGTTTCCCATGTAATTAGGACATTGACCATAGTTATGAAAAAGATGCTTTTAAGTCTGTTTCCATGAGCAACATAACCCAAGGTATTTTAAGGTACAAAAATAGTTGCTTTGTCCAAGGTATAACACAAAACTGGACTGACCCTCCAGGTCCAACAGATATGAAGGAAACTGGCCAATATCATTCCTCCAAAGTCTTATCTCAAAGTGTCTCATGTTACAGCATTGCACCACTGCATTGCATTGTGCAGGGCTATAATTCTCAATGTGCCCTATGAAAGCTATGGATTTCCTTTTTATCTAACAACAACAACAAAAAAGATAGTCAGATGAAAGCTGTTTTCCACATCTTGATTTGGTTTCCTTCAAAGTGCTTCACATTCTACAGCATGCCAGGGATAAATCTGACCCTTCTGTTTGTTTTGAAGTCTAATCTAGCCCTGACAAAGGTAGCAAATCTTCCTTAAAACATACTTCAAGCTGTTCACATTCAAAGTTTCCACTCTGCAGTCTGAAACAGCAAGCATACATGACTGACTTTCTCTCTTTAAAAGACTCTTTTGCTCTTAAATAAAGTTGCTCAGGCATACCTCTGCTCAAGATTTTGTTCTGTGGCCTTGGTCTGCCTTTGGAGGGCCTCAAGGCATTTTGTACACGTGCAGTAATCCTTGACTGTCAAGGAGAATGAGGGAAGCACCACCAAAATCATTTGGGAGTCACAATTTATCAGTGATGTTCAGAGACTTCTTTTGCTTAACATCTTTCTTACCAGAGTGTCTTTGCTTGTGTAGTGAACCATCCACCCCTCTTTCATCACTGTGCTGCTTCTCCTTTTTGTATGTTTAATAGATTGCACTACTCTCATTAATGGAATATTGTTGCTTGTCGAAGGGCTTAAAAGAAACCACACACCAGTCAATAGATTTTAATAAACATGCAAAACAAATCTTTCTAAAGTGAGATACGTTAATTTGTTGTCCTCTATGGCTATGTCTCCAGGAGAACAAACAGAACAAGAGAAACAAAGAGTAAGGCTAGTACTGTTGGCCCATAAGAAAAATTCCATAAGAAAAAAGTCCTATCAGAGCAATACTTTTACTGGGCCAACCAAAATGACACGCAAATGAAGCATTAGGTAGCTCCTCCCACACTCCATGTATGCCATTCTGAGGGATTTTGGAGGAAGAGCAGCTGACATAAATATACTAAATAAACAATAAAAATTTATACATGGCTCTGGTTACAAACTGTAGCATTATTCTGGCACAACAAGGGCATTACACAGGGGTGCAAATGTGTGGGTTGGACTGTGGGCAGGATCTGCATTTTTCCACATCTATTCTTATACACTAATATTTGCAGGAGACACTAAATTTTTAGTGCCATGTTAAGTTTCACTAGAGGTGAAACCTATCACCTTACTCCTAGGGTGATATATTGACATTTATAGCTAGCAGAGGTAACAGTGGAAACAAGTTCAACTATGTGCTGTGCAAAAACTCACCTGATCATCCTATTACTCTCATCCTGGTCAGGATCAGCATCCTGCATTTCTCCATTGTCATTCTGGTTCATGATTGCCATCTCAGCATCATGACCCACAGATTCCTCCATTTCATCCAAGAGTCCACTGTTTCTTTCACTGTCATTGTCATCACTTCCCTCTTCCATGACAACATCAGACTCAGCACCCGGGCTAAGCAAATCTGGAATTATTTTGACCACATTATTGTGAAAGCCTTAAAAACAGATCCAGTGTTAACTCTGGCATGAAACTAAGCTCGTAGATATGAATACTGCTTCTAAAAGAGCATTTCCAGCAAACAACCAAGACTTTAATTCTAAAATAGCTTTGAGAAATCTACTGGGGGAGGGGAAATGTCTAGTGTATTCAGAATGGGATGGAGAAGTTTCTTTTAACTAACAGCTAAAGCTTTACAAAAATTCCCACAAAGCAAAGCAAATAGCACAGCGGAAAATGTTGAAAATGCAAAACTGTATCAATTACTGCATGTAATACTGGAATATGGGCTTCAAACACTTCTCCTCAACTTTCTTAAAAATAGCATTTTTCTAAGCATCAAGAGTGAATCTAGAACACTGCAGCTAAGTATGCCAGTGCATTTTCTTTTATGCTTTATCCAGAAATAACATCACACTGGTGGAATGGGGCCAGTTCTCTAGTTTCATTTCTATCTGCTGATACACGTTTTGTGCCAGGAGGAAATTGTTGAGTCTTTCCCCAATGATCCTTGCTTATTTATAATTCTACTAATCTTGCTTCCCACCTATGGAATGAACTTTTAATAAACATTTGTGTAATCCTTGGATGGATGACAATCCTCGGTGACAAACACTCTTCTGTCGTTTCCTGCAAGGCACTTCCCTAAGACAAGGATTTGGCAGGCATAACAACCTCCACCAAGGCAAGGAGAAATGCTTCTCTTTCTAACAGTGGCATATGAGAGCTTGCTTTCACAGAAATGACTGCCTACACACAGAGAAAGAGGACACAATCGGTTCTGGGGAACTTCTACTGGGGATAGAACACTAAATGAATCTAAATGTATGCAAGCAAAATGCCCATCTAGAGATGCTGGTGAAACTTGCTTATCCGAGGGCTCAGATATGAGCTTTTATGGGACGTGCAATACTTATCTCAAAGAAGAGGCAAGTTTTAGGATTCCTAAAGTTTTCTCTAGGTATAAAACTACATTTTCAAAGGGCCAGTGGGACCTTTTTTGTCATGGTGGAATGTTACCAGACACTGGAGAAGAGAGGGGGTAGGAAGAGACACCCCTTCTCCCCTCTTTGTAGTTGTCCAGAACACAGTCACACATTTATATAGAAGAAATATTGTATTCCTCTTCCTAGATTGTCTGACATGAGATTCAGGTATATGACCCTCCTTCTCTGCCTTTATAAAAGAAGCAACTACTTACATACATAGATAAAGTAGAAGACTCACATGTTCCAGACTTAACCTGCATTGGTTTTCCAGTCTTTATAACTCAGGAAGTCTAAAAAATATGCTCACTTTGTCACATTTTAAAGCATCATATTGACAACTCATTCTCAATATATTTTAGTGTACAAGTGTATAATGCAACCTATGACTTTTCTTTAAAAATAACCCCTCATCTACTTCTAAGTGTCTTCTCTCTATGCAATAGGCTTTTAGAACATGCATTGCTACAGGCTTCAATGCAACTTACCCCCATTAATGGCCACTTCCCCAAGGCAATTATTTGGCACTTTGGGTGCACAGCGTTTGTGACAATTGAACCTGCAATCTAATTAAAGATAAGATGCATAATTTCAGCCAATGATACTGCGACATCAACAGGTGTCGAGATTTGTACATTGCAGCATATAACAAAAGATAATTGTAAGATGGTCTCTTTTGGTTTGATCATAATTCCAAACTCTGCTTTGGTGCTAACGTAAACAAGCGTGGGGTAGACCTCAGGCTTACAAAACCTGCACTTGCAATTCCCCACTTCCCTTCCATTGCGTCCAATTCTGCTAAGTTTGGTTTGCATTTTCCCCGTGAACCAGGACTGTAAAACATGGTTTGATCCTAGGTTGCAGGGCAAATGCAAACCCTACTTTTCCGGCTGAATGATAGGACTTATTCACACAACACCAAATGTGGTTTGACATTGTATCTTACATGAGTCAGTATACAGAATGACATTTTTTTTCCTTTTTAAAAAAATATTATTATTAATAATAATTTTCAAGAAACAGGAAATGAGCATGACATTATCAAAACTATTGGTTTCCCCCCCTCCCACCCCTCCCCAGAATACAGCATACTTTCCCATAAATCTATATACGTAGTTGGAGGGTGTCAGTCATCAGGATGTTTATTTGAATACTTTTTTTAAAAAAACGATGCCATATTTTAACAAAAATGCCATTTAGCCACATCTATACCTCCAGAGGGGGGGGGGGAAATCTGCACAAAAAATCTGAACTCTGTGATCTGCATTTTTTTATTCATTTAATTGAAAGTATTTCTACATGATTCAACATTTAAATACCTCTGAGCAGTATCCAAAAATGCAAAAGAAAAGCAATAAAAAAGAGTATCATAAAAACAGAGTTACAACATAAATACCAGTACAACAGTATTACAAAAGCCACATAATAGCAGATATTATAAAATCATCCCATCTTAGGGGGTCTAGGAAAGCCATGGAAAAAGTATGTATTTAGTCCGGGTTACCTGGCTATGATAAGGGACAAGTAGTCAGTGGTTTTATTACTGAGCCTGCAGCTGCCTGCCCACTACTGAGATCTCAATAGGCATTGCACATTCAGTTTCAAGCATATTTTTGCAGATATAAAGGCCAAAAAATATGGAGGGTTTGTTTACAGCTTAAAGCTGAAATTTTGAGCTGAATTCTATGTCAAATTCCACATACTGTGCTTTTTCTGCACCCCTGCAGAATCACATTACTCACAGATTATATATAAACAGAAAAAGCAGAATGTTGTGTAAATAAGGTTCTCAGGAAGAGCATCTTTTCCTTAGGAGGTTTTGGTCCAGGAAGGTATACGGAAGCCTTGCATATTTCTGTATATTTTTGTCTTATCTTCAAGGGTCAATGAACCAAAGCCTTACTTTGGCAGCTGATTTGATTGCCAAAGGTCACGCCCACTAATGATGAGAGCGGTATTATCAAAGCTGTGTGCAATCTACCATTCTGCATGAATGCTCAAAACTTCATGTTTTCATTAAAAAAAATAATCTTGTTTTTTTACCTCCTGTGGCTATAGTCAATGTCAGATGAGTCTGTGGTCAATATATGGTGAAATTTCTAAAGTCATAATTGATGCAGTAGGGTTTCCAGAAGTTGTGGTCTAATGCTTCCATGTCCCACACAGCTCTTCTGAAGAGCACAGCAGGGAACTGGCAGAAATGGACTTTCTCATCCTTCCTTCCACCCTCAGCAGCCTCCCATCCTTGCCATAGGTCAGGGTCCTTGTTGCATGCAATGGCTTAGCATGGGGGAAGGGGATCCCCCAAGATTAGACAGAGGCAACTTCTGCATGCACTTATCTCTGGATCCAACCCCATAAGTAGCAGCAGCAAAACAAAAACACACATATGAACTTTTAAAAATACATAACTGGAATTCTTGGGAGCATATGACAGAGCTCCTCTGAGTTCTTAAATACACTTACCTTTGCATTGCAATCCCTGTCTAAAAAGTCCCTTGAGTAGCTTCTTACAATACTGACAGACCGTTGGCCGTGTATATGAATGGATCACAAACGTATGAGGCACTTTAACCTTGGAAAGCAAAATCTTGTCAAGTTGAATAGGTCGCCCAATGTATGACTGTGAATTGGATCTCTTCTCTCTCCCAAAAGACTCCGGAGGTGATTTTTGCTAGAATGTGCATATATGGAGGCAGATGTTTAAAAAGTCATTTTAGCAGACACTGTTTTTAACAAACATATACCTTGCACATTCAAATTTGGCTGTGTGTGTGTGCATATGTGCACATGTATGTTTTATCTATATCTTTATCTATCTAGCCATTGCATGGGCTTGTCACTGCTCTCTCCACTCCCACGCCTTCCATGGCAGCTTTCGTTGTGATAATCAAACTTCAGGGAAGTGTGGTACCGAGAAATGTCAGGGAAAGTCTTGGGCATTGCTGAAGGACTAGGTGCACAGTTGCTATTTTTTGCATTGCATTTCTTCCCCAGAACGGATTGACTCAGTATACTTTAAAATGAGATATGCTTTTTCCTCTTCAGACCTTAACACATGCAAATTTATGCATTAATTGAGTAAGTAATAAATCAATTAGAAACACAATTAGCTAAGTTTTTTTTTAAGCTGGGTGACAGCTACAAAATACCACCTTTGTCATTGGATGGAGTTTTGTGGACTCTCCTTCCTTGGAGGTTTTTAAGCAGAGGTTGGATGATCATCTGTCATGGATGCTTTAGTTGACATTCCTGCTTTGCAGGGGGTTGGACTAGATGACCCTTGGGGTTCCTTCCAACTCTACAGTTCTATATTTCTAACAATGTAGGGCAAGAGCTAAGGCTTTTCTCAGAAAATACAAATTTATTGTAAAAATGCCTGCTAAAAGTAAGATCTACTGCTCTGGACTCATACTTCTTTATCCAATGTGTTGGTGGTTAGTTAAAGAGAGATGTGAATATTTTTTTTTTTTCCGGGTAGCCAGCCAGATTCCTGACTCAGGAAGCCTGGACACTTACCAGGAAACAATTGCTTAACTAGATTACATTATGGAAACTACAGAAGCCAGCAACCCCTCCAGGCACTAAGCAAATCAGTACAATTATTTCTCAACAAGTATATTGCTTTTAGACTGGACAGCACTGTATTTCAAGCACCTTCTGCAAATCCTAAGAAGGTTTCACATGTGCAGATATTTAATTGGACAGCTGCCCAGCTGTTTCAGTAAAGCTGATTCAACCCAAGCCATAAAAATATTATTAGACAGGCTGTATTGTACTTATGTGATTAAAAATAAGCAAGGTATGTTGCCTTCGGTACAATTTAGGAGAAAATCAAATTTTAAAAGATTTTTCGGCTTTGTGTCCTTTTTTAACAACAAAATTAAAAAGTTAGCTAAAGAGATCTGTGTAGCCTAACAGAAGCTACAACGCATCTAAAGCAATGGCATCTGTTTCGACATGACAACAGCAAGGTCTTTGTGGATGAATTGAAATATTGATTGAAATAAGAGAGTGACAGCTGCTAAATAGCAACAATGGCTTGTCTGTTCTCTCTGTTACTTGGTTCATTTAGGACTTACAAACCTGGAATATGCCTGGAGAGACAATTTTATGATGTCTATTAAAATATTAATATTTTTAAAATACTACCTTTAAAAACTTGAGTCAGAGCTGTTTGAAGGACTGCCTACACACATACCATAAGATCAAGATAGAGCCACTTGTCCACTACTAAGACCAATGAAACTGGTAGGCACAAGAGGGAGTTCTCACTGGTGGCCCCACATCATAGGAATTCACTGCCACCTGACCTCTGTGAAGCTACCACCTATTTAGTTTTGCTAGCTTATTTGGGAGCGATGTTCTGTGCTGCTATTGAACTTCTTGGGTTGGTTGAAAATGCTGTTTTTGTTTTTGGTTATTTATTATCAGTGGTTTCATTAAAGTTGTGAGCTTTGCAGGAGCCTTTAATTGTATACTACTTTATTATTGTTGGAAATTATATTTATTTTATTTTAAGTAGCCGTTTGTGGGTTTTACTTATAAAAAACAGCCAACACACAGATACACACACACACGTCATACGAACATATAGCAGGAGCTCTCCAATGTCTTTTCTAACTGGAGATGTCATAGACTGAACATATGACTTATAAAGGCAAAGGAGGTAATTGTTTGCCCCTGCCCCAGCTTCAGAGCTGCTGTTTGAAAAAGAGCACCAACCACATGTGCATATCTATGTAGCATGTGGGTTTTCATGGACTCAGGCAGCTGAGTAGTGGTAACTTCAAGCCCTTTTGTGAACAGTTAAACTCCTGAGAAATAGCTGATCTCTGCCGAAAGCGGGTATTGAAGTGACTTCAAAACCTACAGAGTTCTTTTACTGGTGTGGTTTGAATTCAAGATGTGCCTGCAAAGGAATATCGTATTTTATCCTTTACAGCCAAGCTTGAGCCATTGCCAGTGTGTGTGGATGCTAATGAACTAGAATAGTCCAATGGTCAGACTTCTTGTGTTCCTTTGATTTCAGTGAGTCAACTCTGAGAACGGGTTAGTTGGAGATCACCCAAGACTGAACTACAAAAGAGCATCTGAACTTCTAATTTTGGGGTTGGAAATACATTTTAAGATCAAAATACATGAAAAGTATGACCACATTTCCAAATGAAAGAAATGTGGCACAGCACTACTTTCATTATGAAATTAATTCACTGCAAAATTTGAATTGCTAAGCATTTACCATTTAGCCATATTAGACAGGAGTATAAAAGAAGTACATACCTCAAAGCTAGGGCTTGTAGGAATCTAGATAAGGAAGACCACAGTCAAAACAAACAGAGAAAAACAAAACATAAAGCCATGTTATTTGGGAAGCAAATATAAAGTTCAATTGTTCAAATAATAACAAAAAAGTTTAACCAGTCTGCATTTATCTACCAACACTATTATTTGTTCAAACTTCTATTATATTTGTTTGCATATTTTAAATATGTTGCCTTTGGGGCTTCAAATAGGATTCAGAGGGTTAGACTATTTAGTAATGAAAACAACTTTCAAACATTGTCAAAAACAAAATGTATAGAACCTTTGGATTACAAAAAAAGATGGTTAATCCCACTGATTTTTGTATGTACTTCCAACAAATGGGACCTGCAACAAAATGTTGAAGTGTGTAATGCCCCTGTTCCAACTAGGAGCTATAGTTTTCCCACCCCCACTACTGATTTGTGTACTTCTGCAAACCTGCTGATACTTCCCTTCTTGTGTTTAGATGGTGGCATATCTAGGAGATATAGATAGGCATTTTTTATATGGTCGAAAGCTACAAATCTGTACAAAATTACATGGAAATAAGTCCCATTGAACTCAATAGAAATTACTTCTGAGCAGACATGCATAGGATTACACATTTATTTAACTTTAAGTAAATAATATCTAGTTTTATTGTTTTTGTCTAGATGAAGTTTGCCTCTAAACTTATCTTAGAAGACTGTGCTTGTCCTAAAATGAAATCTATCCTGAAGCTTTAAAAAATATTTGCAAATGGACTTGTCCAATATTATCCCAGAGTCACTCCTCTCTTTGCTATCATGGTTATCAGGTGCTACCATGATACACTGATAAAGGCAGGTTACCATTCTTGGGTGTCCATGCCTTTGTGGAATCAACTGAAAATTTTCAAATAATAGAACTTCAATTAATAATACTTGACTGGTATTCACAACACAGATAAAATGTTTTGAATATACATTTAAATGCACAATTTTAAAGCAAGAATCATTTTTCCCCGTTGTATTCTTGCCACGTATCACATGAGAAAGACATGTGAGAAAGTAATGTCTCACCCACACTTAAGATTTCCTGCATCAGAACAAAAGCACTTTGTATGAAGTGCCCCAAGAGCTATGCTGGCACAATCTCGCAAAATATGTCTTACAACGGGACTTTCTGAACTCTTCAAAGGTGCCAATGCAAATGTTTACACATTCTTATTTAGGTTATGGCCTTACTGCCACTTGAATTGCCAATAAATCTGTTATAAGTCCTGTAGTGAAATACAGCAATTTGTGTTGTGTAAATGTGTCAGCCCCTTTGACCAAGCCAAAGAGCTTGAGATTGTCTAGTGAAATTTCTTCTTCTTCAAACACTCATCCCAGTGATAAATCCCAACTATTGTTGGAAATGTCCAAGGAACATTGCAGGTACTTCCATGTGTTGAAGACAGTGAGCTTCTGATTTGTCACAGTAGTAAGTCATTTGGGACATGGAAGAAATATTTAAAGGCAGATTGTGACCCTTAAGAAGACAATGAAATCCTAGTAAGTGTCCTTAAGCCCCTGGGCTTGCCCTACAGCTCTTTAGTTCTCTGTGTATTAATTATTATAATTGTTCTTTATTATTCTTACATCTCACTTTCCACGTGCAGTGTGCTTTATAAGATTTTATCTTTATCTCCATATGGAGATAAAGTAAGTTCACTAATTTTCTCATCTACCCTAGTAGCCTATAGCCTACTTTTGATGACCAATGACTCTCCAAGGCATCAGAGAAAAGGGGGTATTTTACAATCCTGCTATCCAGAGTTGCCAGGGAATGAACCTAGAGCCTTCATGGTGTGACCAGATGCAAAGGGTGGACAGAGCTCCTACAGCTTTAATAGTTGTGTAGAAGAGAAAAAAATAAAAATTGCAGCCTGGGAAGTTTGTCATGCAACTATTAAAGCTTAGGAAAGCCTGTTCTCACTTGTATCTGGTCATCTGATGCCTTCTGCAGATAAAGCCTTTGCTCTACTGAGCTGTAGCGCTCTCCTTTCCACAGCAATTCCTGTCAGCAGGTTCCTCTCGCAGGTCTTGCTGTTAACTGATTGGGAAGAGTCAATAGTATAGCAAGGCCAACCCAATGAATGTGTGTGCCTGAATGGGGATTTGAACCCAGGTATAGCTCCAGTGGTGCTGGGAAAGATTGATGGCACTAGGAGAAGGGGACGACAGAGGACAAGATGGTTGGACAGTGTTCTCGAAGCTACCAACATGAGTTTGACCAAACTGCGGGAGGCAGTGGAAGACAGGAGTGCCTGGCGTGCTCTGGTCCATGGAGTCACGAAGAGTCAGAAACGACTAAAAGACTAAACAACAATAACAGCTCCAGTGCTAAGACCACTGAACCTTCATCGCTAAGACCACTAAAATTCACTGACAATTATTATGCGCCCCCAAAAAATATGAAAAGAATGCTGACAACACTCCTGTAGTGACCTTATTTATTGGGGCTGCGTTGCTACGTTACTTAATCATGCATGCAACTAAGTAGCAACATATCACATTAAGAGAACAGGAATTACACCGGAGGGTTTTTTAAACCTTATTATTCTTCAGACTTTGCTAAGACAGTGGGTGCTCATAATTCTTATTGGAGCTTTTTAGTGCTGGCATATTATAAACAGACTCTGTTCTAATGGATATTACAGCTCAAATATGGAATGTGACTCTATAAGAAAAAGAAAGCTCAAACAGTTTCAGTTGGTAAAATATGTATTTGGGGGGAGTGCACTGAGAAAAAATATGCATGGGAAAGATGCACATGCAAGAAAACATGTGGAATGTATAAGTAATTACTTTTTAAACCCCATGAGAGTTTATTTAGAGCAATGTTTGTATTTTGGATAAGGGAGGGGATCTTTTGTTATTTTTATTAATGTAATAGTTCAAACTATAATCTATATAGGTCTAGCATGATAAGTGCAAGTAATAGATGTTTTTAAAGCTGATTAAGAGTGAATCTAGCTTTCGTTTTCTGTGGCAGGCTAGCTGATTATGGCATGCAATATTTTGCACATTAACATTTATATTAAAATTTTACCAGGTGTGAGTGTCTGTCAGGCCGACATGTATGGTGCCAGTATATAAATCGGTGAATAAGGAAGCATATGCATGCACGAGAGCTTTGTGAACACAGTGGAACTTCCTTATGCACAAGGAATGTTTGATAAGAGCATCCATCTGTGTGGAATTCAATATCTGTCCAGTCAGCTTCTATATATGAGAAGAGGAGGGACCTCCATCTTGCCCTTCATATCATCAAGACAAAGTCTTGAGCCAGCCCTGTTGCAGTAGTCTAGCACATAAAAACTGGTGTGTGTTTTTCATGGTATATTACTGTGTGCAGATTTCTGGAAATATATATGCATGATTACTATGGAAAAGCAATGATCAAGTGTTCAAAAGTCATTCATTTATTATTATAGAACCTGCTATGTTTAATATTTATAAATTTTGTACCAGGAGAGTTTCATCTGTAGTAGTAGGTGAAAGTTCTGCAGACACTGTCCTGATATTACTAAGTCCTGTCAAGGAAACATTTGAAAGCCGTCTCTTCCGGACACAACTACAGTTGTTAGGGATCTTAAATGCACATCTCTTGTGGTAGTTTAGGCCACATCCTGAAAATTAAAAAAATAATAATGCTGATTTCAGATTATGTCAATCTAAAGCAACAGATGAAAACTAGTAATTTGGAAAGGATTTCTTAAATGCCTGCTTTTGAATAAGCAAGTTTATTCAACAGTGTGGAGTTTAGGTGGTATCTCAGTAAGTTGGGCACTAACCCTTGATTTCCTGAGCCAGCTCAGAGTGCTTCCTTAGGACGGCTCTGGCTTGCATTTGGATCAGGGATAAAAGGAGGTGTCATTGTGAACTCTTTTGATGGCAACCAGCAGACCGTTTTCTTGCATTTCCCTACATTTCAGTAGGTCTACTGAAAGCATGGTTTAGTTGGAGATGACCTGGTTATGGTACATGAAAGAGGAAAAGAACAATTGTGTCTACCAAATCATGCAGCATGTATGGGGACAGGCGGTAGATATGTTTAGGTGGGCACAAATACGCATGCACATTTGAATGTGCATGCCTAAGTCAAGCTTAATGATTTTCCTCCCACCTTAGCAGCACCCCCTGTTGTAGCCTCTTTATCCCATAAAAGCAGACGTCTCCAATAGAAGTGAATGAGATTGTAAATCTGAGCATGAACCTCAGTAGTAATTAGTACTATTTATTTATTTTCGCAAGATTTATATACCAGTTGATTGTAGTAAGACTTCAAAGTGGTTTATTACTGAATTAATCATAATAAAATAAGAGAGAGCATAAAGAATTTTCCAAGGAGGGGGGTTATGGTTGTATGGTCTAAACTTGATTGATTTCTTTGTTGCTGCCCAGAATTTTTTGAGCATTTATATCAGTTGCAACGTATTTGGAGACTTCTTTTGCAATTGCACAGAGGCCAATCTTTAACTTACCTTCACATTTGAGTCCCTGCCGTACAAGACCCCACAGCATTTCTCCGCAGTGGTCGCAAAACGCTGGTGCTCTGTATGAATGAACAAACAGAGCATGGGGTCGAATCTGAAAGTCTTCAAATGTTGCAGAAGCTGGTGAAAGAAAAGATTTCCCAAAAATTTAAAATGAAATGTGATGACGACGATTATGGAGGCCTAACTGTGCCTAATATTACTACGTTACAAAGCTACTCTTTTTCAGCAAGTGGTTTAGCTCAGATAAACTGATAATAGGTAAAGGTAAAGGGACCCCTAACCATTAGGTCCAGTCGTGGCCGACTCTAGGGTTGCGGCGCTCATCTCGCTTTATTGGCCGAGGGAGCCGGAATACAGGTTCGGGGTCATGTGGCCAACATGACTAAGCCGCTTCTGGCGAACCAGAGCAGCACACGGAAACGCTGTTTACTTTCCCGTCGGAGTGGTACCTATTTATCTAATTGCACTTTGATGTGCTTTCGAACTGCTAGGTTGGCAGGAGAAACTGATAATAGCAGGGAGTAAAAAAAAACATATTGGGAAAAGATTTCTGGATTTTCTTTGGTTTCAATCATGAGTTCTTCTATATAAAACCAAACAATTGTTACCAATGGAAGCCCCAGTTACAGCTTAGATTGAACTTCATTCATTTCTAATCCCAACCCTATGACATTACTAAAAGCCTTATCCAACCACTAGGAGAAATCCTACTTTGGCACAAAGGATCTATTGATACTTCAGGCTCAATCACTGAAGGCTGTATCATTCATAGGAAGAATTCATATTCAGGGAAAGATACTGACCAGCAGTCTTTCTGTGCCTTAAATTTCATCATGTACTGTGTTGCTCATGCAAATTGGATGTAAATCTGTATTTTTTTAATCCATAATTGCAGGGTTTGCCAACTTTTTTGGGTCCATTATCAAATTATATCATTGAGTAAGAGCCATGGGCACCACCTGTTCTGGCTACTTATCTCCCCCTCTCAAGAGGCAGAAAGAGAGAAACCGCACACACAGAGACAATTCATTTTTCTAAGAGATTTGGGTCAAAGTCACATGCAACATTCTCCTTCAGTTCCACAAACCTGACAGAAGAGAAAATGTCACCTTATGACTAAGGGGACAGTGGGGGGCGGACTCAAGAGGTTTTGTGGGTACCTGGGAAAGACTTGAAGGAGATCATTGCACTCACAAGCATGATGCTGGTGATCCTTTATTTACTGTCTGCAAAAACTTTCTGAGTCTCTGTGTGTGTGTAAATGTATAAATTGTATAAATGTGAAAAGTTATTCATCAGGAAATACTGTCAGATAGTCATAAGTGCTACACTTACAACTTACTTTATCACTGCGTCTTACTTGTCAAACAATAGAATGCCTGAGGCATTTTGGAACAAGAGTTTTAAGTTCTAAGACCTTTGTTTGACTTAAGTATAAAACAAAGGTTTGCAATTTCAAGAGGACAGTAAAAGTGAAATTCTGCAGCATATGTGGAACGTAAACTGTATCATTCCAGCTAAAGTTACATTTCCAAAAGTATGCAGTGCTATAAAGTACAGAAAAGCAGATCAACCACTGTGTTGCAGGGTTAAAAGTGCAGTTTAAAATAAAAATAATAAAAATTCAGCCTGGCAATAAGAAACTTCTATTCCACCGTCTCCAAAACAATTTTCACTGCAAACAAATATTTTTTTTAAAAAAATGGAGAAAGAAGAATGCTGTTGGATCTTCTGAACTAGCTAAATGGAGGAGGGATTTCTAGGCCATGGCTGATAAATTAACCTGGTGCTTTCCAAAGGATTTGAACTACAGACTACAGCTCCCATAAGATCCAGCAAGTTTGGCTATGCTGGCTGGGTGTGAGAGTAAGTGTACATCAGGTTGGCGAAGGCTGGGCTAAGCACAAGTTGTGACGTTGGTATATATGTAATAGTGCCTGGTCTCTAATGTTAAGGAACACTTTGCAGGCTAGCACACCCCCAGCAATCTGACACATGTACACTTCCTTCCTCTCCTCCCTTACATGAACTCCTCTCCCCCCCATCCCATTTAAATAGTTAAGATCATGATCATCACACATTTCTGACAACAGTAAATTCATTTTTCTTTAATCACTTATGTACTGGTTTATTTACTTCAACTTCTCTTCTGTACCTTCTTAAATGCTGGTAGTAATAACAGCTTAAGAGAACTACAAACAGAAAACTTAGTCAAATATATGTTATTTCCTGCTTGTTCATAATTAACAACACTTCTAAAAGATTATTCAGATTCTGGCAATGTACCCCAGAGGCAGGGATTTTCAAAACTGCACCACAGTCTCCTAGAATTCTCCTATTCTCTTTAGCTATTACCAGTTTAAAATGGAGCAAGGTCATTTTCCCCCTCTGCTGCGCTTCAAATTTCATTTGCACACTGCTGTATACATCAGTTAGATTTGATGTGCTTCTAAGTCAGCCAGTTTGTCCACACCAGCATGAGGAAAAGGTTTGGGATGCAAGTACCCTTTTAACTATTTGTGAAGTTGTCATCTGTGTATACACAGTCGTCTGCATGCACACCGCAGCTGTCTAAAGTGTACACACCTCAGTTTAACTACAAAGTGAACATGCCCTAAGTTTTCAATTCAGATGAAACTGAGGGGGAAAATGCAATTAAATATTTCTCACGAAACTACAGAATACAGTGGCTAATGTCATGTGCATATTGCTTCAAAAACCAGCAGTGGGAGCTTAGTGGGTATAGAGTAAATAGTATTGTGTACATAGCCTTCTTCTTTTGTGTTCAGACAGTGAAGACACCATTCTGTTTTATTAGGTCATGATGGAACAAAGGATAAAATGCTCTCTCTGTGCCACACAGGTGCCACACTACTGAGGGCTTGATGGGTCAAAATCAACATCTTGAATCATGTTCTGAAGTCAGAAGGAAGCAATGCATTTTGTTATATTTTAAAAGAATAAATTATATTAACATTCTCTCTCTCTGATACACAGCTCCCATTTGTTTTGATAGACAGGGTCCCTTTCAGAGCAGCTTGTGTTCAGATTCTTACACAAACTAAACAAAAAGAAGAATGCTTTAGTTAGTGTAACTCTTTCAAGCTACTCAAGCAACTGTGTTTCTTTTTTCTTTTATACTGGTTTATATCAAATAATGTTGCTCTGCTGAGTGAAGGCTATCTGATCCAGTAGAGGCTTCTGTTAGTCAAAAGGAGGGTGCGAAGTTGACCCTTACGTATCTTCCCCTTTTCCTGAAGTCTGCTGTGCTACCTACAATGCTGTTCCAGTGAGTTCCTCAAACCACGGGAGCAGATTAAAAAGATGGACGATGTAGCTGCAAAGGAAAGGGGGTTCAGCAAAAAGTACCACCACTCTTTCTTCTAATGGAAGTCCTGACAGATCAAGCAGCCTTTCATCAGTAAAGAACACCACTGGATAAAATGCTTGGAATTCATGGAAACCACTCTTATTCGACTACCTTAATGATCTCATTATTGAGTCGTCTTAAACCCTTTCCATTTGGAACTTATGGATTCTTGAATCTGTTTTTTTCAGTACTGACTTCTACAACAACCACTTCCTAGGCTGCAGTCTTCTGCTACAAGTCAGCTAGCAATGAAGTAATTGGCACCTCTCCTATTAAAACTGTAAACTTATCCAGCTAGTTTCTCTGCAGATTAATTATGAGGTCAGCACAGCTCACAACCCTTGACATAAAAACAGCGCTTGTGAACATTTATGGAATACGTGAAAACACAGCATACACACAGAAACTAAACTCAAAACATTTTTTTTAAAAAAAATCTAATAGACTTGTGAGAAGATTAAAGCTTTTACAAATCTCCTGTTCCATAATTTAACTCACTGGCCAGGGGTTATTATGAACCAGGGTTCAATAAGGCTTCAATACAGAACATATTTTGAGCCCCAAAGCACATGAAAAAACAATATGAGTGCCTTTTAGGTCATACATACACTTCTCCCAAAGCAAATAGAAAAAAGCCAGTACAAAAGTAGGATGGAGGCAGGAAGAGGCTTCCTGTCCTTAAATTGTATTTGTTAGGAAGGTTAGATCTCCAACAGCTTTCCTTCTAGAAATTCAGCACCACTGATGTTCATAAACCTAAGTTTCTGGAGTTTTTCTTCAAGGAAATAAATGATACCAACACAGTCTCTTTGAAGGGTACAGGAATCTGTACTCTGCAAATATACTTACACTGTGATTGCCATCTCACAATGGCTTCAAAAGGAGAGGTGGCAATGAGAGAAACTGCAGTGGAGATTTATCAGTTAAGTATTAGTTCATATAATGCATGCCACCACCTGATCTCTGAACCCAAGAATAGCCCAGAGGAATCACACAGAAGCCATTTACATAAGGGGGACCAGGCTTATTTAATTTGCCAATGCAAATTGTTCTTTGATAATTTAAAATGAACTTTTAAAATAGAAATGTAACAAGCTATGGGTGAAAGGCATCTGTAGATGATTTTGAATTAGAGGAATAGTCCAGTGGCTGAAGTCCTATACTGTACCTACATACTTGGAAGTAAACTTCATTGAATGCAATGGAATTACCTTCTGAGTAGGCATTGTAGAATTGTACTGTAAATAAAGCACATTTATTCCCCATTCATAACAATAGCAGAAATATCTTTCATTGACACTAGATGAACTTAAAACTGATTGCCTATGACTGAATCCTTCACTCTGTTTTACTATGTGCCCTACTATGTCCTTACATTCAAGTTACCTCAATTTATCCCAGTACAATGGTACCTCAGGTTACAGACGCTTCAGGTTACAGACTCCGCTAACCCAGAAATAGTACCTCGGATAAAGAACTTTGCTTCAGGATGAGAACAGAAATCACATGGCAGTGGTGCGGCAGCAGTGGGAGGCCCAATTAGCTAAAGTGGTACCTCAGGTTAAGAACAGTTTCAGGTTAAGAACGGACCTCCAGAACAAATTAAGTTCTTAACCCGAGGTACCACTGTACTAGTTTCACAAAGTAACTGCAAAACATTAACTATGTTCTCCCTTCTTCCTATATATCTCGCCTCTCAGCCTTGGATTAAAATATTTTCAAATGCAAACTTGCCAGATAAAATACACCCACCATGTTTATTCTTGTTTCTCTGTGGTTTGGTCAATTCCTAGTCTATTGTTCTGTTCCAAGAGGCATGAAAAAGGCAAACAGGAAGACATACTGACTCATATGTTCATGGGCTATACAATGATGTCATGAATTGCCAGCATGCTGCCCCCCATCCCCAGATGTTGACCCACAGCTCCTATCATCCCTAACTATTGGCCTTGCTGATTGGGAATGATGGGAACTGGAGCCCAACAACATCGGAAGGGCATCACGGTAATTCAAGTACTCTAGCAGCTCTTAGAAAACCCTTTAATAAGTTTTAATAAGATTGTGAGGTGAAAGCTGACAGGAGCTGGGGTGAAGCTGAAACAAAATATTGAAGAAAAAAATCAATGGCAGGGGAGTGGACTTGGGGTTGTGAGTGTAGGAGCACAGGACAGTAATTCAGAGACGCCAAAATGAAGTCCTAAAAGCAAATGTCATGAAGAGAGACACTGTACATAAGTGTTCATGCACTAATGGTGGTGTGTGGAACCTTTGGCCCTCCAGATGTTGCTGAACTACAACTCCCAGCAGCTCCAATAAGCCTGCTTAACAGCTGGTAATGTGGTGGGTGAAAGGTTCCCTGATCTATGCTAATTCTAGAGGCCTCTGAGCCAAGCTGGGCAGACTGAAGTGCTTTAGTCTTAAATGACACCACTGCTATAATGGACTTTCTGAGCAATTTGCTCTTTCCATGTATATTTAATTTAATAGCACTATGGTCACTGTTCCCAATTGGTTCATCTAACGCCAGGTCCTGGGTGCCATCCATTATTTAAGTCCAGAATTGCTGTCCCACTGGTTGGTTTCATGACCAATTTTTCTAGGGAACAATCATGCAGAGTATCTAGAAATTTTCCTTTTTTTTGTAGCCAGTCTGTGTCACCCCTTATTATTACAACATTTCCTCTTTGGAATGCTTCCTTGATTTCACTCTTCATCCCAATATTTCCCTGAGTGTTTTGACTAGGGGGGTGATAGCTCTGTTCCACTTTATGCCCAATACAATCACATTTACTTCAAAAGAGGAAACTTTCCAAAAATCTGGGGGTTGCTAAAAAGGAAGTTGGCAGGCAAAGTCAAAAGGATCACCTCTCTCCAAAAAGCTTGGGAGTTGTTAGAACTCAACAGATATATGTTAAGAAGTTTCAGTTGAATGAAACTCAAAGATGAAGCCAAAAGTTACTCTTCTATATTTATATGTGTGTGCATGCACACAAAACTATATTGCAGTAAAACTTCTAAGTGGCTAACAAGAAAGAAAAAATCAACTCATCTCATGATACTCCAAAAAGACACAATCATTTTTCTTTTAACTTATGATGCAAATTTTATATTTTTCCATAAAACAATCTCTTTTCAAAACAATTTTAACCTGAAAAAATGACATCATACAATTATCTACTAGTCTGACTTTACACTGATTCATAGAAGCTTGACAAAAATATGACTCACAGAACTATATGTATGGAATTATTTTCATTCAAAATGGCTGGTTTTTGTTCTCTTTAAAAAAAACCCCATGCATCTTGCAAAGAAAGGCAAAACTTCTCCCCTTTGAGTCAGAATGTGAATTTTATGCTTAATTTCACATTTCCTCCATCAATTGTAGTAATTACTGCTACATTCCTAGGAATGCACAGAAGAAGCATTTTTCTTTTAAAATAATAGTTTTACTTTTAGATACTATGAAACAGCATAAGGGAGCCCCACGTTGCTAACAGAGCTGTTGAAATGGGAGAGGGGTCTTCAAATATGAAACTACAAATATATCTACCAGCTTGATTCACAGAAGCAGTTGATAAGGAAATTTCTTGCTAACTCCAAAAGGCCACCGAATATTATTTTTCACTTCATGTTCTCATATCATAAATCAACTTTGCTCATTAGGTGACTACACCTTGAACAATTCCGTATTTCTACTTACTATCAAGGCATGTATTAGGGCAGTGTTCTTTCATATAATCCAATGTGGCATTCAGATATAGAAAAGAAATTAAATAAAACTCAATTACATTTGCTATCAATGGGTGAAAAAAACACTCATGAAATTCTGTGTGAAAGCTCAATAACATCTCACTAGCTTCCCTTCTAAAGGGGAAAAAAAACTGTATTAAAAATCCCATTTTCTCTCTGATTATACAAAAGCAATATGTAATGATTTCCATGTGCCTTCGAGGACAAAATTTGGACAATCTTATTGTTGTATCAGTCATGGTATAAAATTTAATATTTTAGGTAAAATCATACTATAATAGTTTTCATTTCTTTTGATGAAATTATGCTATGAATTTGGCTGGCAGGCACAGTGTCAACCTGGTTTTTTAATGTAAGTTTTAATCTATTAGTATTTCACATAAGAAACTTGTGAAAACTCTTCCAAGCATATTACTTTTTCATTACATAAGAACCCTGTAATTTTACATGCCAGAGAAGACAGATCACCTCAAAATGAATGCCTATTCAAATCTATAGAACATTATTTTAGATGCACTGTTCTTTTTCTGAACCAAAAAGACCTGAAATGTGTGAGGAAACAAATGACTTCCAATCCAGCTTCAGTAAAATGTATTTATTGTGCTTTTTCTTTCCTCCTAAAAAAAATGACTGTGGAACCTGACAAATTTAAGATGTACAACTTATACATAATAGATATTTGGAGGCAAATGCAAAAGGTAAAAATCTTTACATTAAGAAAGTGAACATTTAAAAGAAAAACAACTTTTCTTTCTCATTTTGATTTTGATTTTCTCTCTCTGCTGCATCATAAAATATTTGAGATTCGTTTACTTATGTACTGTTATCATCACATACGGCATGTTTCGGAGTTAGCAAAAGAAAAAGGGCCGATCCCTGCCCCAAGGAACTTACAATTTAAATTTCAGCAGAGGGAATAACAGAGAGAGGAGAGAAAGAGAGAGAAGGGAAACTAGACTAACACCAATAAATAAACACGTAGCCCAGGACTCTCAGAACTCTAATTGTAAGTGACTCCACCTGTAAAAAAGGTAAAGGGACCCCTGACCATTAGGTCCAGTCGTGACCGACTCTGGAGTTGCGGCGCTTATCTTGCTTTATTGGCCGAGGGAGCCAGCGTACAGCTTCTGTTGTTTTTTTCTTAATTTTTATTGGGTTTTCACATTTTATATTGACATCACAAACACACAAAGACAAAGACAAACATGTATAATTTCAAATCCTTACTTTCTTAACCACATTCTCTGACTTCCCCGCACCACCCCTTCATACATCCTAATTCCAATAGTTGGCTCAGCAAGTTCTTACTCTCATCTTCACAATATTATTGCAATCCTTTTTTAACTTAGTTCTTCTTAATTAACCAATTTTAACTTTTACATCAATTATAAACTTTACATCCTTTTCTAAGGTCGACCTAAGTTCCCTTCCACAAATTTCCCAATTTTAAGTATTAGTTACTGAACACACTACCTAAACTTAAAAATCATAAAATTATCCTCCTTTTGGATTCAAAAGCTCTCACCCCCCCCCCTTTCCCGGTTTCGATCCCCCAGAACAGAAGATATCCACAATATCAGTTCTTAGCCTGGATTTCTCACGTCCGAGGCCTTCAAATCTCCATCCATCCCTCTCCGCCGGTTTTGTTGATAGTCCTTTATGTTGGTCATCGGGTCTTGAAGGAGCTCTATCCCAATAAAATCCAAGTTTCTTCCAGCCAGTCCTCCATATTCCAAAACGGAGCCCCAATCATATTTCTTGCTTCTTTTAAGTCCAAATGTTCCAAGTGTCCCAAAGGCTTCCCCTTTCATCTTGAACAAATTTGCAATCCGTAATTCTTCCGATCCCCCCATAAAGGGATCACTCCCTACTTCATTCTTAATTTCAGTCCAAATTCCCATAATCCGAATCTTGTTTTCTTTGTAATCCACAATTTCCTTGTTTTCTTTATATTCCACAATTGTAGGTTTCTGGTTGGCCCTTTCCACCAGCAATATTTGCGCTCCTCCTTCTCTCTCCTCAAGTTCTGAAAATATCTCTTCTGATTCAGCTGCAGAATTATTTTTTGTCAAGTCCTTAACACAGTCAACAGGATTATTTACTTTAAGATTCAAGGTCGCAAGCTTTGTAGCCATAGCTGTGCTCTGATCTTGTAGCATTCCCACGAGAAGAAACATTTTTTCTAGCTCGGCCTGTAATTTTCCATCTGCAGCCATTGTAATGTCTCAGAATCCCCCCTAGAGGGATTCTGGTTACTTAGTAGTCCTTCTCCAACAGTCAGTAACTTTATTTATTTATTTCTTCTTTGTTTCCAACAACTTGAGATCAAATGTAACTCATCTAGTCCTCAAAGATAGTAGATAACAATTTTTTCTAGCTTTGAAAGCTCGTTTGACAGCTCCTTTGACAGCTGTCAAACTCCTTGTGTCTCCTCAGCAGGCTCGCTCGCCAGCGTACAGCTTCTGGGTCATGTGGCCAGCATGACTAAGCCACTTCTGGCGAACCAGAGCAGTGCACGGAAACGCCGTTTACCTTCCCACCGGAGCGGTACCTATTTATCTACTTGCACTTTTTGAGGTGCTGTCGAACTGCTAGGTGGGCAGGAGCAGGGACCGAGCAACGGGAGCTCACCCCGTTGTGGGGATTCAAACTGCCGACCTTCTGATCGGCAAGTCCTAGGCTCTGTGGTTTAACTCACAGCGCCACCCGCGTCCCAACGACTCCACCTATAGTATTTGGTAAATTTACAATGATCCATCTCCGTCATTGGAGGCTGACTGACTGTATGTTACCTGGCCCAAATGCGGTTGTTGCTAAGATATAAGGCCTTGAAAAACATTATACTTAGGTATCTATTGGAATGTTTCTATGCTTACGAGCAAGCCCAGACCTTGAAGTCAGCTAGCAGTTCCCTTCTCATTGTGCTACTACAACGAGTTTGAGTTATGTAGGGGATAAGGAGGCATTATTGGCATTTCACTAAGTCCCTACACAACTCACAACCATTGTGGTAAGACAACAGTAGGTAACATGTGAGATCACTTGAACTCCCCGGTATGTTCTTTTGATGTGTGAAGAGAATAGTGCCAGCTAGTTACATTTCCCACCCCTTGAAAAGGCTATACACAAAAAAGTTGAAAAAGGCTTTTCCATGTGAGGTAAAACCCTGGTTGTCCCAGGATTCCTCTCCCATCATGAAGGAGCCCTAAACATGCACATACATAGGGCCACTTCACATGGCTGCCAAATTTACAGCCAGCATACCCATCCATAGGCCTGGAGGGGTGCCAGCAGTGTATGGGGGTGTCTGAACACTCATCGCAAGTGGGAGGTTAAGGCCAACATTTGCTGACATTGCTGTCCAAGTAATACTTAATGACAGCTGTGACAGAGAGGGGAAATTTGTTCTGGACTGGAGAAGAACCAGGGAAGGAGTATGTATGATTAAAGAAGACGCTTTGTTGCATTTGTGCTAGTAAATAATTTTGTGTAGCCAAATACATAACACTAAGTTGGTTGAAGCTATAGTTTGTTGAACACACTACGAACTATCCCACAGACAAACAAACCATGTTTTGTTTCTCCAGCATTTAGGGTTGTTTCTCTCTCCCCCCATTGCTCTTGACTCATGCCTTCATAGTTTGGTGAAAGTCATATCTAAAACCAACCAAGGTTTATAAGCCAACAACAAACAATAGTTTTAGCTTGTGGTTAGTTGGCAAACCATAGTTATGCCAATATGTAATGTATAACCAACCATGGTTTAGTGTTATGTGTGAACCAGGTCAGTAAAAACCCTCTTATTACATCAGGATCCACTAATAATTAGAGTACAAAAAAGTCAATATTTTTGTCATTCTGACAAAATTTGGCATTCCTAAAGAATGATGAGCATAAAATCTAGTCTACTGTATAATGAACATACAATAAAGTCCAATAAAGTCCTTATACTTCCCTCTGCTGTTGGTAAGCAGTCCGCCTTTATCTTTTTACAGGATTGTGCAGGCACATTTAAATAATAATCATAATCATACAGCTCCTTTTGTAATTTCAGTAGAATGAAAAAATTCTGCGTGTCAGAGGAGAAATAACCATGTGCCAAATAGAAATCTTTATGTATTGTGGCAATATGGTAAAATAAACAGGACAGAAAGCATATTGCCAAAGGAACAAGCCATTTCTTGGAACAAAAAGGATAAATTTGCTATAACTGAACAAAAGGAAAGTTTGGATTTGATGTTTCCAAGCCATGTGCTTAAAGTTTGTGATCCTTTAGCAAATGCCTGGCAGTTGGCCTTCTTGTAACTCTAAGAGAATGTTATCTTATATATTGCAACTTGGTTTGAAAGATTAAAAAGTATGATTTTATTTCTGCAGGTCAACTCAATGGAATTTCCTATATCAATAAAGTTTAGATTCAATAAGATTTAGCGAACTTACAAATGCTAATGTCTGAAATCTCTCTTTATTTTCTTTCTTTATCTTCAACTCTTTACCTAAAAAAAGAGGGAAAAGCCCCATCTACAGTATACATCTAGAGCAGTATCATACCACTTTAAACAGTGGCAGCTTTCGCCAAATAATCCTATACACTGTAGTTTGTTAATAGTGCTGAGAGTTTTTATGAGATCCCTATTCCACTCACAAAGCCACAGTTCATAGAGTGGTTTAGCCATCAAACCCCCTTCTCAGTAATTGTAGCTCTGAGTTCCAAGGATGATTTGGGGGAAGCCAAGTCTCCTGCCAACCTAGCAGTTTGAAAGCACGTCAAAGTGCAAGTAGATAAATAGGTACTGCTCCGGCAGGAAGGTAAACGGCGTTTCCGTGCGCTGCTCTGGTTCGCCAGAAATGGCTTAGTCATGCTGGTCACATAACCCGGAAGCTGTACGCCGGCACCCTCGGCCAATAAAGCAAGATGAGCACCGCAACCCCAGAGTCGGTCACGACTGGACCTAATGGTCAGGGGTCCCTTTACCTTTACCTTTAAGTCTGTTTAAAGTGATATAATACCACATCAGAGGTGGATTGTGGGGCAGGGAACCTTGGGAGTGCCACAGGGGACGTTACAACTATTATTTAGAATGGAGTGTCGAAAAGCAGGGGCCGCCAAATCTTGCTGTCGCACAGAGTGCCACTCAAATTTGAGATCTGCGGGTCCGCCATGGACTACTTTAAATGTATAGCATGGATGGGCGCTAACTATATACCATACTTTTCTGTCTATAAGACGCTCCCATGTATAACCCCCCCCCTATTTTGGAGAACTCAATTTTAGGAAAATGATGGGAGAGGGCCCAAAGTTGATGAGCCTCTCTTCCCCCATGCAGCTGCGGGCAGGAAACACTCCCTAGATGGTTCCCCACATGCAGCGGCATCAGGGGGAGTTGTGCTCCCGCCAGCCATCCGGTTGGCGGAAGCGCAACCTCCTCTGATGCCGCCGTGCGGGGAAAACAATCCAGGGAGCGCCCACCGCACGCAGCGGCATCGGGGGAGGTTGCACTCCTGACAACGAGCTGGCTGGAGGTGTGCAACTTCTCCCCCCCACCCCACCCCCACAGCTGCAGTCAGGAAACACCTCCCAGATCACTCCCCACTCGCTGCAGCATTGCGGGAAGCCGCATTCCTGCCAACGAGCTGGCTAGCAGAGCGCCACTCCTCCCCCATCCCACTATCCTTGTATTGGATGGCCCCAGCTTTTTGACGTTGTTTTTGAGTCAAAAAACCTCGTCTAATACATGGAAAAGTACTTGGTTTTACTTATTACTTACTTTACAGTACTTATGGTGCATGCAGTACTTATGATGCATACAAATCAATGATACATTGCATGGGTTGGCAAACTAAGGCCCGGGGCAGGATCTGGCCCAATCGCCTTCTAAATCCGGCCTGCGGACAGTCCGGGAATCAGTGTGTTTTTACATGAGTAGAATGTGTGCTTTTATTTAAAATGCATCTCTGGGTTATTTGTGGGGCATAGGAATTCATTCATTCCACACACCCCCCCCCCAAAAAAAAATATAGTCCAGCCTCCCACAAGGTCTGCGGGACAGTGGACCTGCTGAAAAAGTTTGCTGACCCCTGCTACATTGTAAAGGCAATTTACAGGATAAATATTCATGTCTGCCTAACCCTTTTATCACTCCAACTTGACTGGTTGTTGTTTTCTAAAAGAAGTGAAGATTATTTTGATGATTATGATGACTAATAACATTTATCAATTGCTTTACTGATTAAAAATAACTCCAAGTGACTTACAATCACAGTAGAGATACTAAAATCAATTACAATAAACACAATCAATAAAAACCTTAACACCACATCATCTGCACAAATAAAGACACGTCATGCCAGAAAAAGCTGTGAATACTTAAAAACTCTTCAAACTAAGGGCCAAAAGGCCAGGTAAAAAGGAAGGCTTTTGCCTGGTGTTTAAAACAAGGTAACCTTGTTGGGTTCCTGGAAGTTGGAAACAGGATATTGGACTGGCTTGCTCCAGAGTTATTCTTTGTTCTTAAGTTCTAAAAAAATATATCTGACAAACTGCTGGTGGAGTCAGGAGACAGGCTTGGTGTCCAGAACTATTCCCAAATTAAGGGGAACTGTTACCGATTCCCACACTGAAGAAATTATAAAATACATAAAGTATAAAGCATAAAAATATTATATTTACCTGATAAGACAACTTCAACAAGATCACCTTCTTGGATATCAGTAGCTGACTTCACCAACTGGAGAATATTTTCAGTGGTAGGGTCATGGCGAAAAAGTAGAATTTTATCATACATTCCATAAAAGCCACATTCAGGAAACTGAAAATGAATAAAATTGAGAATTTGTTTCAGTGACAAGTAGTATGTAAGCATTCTTTGGTTAGTTTGAATCAGTACAATAAGGGGGAAACAATGTTGGCTGAGGTGCTAACTGAAGTTCCTGAGGAAGAAACCACAAATCATACCAGCAGCCCTTTTCTGCAAGAGTAGAGACAATATTGCTTATACATTCCATTTTAGATTTGCAAAGTGCGATTCTTATATGGTGATTCTGAAAACACAGTCTTTTCAAGATTAACATTTAAACTTTCTATAGAAATACAAGAATACATATTGGTTTACTTGTTTTTGATTTATTATAGGCAGTATCCAATTTACTCATTTCATCAGTGAATGTGTTTTTCTTGTACAACAGAACTTTCCCCACTCTTCTCCCTAAATCTGTTTTGGGGGTTACCTCAACCTCTGGAGCAGTTTTGGGGTGGGCGTGGGATACACACAAGGAGAGTAGAAGGGAGAATTCCCATTGCACAAAAGGAAATCCTTGTGTTTATTGGATATCACCCTACAGATCCATATAAGGTCTGTAAAAAGGGGAAGGTTTGTAACCAGCTTAAATGGTAGTAGGTTGCTTTAGTTTAAATCCCAAGTAGCACTTTCCTTTAGTTCACTTGAATAAGTTTCCTCAATGAGTAGAATAGGGAAACTAATAAATGTTTGCATTTTTTGCAGAAGTGGATGAAATTTGCAGGCATCAAAACACCTTTCGGAGTCCAAAATTTCAGACCGATGGGCATTTGCCTCAACCTCTCCCAGAAACTGCCTTGGGGACAACACAATTTTTTGCCCCATTCCTGCTCTAACCCTAATGTGGATGATACTTTACTGAATATGTGAAAGGGTACACTAGCATAGTGTTTTGTGCACTGTTATGCTGTATTTGTGTGATACTGCTTCACAACACAAGAAAGTACATAAGCAGACATTCCGGCTCCCGGACGATCGAAAACTGGGAGTGTTCCAGTTTTTGAACGTTCTTTTGGAAGCAGAACGTCTGGCGGGGCTTCCACGGCTTCTGATTGGTTGCAGGAAGATCCAGCAGCCAATCGGAAGCTGCACCTTGGAAGTCAAACGTTTTGGAAGTCAAACGGACTTCTGGAACGGATTCCGTTTGGCTTCCAATGTACGGCTGTAATGAGATTTTTCTTTTTTTAAAAAAAAAAGATATTTATTACAATTTTCAAAATATTACAAAATGAAAAAAGAAGAAAGAAAAATACAAAATAAAAAAACAGTTAAAAACAACTCAATCTTTCCATTACTTATTTTTCATTAGCTTGTTTCCCGGACCTCCTCACGTCTCCCTTTTTTGTATTCCAGTTCAATTTGTTAGTTCAGCAAATCCTTCCCCTCTTTATTTATCCTAATCTTTAATCTTAAAATATTGTAACTTTAAATTTTTACCTATTAGTAATCCATTTTTCATATTCCCTTATAGTGTTACAGCTAAAAGCCACTTAATTTCTATCCAGCATCATTCTAACATTCATTAATTTTACAATATTTCTGTAAATAGTCTTTAAACTTTTTCCAATCTTCTTCCACCGACTCTTCTCCCTGGTCTCGGATTCTGCCAGTCATTTCCGCCAATTCCATATAGTCCATCACCTTCATCTGCCATTCTTCCAGAGTGGGTAAATCTTGTGTCTTACAGTACTTTGCAATAAGTATTCTTGCTGCTGTTGTGGCATACATAAAAAAGTTCTATCCTTCTTTAACACCAATTGGCCGACTATGCCCAGGAGAAAGGCCTCTGGTTTCTTGGGGGTTGGACTCGATGGCCCTTGTGGTCTCTTCCAACCCTATGATACTATGATTCTATGATTCTTCAGGAAGGTATATTTAAATACCTTTTTCATTTCATTATAAATCATCTCCCAGAAAGCCTTAATCCTTGGGCACGTCCACCAAAGGTGAAAGAATGTACCTTCAGTTTCTTTACATTTCCAACATTTATTGTCGGGCAAGTGATAAATTTTTGCAAGCTTGACTGGGGTCATGTACCACCTGTATATCATTTTCATAATATTCTCTCTTAAGGCATTGCATGCCGTGAACTTCATACCTGTGGTCCATAACTGTTCCCAGTCAGCCATCAAAATGTTATGTCCAACATCTTGTGCCCATTTAATCATAGCAGATTTCACAGTTTCATCCTGAGTATTCCATTTCAACAGCAAGTTATACATCCTTGACAAAATCTTTGTTTTGGGTTCTAACAGTTCTGTTTCCAATTTTGATTTTTCCACCTGGAATCCAATTTTCTTGTCCAAATTGTATGCCTCCATTATTTGATAATAATGAAGCCAGTCTCGCACTTTGTTTTTTAATTTTTCAAAACTCTGCAATTTCAATTTGTCTCCCTCTTGTTCCAAAATTTCCCAATATTTCGGCCATTTGGCCTCCATATTGAGCTTTTTCTGAGCCTTCGCTTCCATCGGTGACAACCACCTTGGGGTTTTATTTTCAAATAAATCCTTATATCTTATTGTAATGAGATTTTTCACATACACATCAAAGACTTCAAATTAATAGACTTGCAATTTTGAACATGAACCCAGGATTGTGACTTATACACGCATGCAAGCAAAGCACAGATATATAAATAAAATTCAATAGCTACATTTGTAGTTCATACACATCACAAAAAAGGTACAGGGTAGTCAATCTCCGGCAGACAGAAAAAATAAATAGCCTAAAAGTTTTAAAATAAGAGCCAGAAGAACTTTTATGTGCCTTCTAAAATCTTGTTTCAAAATAACAACAAAAAGCAAGCAAGTCTGCCCAGCTCCAGTTTGCTTCTCAGTCTTTCTCACCATAATACCTGCCAAGATTGTAAATTGCTCCAACAAGCACTTAGGAAAAGCCGTTTCCCTAAAATAAACATTGCTGCTAATATAACGTCAGCTTTTCCAAACACTTCAGGTAAACAAGTTTACTCACTATTTGGAAAATACCCAACGAAAACACTGAGCAATCTAGCCACCAACAAGCTTTTCTTACCAAAAAAAAGAAAGAAAAAGGAGGGGAATAAGTATGAGTACCGGTATCTATGCTGAAGGAGACACAGAGGTGCACTATGATTCTCAGGTGTCCTTGCTCTTCAAAACTGAAACAGGGAACTGAAAACTTAGATTTTGCTACTTTCCTATCTATTACCTCAGCTAACCAGTGATGTTGCTCTCAGTATTTCTGCGCTTCTTTTTTGTTTTCTTACTTAAGTTTATGATCCTTTTTAAACAAGATTTGTCACCTCTCTTTTACCTCAGACTTTTGCTGCTATTGTTTTCTCACAGGAACCTCATTCACTTCATTCCTTAAGATGTTGTGGTGCTGAGTTGTTGCTTTAAAAAAAAAAAAAGGTTTCTGTTTTCCTTGCTTTCTCCTTCTTTTGCAGGCATTCGGGCAGGGTGTGTATGTCAATTCTTTACCCATTTCCTTTCACACACTTTAAACTCCTGCACTGGAAGTCTGATATCTTCTTTCGACTTGCAGTACTATTGTTAAGCTGATGGTGTTCCAGCTCTATCTTTCCCTCCCTCTAGTCTTACTGATATTTCCAACTGCCTTCATAGACTCCCACATCACATCATTGTCTCAACCAGAAGAGTGCTTATTGTCTTGCCCCCTAAGCTTTAAATTTCACATTTGCTTTTCCCTTCCTTACAAATCACCATTCTTCTTTATTCACTGCAAGAACTTGGATTCCGTCTCACTTTTCACTTCACAAAACTGCTCTTATCAATCATATCTACATATTTTAAAAACAAATCCTTTCTTATCTACTGATTGTATAAACACCCTTATTCAGAGGCTCATTCCATCCCACGATGATTGCCATGATATATTTTACTTAGCAATTTTCCTGCTTTTCAGTTTAAGGATACAATCCTGTACACACTTAACTGGAAGTGAGCACCTTTTAAACTTTATGAGACTGAAGTAGCAATCCCAACCATACCTACTCATAAGTCCCATTAAATTCAATACAGCTTACTCCCAGATTACTCACAAGTCTTAACAAACTACAGTGCCCATAATCCTCTGAGAGAAAGAATGTATCTTAAGGTATACAGTGGTACCTCGGGTTAAGAACTTAATTCGTTCCAGAGGTCTTTTCTTAACCTGAAACGGTTCTTAACCTCAGGTGTGCTTTTGCTAATGGGGCCTCCTGTTGCCACTGTGCCGCTGGTGCACAATTTCCGTTCATATCCTGGGGCAATGTTCTTAACCTGGAGCAACCACTTCCTGGTTAGCGGAGTTTGTAACCCGAAGTGTCTGTAACCTGAAGCATCCGTAACCCGAGGTACCACTGTAGTGTGTACATAGCCTCAGCTTTTCCTGGCTTCTTCTATTATCAATATTAAGATTAAACTACGCATTTTAAGTTCATTCTTGTTCCTGTCCCTTATCTTTTTTTATTTCTTCCTCTTGCTATTCATCAAATGCTAGTCGTCTTACCAAACCTCTGCTACCTTCTGCTATTTCTCATCTTTATGCTTTCACTCCCCTGTTCACATTTAGAAGGGCTTCTCTTTGTCCTCTTTTACAAAATGATTAAGGACTCCTCTCTTTTCTCTTACTGCTGCTGATCTGTTTTGATTCTCTTGTTTGGGCCTTTTTTGCCACTCATTTCGTTTGCCATTAGTTTCTCCCTCCCTCTCTCCATATGCTCTGCATATTTAAGGGAAGAAGACAATGTCAAATTGAAGGTGTTGGCAAGAAAGCTTCTGAAAACTATGCAAGCTAATAACTCTGCTGATCTGGCAAGATTGAACTCCAATCACAATTCCCCTGCCTCTTTCTCAATAGTGTTAGTAGTTCCAAATATTAACTTTGACTCCAGACCACACATACTTCCCTTTGCATACTAGAGTATCCTTCCATAATTTTAAGATTAAAAACTATGTTTTGACAGTAATTCTATGGCTTCTATGAAATTCTGGAGAACACTGTGCAACCCACAAAAATATCAGAAGCCTTAATTTCAGACCTGCTTCCCCTTCTACAAGGGCTTCCGCTGATGCGGTTCATTAGGTTAACACTGCCCTAAACACACACATACAGTCTTCTTCTGCACCCATGTTTTGATGGATTGTTACCTGCCCATGTAAACAAATTAGAGATGACATTGTTCCCTTAAGATACAGGTGGGTAACCTTCAATGCTCAATGCTTTCTGAAGCTGCCCCATTCTTCCAACCCATAAATTCATTTCATTTCATTAGTTTCCTCCTTGTTATTTGCCAGCTTTTAAAACTATTCTCTCCTCCCCCAACCTCTTTCTATGTAGTTACAGAACAACTGGAAGGGGCAATGTTTTATTTAATAAAAATAAACTGATTTTTTAAACACGTATTTTCCTCGTTGAACTGCTCAGGTAAAAACAGCTTTCCCCAGCTGTCTGAGAACAAATTAGGAGGCTTCTGGCCAAGAACAAAACAGCAGGTTTCTGTGCTCTGTGTGTGCATGTATAGCATACAAAAGTCAGAAAAGAACTCAGTGGGGCTTACTTCTGAGTAGATAGCAAATTGTAATTTGAAGTAGCCATGGTGAAATATGCAGCAGGGTGGTCTTCATTCCCTCTTAATTAATCCAGAACACTTTTGTCTCCACTCACCACCAACATACAACCCCCAACAGATTATCCTCAAATGTATGAGACCTTCAACAGAAACAAAATTGCCCACTCATGGTTTTAAAAAATAAATAAATGCAGCCCAAGAGGATCAGACAAAAAAGACTGGCTACTACAGAATCCTGTTTCCAGCAGTGGTCAGCTACATATTTCCCAGGAATCCCTCCTGAAGTGATATTTAGTGGCATGGCTGATGGGTAGACTTATCACCCATGCATTTGTCCAATTCCTCTTTAGGCCATCTAAACCCATAGACATTATCACATACTGTGGCACTGAATTTTTTAAAAATGCATTCTGTTAAATACTTGCTTTTCTTTGTCTCAAATCTACTTCCAATGAAGTTCATTTAGAAGAGCAGACTCAGAATAGCTGCCTGCAAAATAAAATTGGCACTCCCAATTCTATTAACAATGCAGAATTTGTTGTCTTAAGATTCTGAACACCTTTGAGTGTGATGAAGGTTCCTTTGTGCACATCGAGCCCATCAGGAACTGTTTAGAAATAAGCACATCTATTTTTGCCACTGTGGTCTGAAGGTGCAAGGCAAGGACATGTTTTCGTTCTCAGACTGTTTCTGTGCATTCTTTTCCACACAAAGGTCTTCTCTTCTCATTCATGGAGATTCCTATAGCATTTCGTAGGCCTCGTTTCTATGAAAGCTTCAGAGCGGTAAAATGCAAGCCAGACAAGTCACTGTGACAGCTGAGTTTCAATCATTGTTTGGTTGCCATGGCAGCCCAACCAGGCTTTTTAGCAGATTAAACACTTTATTTATTGGACAGAACACACAAATGCATATTGGCTTAAAACTTACAAGATATGCAAACACCCGCCCCCAAAGTGTGGCAAGTATATCAAATAAGATTTAAGACCTCAAGGTTTTGTTGAGTTTTTCCATTAAAAAAAAACTTTAGTAAGGGAAAGACAGGGAAATAAAACCAAAGTATCTCAGTGTGCATTAAACATGTTCAAAGTCTATGGAAAGCCGACTGTTTTAGAAGATATCTCTACAGGAGAGAGGAACAGTGGTATCTCAGGTTACAGATGCTTCAGGTTACAGGCTCCACTAACCCAGAAATAGTACCTCGGATTAAGAACTTTACCTCAGGATGAGAACAGAAATCACATGGCGGTGGCACAGAGGCAATGGGAGGCCCCATTAGCTAAAGTGGTACCTCAGGTTAAGAACAGTTTCAGGTTAAGAACGGACCTCCAGAACGAATTAAGTTCTTAACCCGAGGTACCACTGTAAAGCTAGAAAGATGGGCTAGAGGTACAATGGGGGGGGGGAGGAGAGAGAGGGAGAGAGGAGCCTTTAAAAAAAGTTTCCATTGGCATCCTACCTACACTTGGGAGTGGGAGTTCATCCTGATCAGGTGAGCAGGAGGGACTCCGAAATAATTCACACAACCAACTTTTTACAATGTGTGGAGTAAACAGGACTAGCCCCCACCCCCAACTATTTTGGCTTCTTTTACTAGTCTTGGGAATGCTCCAACATGGATGAGCTTCTCTTCTGAAATGCATTCTTCAACTAGAGAAAACTTTATTTCTTGCCTAATGAAATTTTCTATGTACTTCAGTTCTGCAGACTGTCCATACATTAGGACTTGGTATTTAAAAAACGCACACACAAAAAATCAGACTATATTCCAAAGCCCTTCAGACAGCAGCCCTGTGGTAAATATTTGGAATGATTACAAGCCTACACATTCTCATTCAGTTGAAACAATCATTCCCAGTTAAAGATCTAAAAGAATAGTACAGTGTCAGTATAAGGCACTTTTCTTCAGTTCAATATTGCCCTTAGAAAGGCACATTCATGCCACATTTTTCGCTGCCCTCCAATATTTCCTTGGCACTTCCAAATGCTTACATCTCTTCCTCATTTCCTACAAGGAACTACTGGAATAAATTTGTTGACATATTACATTCAGCTCCATGGTGGTCGAGAAAATAGCTGACCCCAGTCAGTCAGTCAGTCATCACTGACAAAAGTTTTTTGACAGTCAAATTCCAATTAGTCCTTTGTGACCAAAACTGCTTTGAAAATGTTGAAATAATCAGTATTAAAGTTTCCTTCAACTGAACTGACTTTATTTTAATGCTCTCTACTATCCCGGAGCCTCACTTTACCCTCACATTCTTTTGCACAAGTCTTTTGCAATGCCATCCTATGCTTGTTTTACTCAGATGTAAATTCTACCATGGTTAGTCATGTTTAATCTCCTGCAAATGTCTCTAAGATTGCAGCTGAAGAGTAAGAATTCTTCACTGATGGAAGTACCCACCCTCTGGGTTCCTCCATGACTCACAGATCTGGAGGCACCTTTTCATTGGATGGAGGCAAGTCCAGCTAGTGACTGACACAGAGACAGAACTGGGAACCTCATCTGAGAGCAAGGTACTTCTGTTTAACCTCTGGAATTTGGTGTTCTGGCGTAATCCATTCACACCCAAGTCAGAGCATTCAAGAACCATTCATCCCCATAGAGTCTGATTGGAAGGAGATATGGCTGGATGGACCCGATAATTATGCAGAGGTGCAGCAGACAGCCTCTGTGCAAGTGGGTGCTTTGGGCTCATGTGAGCCTTTAATTAACTTTCTTACAGTGTGCTACATGGTGTAGCCTTGGCAGTAGCTCTTGATGGCATTCCTTTTGTGTGTGCCTGCATCCCTATTTTTGTCCATGAAATGTTGGAAGTCTGCTGTTCCCACAAGGCAAAGCCAGTGCACTAGCATCTAGGAAGGAGCAAGCCACTATATGCTAACAGAGGAAGTGTGGAAGTGCTTTAGCACCATAGCAGGAGAGGACATCTACACCTCACTCTCTGTACACGGAGATAGCAAGGCTGCAGCTTTCAGTATCTGCATAAAAGTGATTAATAATTACTTCTTAACATATTTTGGACTGCTTAGATCATAATCTATATTGTATGTTCATTTCTGCATTCAACTTTTTACATTTTAAAACTAGCTTTCGTTGATGGATTTAAGACACCTAAAGCAGGTGAACTGAACTTGTTCTATTGTATTACAACTAGTTACTCACCTGGGATAAAAACTAATTTCTTTTCTTGTGTGCAGCTAGTGTGGCTAGCAAGGTCTTTTTGCCAAAATATATATCTTTTAGAACAGAAAATACCATTGTATAGCCCTAGTACATTCTCGTAATAGATGCCTTTCTTATCCTCAAGAACAAAGAAATATGTAACCCTCTTATGTTACCTTGAATTCTTTTTTAAACCAATGTATTTTCAGAAGCATGTGTTGTTTGTTAATGATTATGCCTGTTCAGTGAACTTCACAAACACTTCAGTGCTCTGTCTAGGGTTAATTTATTCACAATCCACATCAACATTCCACAGTGACCCATGGCGTTCTCTCTACAAACACACCAGTAGAATATTTTGGAATGAATGTATCAGGTAATTCATCTCTTTAAAGAATGTTTTACCTGCTACAAAAACTATGGAAACTGAATTGGTTAGGTAGAAGAAACAGAAACTGGGTCCACAACTAAAATTAGCCTCCCACCTTTTCTCTTTATTAAAATGCCTCATTAAACAAGGCAGTCATTAAACATGACCCAGAAATTGTTAACAATTTAATATGGGTGGACAAGAAAGCCAAGGGTGGGTTTTTGCCTCTTCAGAAGCAAAAACCCAAGGAGGAATATGAGACAAAGTTGTTTTGCCTATCATATTTAAATCTCTCTTAATGTTATGAAGATGTACAACTTTTTTAGCTTGTGCAATGGTTCTGTCTAAATAACTTTTATGTTAACTATCTTACACTTTTATGTTGGAACAGAAACATGTCTTAACATGAAACCTTTGTCTGCAGTCTGCTTTGTGATTCATTCAGTCAGTCATTCATTCAGTCATTCATTCACTCACACAGTGTACAGAGCTATACACAGAACTTGGTCCCACAGGAGGCAGTGAGGGCCACCAACCTAGATGGATTTAAAAGAAGATTAGACAAATTCATGCAAAAGGACGCTATCAATGGCTATTAGGCATGATGGCTATTGCTCTGCCTCTACAGTTGGAAGCAGCGGTACTTCTGAATCCGAGTTGCTGGAAACCACAAGACAGGAAAATGCTCCTGTGCTTGAATCCTGCATGCAGATTTCCCATAGGAATCTGGCCGGCCACTGTGAGAACAGAATGCTGGCCCAAATGGGCCATGGGCCTGATCCAGTAGGCTCTTACATTCTTAAAAACAACAACTGAATTTATTATTTTACTTTGGATGTAGATAAAGAAATAAATGATACAGAATGGACTCAATGAATAAATTTTATCCACAGGAAAAAAATAAATGATCCCAGAAGTTCATGAAGAATTTCTGATACCCAGCAATTCACAAATGTTAAAATCAAGGCCATGGTCCAAAAAAACTGCAACTAGTTGCATGGGGTAGAGACATTATTTATAATCCAGTTTAAATAATTCTATGTGTTTTGCCAGAATTGGTCCCAATGAGGTTTACTCAAAAAGGCTTTGAAGTTTTTCCTTTTTTAAAACAGCAACCCCAGCACACTGCATGGGACATCATTTATTAAACCAGATCGTAATATGGGATGAAAATCTGCTGTCCAGAGGAGGAAAGACTCAACAATCCCATTGGACATGCTAAATCCTTGGGTGCACCTAACTGATAAACAGATTTTGCCTTATGAACAAGTATAACAAGATATCGCTGGAAGGAAATTTTAAAAATTCAGTATTTACGAATTAGACACTTTGGCATGGATCCTAACATTTTGCTCCATAATCTAAAAGAGCTTCTGCTCACGGAAGAGAGTTGTATTAGTGAAAGTAAAGAGTTCAACTCCACTTCTGTGAATAGAGGAAAAAGTTAGGATCCAAGCTTTTACGAACACTTTAGAATAAGCCTCTGCAAACTGACTGACTTCAGGGAGATCTATGTACTATATACACACAACTATATACCATATTTTTCCATGTATAATACGCTCCCTATTTTTGGGGACGCCAAATTACGTAAACACCCCTCAGCACTACCACTGTATAAGACGAGCCCCAATTTTAAACCTAATATTTTGGTTTTTAAAAAACCTATTCTTATACACGGAAAAATACGGTACTTTAAGGTTTTTTTAAATCCGTCAATAATTTATACTTTCACAACACAGCAAACTAACTTCTTCACAATTGTGACAGGAGTGGTATATAATAAGGACATTTTGAAAAGTATTTTATATTTATTTCGACAATTTATATACTGCTTAATTACGATCGTTTATAAGCAGTTTTTTAAAAGCAACAAAGATAACTATCTGTAAAAATTTTCATGACTGGATAGGAAATGAGATTCAGTAGTGGTGCTGTTTTCAAGACTTGAGGGTCAGGCGATTTCAAATGAATACAGTGATGCCTGCCCAAATCTATACATGTTTATTAAGAATGAAAGATAGAATTTGATGTAGTACTAAGTGGGATATGTGCACAAGGAACAAAGTCTGCATGCACAATGAGACTTCCCTGCCTCCTCCCCCTGTGCTCCCCTAAACCTTTTCTGGAGTTTTCTCCAGCCCTGCAGAGCAGATTTTAGTAGACTTATTAGTTGAACCCCACCCTGAATAAATATTGATAGAAAGCACTGTAAAGATGACAACTCATATGGTACCCAAACCCCTCCCACTTTTCTATGGTATTATATCAAGGTTCCACAAGAAGCTGTTCATTCAGTAAGATGAAAAGTGTTGATTTGTCTTAACTTTGACTGTATGTTGCCATGACTGTCCTGCTATGGCAGCACATATAGCAACATTTTACTTTGCAATGTGGCCTGTCATATGGCAGGAAGTTCAGGGTTGGTAAAATTATCTACAGGACTTGAAATTTACAGGGTTTTCTAACTATTGATAAAACCTGTGTAACTACCCTTTTAAAGAGTTTAATTACTTAGATATCCTTCAAAAAGGCAATAAAATTTCACTCTTAGAGCGCTAAAAATAAAATGTTCTGCCAAGAATGAGAAAAGCTCTTTCTGAATAATATCAAACATGCAGAAATATGTAAACCTAACAAAGGGGGGGGGTTTCACCTTGTGAGAGCACTATAATTTTAGCCAACTAGTAGGTGTTACTTCTGAACAGAATAGCAGTTGATAAACTCATGCAATTCCATACTATAAATATAACAGCTTTAAAAAGTTGCCTTTAAGGAATATCGAACTGTCTTTAAAGTCTCCCCGTCAAAAATAATGCACATGAATACATGCAAGGAAGAGAAAGAAGAATCACATTTTCAAAACCACTGAATTTTCAAAGTCAAATTTGGTCAATGTCCAGATTTCTTTCCTTTGTGTTTTTATGCCTAAAAGTTCTAAGAAAATAGTTAAAATCTTTGTTTCAAAATGCCTCTCGCCTTGCATTCATATATGCACACAAACATACCCCAATCATTCTATAGGAAGCGTCTTCTTTGTTGAAAGCATGGTGCCAAGTCATTGTTTATCAAATGGTGCAGGAACTTAGAAAATAAGAGGCTTGAACTAGCAATTTCAGAGGCAAGACTAAAATATCTTGCTTTATTTAGAGTGTCCCATGCCACTTATTACGCTTGGCAAGGCAAATGCCCTCTTTTCATTCTATCCCTGGCTATTCACAGAAAACTGAACTCCAAGAATGCCACAAAGAACTGGGATGAAGTGGTCCTCTTAGAGCCTCTCCATAGCTCAGATATGAACTACTCTGGCAAAGAAGGATGATAGAATAAGACTTTTACTATGGGGGGAATTGCATTCAGACTCAATGCAGGCAAATGGAAACAGGAAGAGCCACTGGAGAGAAGGAAAGATGGAGTCAGGAATCTTGTATGGAATTAAGACCAGTCCCAACTACAGAAGAGGAAATGTACCCAACATTACACAGCTGTCAGTCGAAACATAATTGTGGTTCAGTGAATAAATAGTACTTTACAAATAAGTATAAACACATTAATCACCCAGGTTATTCCATAAACTCTTTGATGGAAAGTGGAAGTTTGTAGCCTTCAAATTTCAACAAGATGAAAAGATTCTGATGACTCTGGAGTCCCACCATCATGACCTCAACCCTGAGCAGCAGCCAGGATTAGTGTGTTGAGTAGGAAGCAGACAGATCAATATAACCATGGTGCAACTTATGGCAATGCTGATCCCAGCCCTAGCCCCAGCACTAAGCATGAACTGGAGTCCTGGAGGGAGGAATTCCAGAAACTGAACCAATTTATTTTGAAGAACCTGCCCACTGGGAGCCTCATGCTCCCTACTGCCTGCTTGCCTGCATAAGCAAGGAGCTGACAGAGGCAATGGAGTGCTAGACTTTAGGCCAGAAGACTATCCTTTTAAGGCTACATTCTTGAAGAAAACAACAGAGCTTGGAAGGGAGAGTCTGGTGCAAATGGAATGAAAGACCTCAACTGAGCTTGAGCTTTTTTCCCTTTCCTGTTTGGAGCTATCCAAGGTCCTGCAGCTTCATGCCAACCCTACCTGTCTCCCTAACCCACTTGTCTCACATACACTGCACCCTACATGGGTTCCTAATTAAAATTTGAACAGCACAATATGAAACTGTAGGGGGGGGGAAATAGGCGATAATCGCTAGTCTATACAAAAGTAGAATAAGCAGGCTTCTGTAGCACTGGAAAGTTTTCTCAACCAGGTCAGTATCAATAATGATGCAATCAGTCATCTTTTAAAGTTGGTTTCCAATTACATTCTCTCGTGGTTGAAGACAGCAAAGTCATAATTTAATCATTTGACAATCTCATAACTGTAAGCATTCCATTTGATTGACCACTTTGTTCACCCTGGGTTTTGTAAATGCTTTAACTTTAGTATGGGATGACCATCAAGCTCTCTTTTCACAATGGTGATAGATGGGTATAAATCATTTTGATGCAGGTCGGCCATATTTCTCCCCCTCTCTTGGCGTGGGGGCTGGATGTCAACCATGAAAGGGATTTCAATGCCACTGGCAATCACCTCGTTCCTTGAGGTTAATATTGGATTTTTTCCAGGTTGAAGTCTGGCAGATGAACTTTTGACTTTTCCAAGGCTGGGGTGAGTTCTAGAAATTGGCCTAATTCCTGTATTATAGGCATTTGTTTATTGGAGAAGCCTTGCTCAAAGGAGATCAAGTCCTGGTGTCCTACGTTGATTACGGCATTGGGCTCCTCTTCTTGGTCATGAGCTAAAAGTAATTTGAACTTAGCTGCAATACTTTTATGGGACGGCTCTGGTTTAAGAATGAAAAGTGAAATACCAGTGGGCAACAAAAGAGGTTTAAAGAGGCTCTCAAGTTAAATCTTTAAAAATATAGTATAAGCACTGATAACTGAGAAGCACTGGCCTGTGAGCACTCCAATTGGAGAACAGCCTTTACGAAAGGTGCCATGGACTTTGAAAAAGCACAAACTCAGGGCAAAAAAGAGGAATGAGCTAAGAGGAAGGCACATTGGGCAAACTCTCACCATGATCAACTCACACCTGGAAACCTATGTCCCCACTGTGGAAGGCCGTGTGGATCCAGAATTGGCCACCACGGTCACTTATGGACTCACTGTTAAGAACATGTTCATGGAAGATAATCTTACTCGGCTACGAGTGATCGCCAAAGAAAAAGTAGATTGCTATGTCAATACTCATCAAAGACAAAACAAAGTCATTGTAATAGGAAACTGACATTTCAGGTTTAGTGCTTTGATATTAAAATGCTATTAGATTTGTTTTATATACCTGAGCCCAAAGGTACTTTAAATAACATAAGACACAAATGCAAATAGATCAATAACTTGAATCCAAGGGAATACAGAGTCTGTAATGTACAGCTACCTATCAGAAGGTTTGTACAGTAATACGCAAAAGACCCGTTTCACTTATCACAGAAAAGTAGACTTGTGTTTTCTACAAAGTATACATCCAACTGATAACTGCAGTCTAGCTTGGCTCCTTGACAATCATACCTTAGATTTGTCAACAACATTCATTAAGTTATGTGTTTAGATATACCGTATTTTTCGCTCTATAGGACGCACTTTTTCCCTCCTAAAAAGCAAGGGAAAATGTGTGTGCGTCCTATGGAGCAAATGCAGGGGGGAGGCAGGCGGGGAAAGCCCCCAAGAGCCACACACAAGCTCTGTGCGGCTCTTGCGGGCTTTTCCCCAAGAGGGAGAAGAGACTGACTGGCCACATCAGTCCCTTCTCCCACCTTGTTGAAAAGCCCACAGGAGCCACGCACCCTTTAAAGAGTATGCGGCTTCTGCAGGCTTCTGCGGAAGGTGGGGGAATTCCCCCACCTCCCAGAAAAGCCAGCAGAAGCCGCGCAGCCCCTTTAAAGAGTGTGTGGCTTCTGCAGGAGGTGGGGGAATTCCCCCACCTCCCAGAAAAGCCAGCAGAAGCCGCGCAGCCCCTTTAAAGAGTGTGTGGCTTCTGCAGGAGGTGGGGGAATTCCCCCACCTCCCAGAAAAGCCAGCAGAAGCCGCGCAGCCCCTTTAAAGAGTGTGTGGCTTCTGCAGGAGGTGGGGGAATTACCCCACCTCCCAGGAAAGCCAGCAGAAGCCGCGCAGCCCCTTTAAAGAGTGTGTGGCTTTTGCGGGAGGTGGGGGAATTACCCCACCTCGTAGAAAAGCCCACAGGAGCCGTGCACCCTTTAAACAGTGTGCTGCTCTTGGGGGCTTTTCCCTGAGGAGGGACAGGGGACTGAGTGGCCGTATCAGTCCCTTCTCCCTCCTCGTAGAAAAGCCTGCAGGAGCCATGCGCTCCTTAAAGGGTGTGTGGCTCCTGTGGGCTTTGCGGGAGATGGGGGAATTCCCCCACCTCCCACAAAAGCAGGGAGGTCTGGGAGAAGCGCACAGGCTGTGCGCTTCTGTCCGCTTCTCCCCAAACTGTGGGCTTTTGCGGGAGGTGGGGGAATTCCCCCACCTCCCGCAAAAGCAGGGTAAGGTCTGTGAGAAGCGCACAGGCTACCTGCAGCCTGTCCGCTGCTCCCAGAGCTGGGGGGGGGATCATTTCCCCCCCTTGATTTCCCCCTCTGAAAACTAGGTGCACCCTATGGTCAGGTGCGCCCTATGGAGCGAAAAATACGGTATGTATAAAGTTCTAGCTGTGCGCCTAAAATGTAATATGTAAGGTGGCCTAATGTACAGGTAGTCCTGCATTTTGTTTGTGTGATTTGTGTTTCTTAATTGTTTGTCAAAGCCGTGTTTTCTTAACACTCACAGTAAACTGAACAATTCAGTATAACAGATAAATAAGACAACTCACAGTAAGCTGAGTAATTTAGTGTAACAGTTGAAGGTCTAACTGGCAAAGTGTCCACTGCTCTTAGTGCTAATGGGCTTTGCACAGCTCTGAATAAAAGTTCTGTGTTAAGCAAAAGTTTTCACATCAACAGTCATCAACACTGGTTAGCCACTTGCTGCGTTTCCCGCTTATTTGAACAATTTTCAGTGTACTACAATACAGTCAAGACACACATGAAAAACTGGCTACTACTGCTTTTGCATGTGCAAGGTGAAAGAGAGTTGTGTCGTGCCCAAATGCGAAAGCCAAGCCATATCATTCTGTAAATACAAAATTTTTAATTATTTCTGTTCTGAACTTAATCACCTTTTCGGGGGGGGGGGGATTCTGGCTGTAAAATGTAATAAACCACACTGTCTGTTTCTATATACAAAACTATATTCAGCTTACAATTTAGTAAATTTCCATGATAAATTTAGAATGGTAGGCAGTAAATGGAGTCAACTGGGAGCCATTTTCATTATGGAAGTAAATAACAAGGGTGACTAAAAATATGGGATGTCCATACTGAAACTTTAAAGTTGTTGGGAGCTCAAAGCCTTCATAGTTATGCTGGAACAATTTTTGCTAATCGTGTCAAACCTACAAGGCTATATTATGAAGGAACTGGGACCTATTTGAAATTACATGGTATCTAAAGCCTTTTACAGATATGTATATGCAAAGCATCATGAATGTTATGTATTGTATAAATTAAGATAGTGTAAAACTATCTAAATTGTATAGTTTATACATTGAAGAAAGCAGGAAAAGTGTAAATTATTTCCACCCCTGAAATTGATTCACATTCTTGCCACAAGAGAGAGAACCCGTGAACTTCAGCCTTAGGACTCAATACTTACCTGTAATCTAAAAGTTCATTTCTCACTATTCTCATACTTTGAACATTTATTCACATGCAAAATATCACAATGAGGAACAAAGAAATAGTATCAAATCTTGCCAAAATTTAGATGTGCTTTTTTCTTTCTTTCTTTTTCTTTCTACTTCTCAAAAGGTAACATTTTTAATCTGATACATTTACACAACTCTACATTCTAACTTTAGAACTTGGAGAGAGGAGGTAGCTCAATTTTGGGGAAGAAAATCTAGTTTAGTTTAAAACTCTCATGCAAATAATAAAAATAATTGAGAACACAGAAGACTTTATCTTTAACTAGCAATTATGTTAATAACAATTTGAACAAGAATCACATTGATGGTGCTGTCACACTTCTAAAATAGCTAATTTTTTATACATAAAAAACCAGGAAATAAGCCAATAAGCAGATTTTAAACTTTAAAAAGATGACAACTCAATAAGCCAAGAATTTCATTTTATATTTGCATAATATTAAGTTAAAACTATAGTTGTAAGGATTTTGAATTAAGAAAGTTAGACTCTTTTACATATGCATGCATGCACACATGAATTAGAGAAAGAATAACTCTGAATGCAAATGCAAATCCTAAGAATAGATTCAACGAAGGTTTGGGCGACATCCAACTATGTCATTCTCTGAGTAGATCCACTGAAATCTATGGACCAAAATCAGACAAGGAATACATTTTATCTTGGGAATATTGACCTTACAAATTGAGCACATGGGCCCCAAGACGGACCTTGTATCTGTGCACATTTTAAAAATTCTAATCTGTTTCCATAATCTTTGCTTCAATCTATAATTTGGGTTTTGAGCTGCTCTATATAAAAACAATCTCTCTGTTCCTCATTGAGAATCTAAAAGGGGCTATAAATTTCCCCCTTTGGGCCGTGGATTAAAATTCAGGTACAAGAGGCCCTGCAGGATGAAGCCTGCCAAATTGCAGACAAATATATCCAGGGACTTTTTGTGAGGCTAGTTAGAGTGATTCACTTTCCTCCAAAATCTCATATGTGAAAGAAGAAGGGTTTTGTTCTTTCTAACCTTCAACTAATTAGGAGGCGGCCAAACAGTGTGCATTCTTCCTTTTATGTATTTTTAACCATGCAGTTTCACACCAAAGTATTCAGGTAGCAATATTTCATATCCTCAAGTAACTTTCTTAAAGTGGGGTATCTGTCCCTTTCCCCACCTTTTGGAATAGCAAACTCCAACATTTTGTAAGGCATTTCTAGAACAATAACTGTTAATAAATCTTAAATAATATAAAATAAATTTAAGGTAAGCTATCAGAATTGAATATGCTTCCATCTTTCTTGAGAGACAATGGAAGAGTGACCCATCTGGGGGAAAGTAAACTGTTGGAGAGTTACAGCACCATTCATATATGATGATTCATTGTTACAATTTATTCACAGTGTTCCTTTCTCAGTGGGTTCTCCATGGGTTGAAGAAAGAGGAACCCTGGAACCAGTACATTTCATTTCCTGTTGAAATCCAAGCTTATTGGTTCCAAAGCTCCACTTGCTGGCTTCTGCCTAGCATATTTCTACAACATAATCCTTCCAAGTAAATGTCATTCTTATAAAAAGCAAGGTCTATGTCACCTTTAATTTCAACTATCAGGATGACAGCCATAAAAAATGCCTCAGGTCAGGTTTAAACTGTTTACTGTATCTGTCAAAACCATTCCTTGGTTTCATATTAAAGGATCTGTGTAACCAAGTGTTCTGGCTGCAGGCAAATGTGGGTTTTTTTGTAAGTGGACAAAGCATTTAAGATACGGAAATTGTTTCTGTATATGGAAGCAGCCTTTGGTGGAAGAGTTACAGATGAAGAATTAAGAACCGGCTATGACTACTGTAGCCTACATACTAGTTTCTTTTAAGAACTGGACAATTCCTAAATCAAAAAAAGGTATGTCTAGAAAGAAAATAATACTCTTCATTAAGAAAAGCAATTAATATTTATGTTTGGTTGGTCTATTTCTGTAAAACTTTACTTCCACTTTCTGATTTGCTAGGAGAAATACCGAGCCCATACCGGAACCTAATGTGTGATTAGATCTAGAATGCATCAACAAATTTAAAATGAACAAATCACTGATTCCAGATGGTAGCCATACAATAGTTCATAAAGAACTCAAATGCCAAATTGCCGATCTTCTAAGAAAAATATGTGACTGATCCCTAAGATTGGTCTCTGCATATAAGGGTTGGCAAGTGATCAATGAAACACTATGTTAGTTTGTTTTAAAAAAAAGAAAAAGAAAGAAAGAAATATGGGGACTGCAGGAAATTACAGGCCATATAGCTTAACATCTGTTCCAGGTAAACTGGAAGAATTAATGAAGAAAAATGTCAAGCATATAGAGAAGAGGTTTTGAGGCAGTGTCATGGGTGCTACTGCACATGTCAGACCCTCCAAGTGTCCCTATTTTCCAGGGACATCCCTGATTTAGAGAAGCCATCCAGGTTTCTGATTTGATCCCGGAATCTCCCGCTTTTCCTTAGGATGTCCCTATTTTCATTGGAGAAATGTTGGAGGGTATGGAGTAATTCAACCCCCAAGCCATCTGAAGGCAATCCTGTTTAATGTTTTATTATGTTTTAATATATGTTGGAAGCTGTGTGGGGTATAAATAGTAGAAGTATCATTATGGAATGGGACGTCCCTATTTTCATCAGAGAAATTTTGGAGTAGGTCCCACTGAACTTAATGGACTTCTGAATAGACCTCTATAGGACTGATCTTTCTGTCTAATCCACACTTCTTTCTATGTCTCTCTGCATTCAGATGTGGAGGTTTATTGCCTAAGTTTTACTGATGACAATTGCTGGCCCTTCTGTTCCAGTTTCTAAAGTTCATTTCACACTGCAGGACCTTGCTGCATTATGGAACTATGGCTTTTTGATCAATATACTGCCGTGCCATGCTAAATTTTAAATGGTGGGAAAGAACTGTAGGCCAGTATATCACCCCAAATTTCATCAGTGTGAAACTCCCACAATTATCCAAGTTAATGAAGTTGCAAATTGATGTTTTCTGGAAACAATTAAGACAGAAAAGAGTGCTAAACTACATTCCACTAGTTTTCCAGAAGTGGATTTTAAGTCATGTGGAAGATCAAGATAAAATGTAAAAAATGAACATGGGAACACCATAAAGATAGAATAAAGTAGCATCTGATTGCAGCCTTTCCCTCTCTCACACACTCTCATATGCAGGTATTTTAACAACACTCTCTCTCACACTCTCAATACAGGATTGCCTTCAGACGGTTCAAGGTCAGCAAGTGATGCACATTGGGACACACATATTTGTGGGATCTGAAATGGCAACGACAATAGATCGTGGTAGATAGCTTGATGGAAATGTCAACCCCGTGTGCATCAGCAGGGCAAAGGTGAATTCCACATTAGGAATCATGAGAAAATGGTTTGAATATAAATCTGCAAATATTCTAACACCATTATGCAAATCTATGGTTTGACCACATTTAGAATACTGGGGGCCTGCAAGTGAAGGGCAGGTAATTAACAAACAAACAAATCCTGTTCTAGTTGCTGAACTACAAAGAGGATATTGTAGCAATGGAAAGTGTTCAGAAAAGGGTAGCCAAAATGATAATGGATCTGGAACAATTCCCCTATGAAGAAAGATCACAACAACATTTGAGGCTTTCAGCTTAGAAAAATGGCATGTAAGCAGGGACATTACAGAGGTGTATAAAGTTATACATGGTGTAGGGAAAGTGGCTAAAGAATAGTTTTCCTGCATCTCTCATACATGAAATGAAGCTAAATGTTGGAAGATTCAGGGCGGACAAATAGAAGTACTTGTTCAAACAGTGCAAATGAAGGAATTTGCTCCCATAAGAGGTACTGATGGCCACCAACTTGGAGAGATTTAAAGAGAGGATTCGACAAATTCATGGAAGATAAGGCTATCCATGGCTACTAACCATGATGCCTATGTTCTGCTTCTGAATATCAGTTGGTGGGAATCTAAGAGGGTTGGCTTACAGGCTTCCGATAGCCAACTCAGTGGCCACTATGAGGACAGGATGCAGAACTAGATGGGCCTTTGACCTGATCCAGGAGAGCTCTTCTTTCATTCTCAATATGGTCATGTTTTCCCCACAGTCATTGTCAACGCTAACATGAGTTACAAATGTTAATGAGAAATAGAAGGAATTCAGCCATCTGGGTTGATCCTCCTGTAGAGCTGCCCAGATACCACACCTTGAATCCAACCACAGTGGTGGTGCCAGGAGTTGCACCTTCATCAGTTCTCGACAACCTCAGCTGCCTACAGACGAGGAATGACAAACTCAAGATTCCCCACCCCATCTCCAGTGAGGCCAGTTGGGTGGGGTGAAAGGGCAGGAGGGCCATTCAACCCAGCCTCAAGCTCAAAAGTGGCCTCCAATTTAGACACTTGCCGCTGGAGGGGGATTTTATAGGTTTTACAACCTGTCTTTATGCATAATGGAGCAAAACATGACATACTCTCTCAGCTTAAGAGCTGCAAATAGAAGAAAATGAGAGATGTGATTTGGTAAGACTTTTTCTATTAACTAATACTGATTTTGTCCTATTAAAGAGTTTTAAAACATTAATAAATATTCATTTTAAAAACACATCAGCGCTCATGGCACAAGATCAGATCGTGCTGACTACATTGCCCCAGATAAGTTGATTATATATAAAGAAACTACCGGTACTCATTTTTGATGCCTTCTTTTGTCTTTGTTGTCATTTTCTAATTTTATAATGGCTCGGGGCCTCAAAAGCACCTTATTTTTATTCAATGGAAACTAGACATTTCTTACAGGATCATTGACTGGATGTGAATTTTGTTTTAGGCCTAATTTTGATTCAATTTGAAGCATCTATTTGAGCAGTGGTGGGGAACTTCAAGGTGAGAGCAGCCCTTCAGGCCATTCTCATCTGTCCCTTGGGTCAGTCCCTAGACTACACCACTTACCAGCCCTGCTCCACAATCTCTGTGAGCACTTTTGCCTGGTTGGAGCTGTGATAGTGCCTCTTGCTTGACTGGATGGAACATGGAAAGAGAGCAAGTACGTCTGGCACCATCCACTACCAGCATGCAGCCCCTGAAATGTTGATGAGGATGGAGTGTGCTCCTTGAGCTGAAGTTCTCTAAAGCAGGCATGGGGAACCTGACACTTATTGATTCAAGGAACTCCTATGGTTATTATCTTCAGATGCAAAAGGAAACAAGAAAATTCAGGATATTTCCACCTTATCCCACTGCTGTTTTCACTAAGTCACAGATCACTGTGTTGGTTTATGGAACTCTGCCCACAAAATAACAACCCTGCTGTTGCTTCCCCAGATAAAAAAAGGGTGAATCAATAGCCTTGCTCCTACGAAGAGCTGTTGACTCTTCCACATTCATTCCACATTCTGACTCACTACTTCACTGTGCAAATCAAACAGAGGATGAATACAACTTATACAATGCACAGAAGAAAGCAAAATGCAGTTTTTTGTATTTGGTTAACTTGAAAATCCACACAATCCAAAAGGGTTGTTAGAAATGAGCAATTCTGTTTTCTTGAACCGTTTTAGATTTTCTGTCACCACTTGCATAAACTACTTCTGTTTGCATTATAGTAAAAAGCAAATAGCAACCACAAATTGATTGATCGTGGGCCTTTTTGTTAAAAGAATATTAATGAAATAATATTTCAAACAGACAAGTTGCTCCTCTGCTTATATAATTTTGAAATACAGTGGTGCCTCGCAAGACGAAATTAATTCGTTCCGCAATTCTCTTCGTCTTGCGGTTTTTTCGTCTTGCGATGCACGGTTTCCCATAGGAATGCATTGAAAATCAATTAATGCGTTCCTAGGGAAACCGACTTCAGACCAGGTCCGGGGACAGTCTGTCCCCGGACCTCTTCTGAAGGCTGGGGGGGGGACAAGGGCTTTTCTTCCCACCCCCAGCATTTTAAAAAACCCTGGGACAGCGGAGGACTTCTCCGCTGTGCGGGGCTATCTTAAAATGCTGGCGGGCGGCATTTTAAAATCGCTCCGGACAGCGGAGGACTTCTCCGCTGTCCGGGGCGATTTAAAAGCCCCTGGGAAGGCAGGCAGGGGGGACAAAGACTTTCGCCCCCTGCCCGCCTTCAGAAGGTGTTCCCGCCCCCCGCCCCACTTCGGAACAGCTTTCCGAAGTGGGGCGGATGGGGCAGGTGTCCACGCCCCCCCGCCCCACTTCGGAACAGCTTTCCGAAGTGGGGCAGCGGGGCCAGGTGTTCCCGCCCCCCCTCCCCACTTCGGAAGAGCTTTCCGAAGTGGGGCGGCGGGGCCAGGTGTTCCCGCCCCCCCTCCCCACTTCGGAAGAGCTTTCCGAAGTGGGGCGGCGGGGCCAGGTGTCCCCGCCCCCCCGCCCCACTTCGGAACAGCTTTCCGAAGTGGGGCGGCGGGGCCAGGTGTCCCCGCCCCCCCTCCCCACTTCGGAAGAGCTTTCCGAAGTGGGGCGGCGGGGCCAGGTGTCCCCGCCCCCCCTCCCCACTTCGGAAGAGCTTTCCAAAGTGGGGCGGCGGGGCCAGGTGTCCCCGCCCCCCCGCCCCACTTCGGAACAGCTTTCCGAAGTGGGGCGGCGGGGCCAGGTGTTCCCGCCCCCCCTCCCCACTTCGGAAGAGCTTTCCGAAGTGGGGCGGCGGGGCCAGGTGTTCCCGCCCCCCCTCCCCACTTCGGAAGAGCTTTCCGAAGTGGGGCGGCGGGGCCAGGTGTCCCCGCCCCCCCCCGCCCCACTTCGGAACAGCTTTCCGAAGTGGGGCGGCGGGGCCAGGTGTTCCCGCCCCCCCTCCCCACTTCGGAAGAGCTTTCCGAAGTGGGGCGGCGGGGCCAGGTGTCCCCGCCCCCCTCCCCACTTCGGAAGAGCTTTCCGAAGTGGGGCGGCGGGGCCAGGTGTCCCCGCCCCCCCGCCCCACTTCGGAACAGCTTTCCGAAGTGGGGCGGCGGGGCCAGGTGTTCCCGCCCCCCCTCCCCACTTCGGAAGAGCTTTCCGAAGTGGGGCGGCGGGGGCAGGTGTCCCCGCCCCCCCCGCCCCACTTCGGAACAGCTTTCCGAAGTGGGGCGGCGGGGGCAGGTGTCCCCGCCCTCACTCCCCACTTCGGAACAGCGTTTTAAAATGCTGGGGGTCGGGAGCGAAGCGCTGCCGACCCCCAGCATTTTAAAATCTCCCCGTGTCCCGGGGAGGTTTTAAAATGCTGGGGGTCGGCAGCGCTTCGCTCCCGACCCCCAGCATTTTAAAATCTTCCCAGGACACGGGGAGATTTTAAAATGCTGGGGGTCTGCAGCGCTTCGCTCCCGACCCCCAGCATTTTAAAATCTTCCCAGGACACGGGGAGATTTTAAAATGCTGGGGGTCTGCAGCGCTTCGCTCCCGACCCCCAGCATTTTAAAATCTTCCCAGGACACGGGGAGATTTTAAAATGCTGGGGGTCGGCAGCGAACGCTTCGCTCCCGCCCGCCAGCATTTTAAGATCGCCCGGGGCAGGCGGGGGGGAGGCAGGCGGGGGGGGAGCAAAGACTTTTGCCCCCCGCCGGCCTTCAGAAGAGGTCCTCTTCTGAAGGCCGGCTGTGGGCGAAAGTCTTTGCTCCTGACCGCCAGCATTTCCCTATGGGCTTTCGTCTTGCGATGCAAGCCCATAGGGAAATTCGTCTTGCGAAGCGCCTCCAAAACAGAAAACCCTTTCGTCTTGCGGGTTTTCCGTCTTGCGAGGCATTCGTCTTGCGTGGTACCACTGTACATTTTAAAGCTACAATCCTCTACACATGTATGAAGTCCCAGTTTTCAATAGGGCTTAGATATATGCAGAGAGGACAGGATTGTGGCCTTAATTAGCTAATTCAAGCTATCCAGAATTGCAAGCGCTAGTGGGTTTCTCATCCTGCACACATCATTCACTATACAAATCTTAAAATAGCAATTCTTCTGTGTTATGGGGCTGGCCGATGAATGCTGTAGTTAAAGCACATTGTCTGAGCATCTGGAAGACTAAAAATCTCCAAGACCTCATCCTTCCAAACATATCATTAGACAATAAGGGTAATCTTAAATTTGTTTAAAGTCATAGTAGTGAGCTGCATATAATCAGTCTGGGATACTTGTTTGTGTTAGCTAGCAAAACTTTTCAAGCTGTAAAATGTGAATTGCCATTGCTTTAAATCCAAATGCCTTTCTCTTTATTTAAAAATAAATGTTAACTGTTATCAGTAATATGTTAACATGTCTTAAGTTATGATCTCTGCTGTTTTAAGTTCACTGGCTATTCTGATCAAGAAGCCACAATGCCTATCAGCTGCCTTATAACCGTCATTATTGTGAAAAGGTCCCTCCACCACATATAGTGAGCAGAGGGAGTTAGCCCCACCCCCCAGGCAGAGGGCCTTCTCGGTGGTGGCGCCCACCCTGTGGAACACCCTCCCATCAAATGTCAAGGAAATAAACAACTATCTGACTTTTAGAAGACATGTGAAGGAAACCCTGTTTGGGGAAGTTTTTAATGTTTGGTGTTTTATATTGTTTTTAATCTGTTGGGAGCCGCCCAGAGTGGCTAGGGAAACACAGCCGGATAGGCAGGGTATAAAATTTTTTATTATTATTATTATTATTATTATTATTATTGTTATTGTTATTGTTATTGTTATTGTTATTATTATTATATTTAAAAGATTCATGGGATTTCACCTGGATGCTCCTTGGGATGCTACTTTTTTTGCTTGTTCCGTACTGTTCTGGTCTGGATTTTGTGGTTAATTTTGTGACAACTTTACATTTGGGGAGGACTGGGAAGGAATTTGACTTTAATGTCAGCACCCTGATGCACCCTTAGAGAAGGCTGCCTAACCACCTCACATTACTGGTTGGCTTGAGGGCCTTGCTTGGTCTGATGATCTTGGGATGCGCGAGCCCACCCTACTGCCAACTCAGCTAGCAAAGATGAAGTAAAGGACTGTTCTGCCAATACATCATTATAACGGGGCTTAAGTGATTTACAATGTGAGCTGAATGAAAAGAATGGCATATGTCTCTCAGGAAAACATTTAATCAATTGCTTGTTATTTACAAGCAAGATGTACAGACACCAATTTCCCATAAAAGAGTCTTAATCATCTAGCACTTTTGGGTTTCTTTCTTGCGTGAATATGTTTTGTTAATTTGCCCATAGATACAATGCCCATAATTGTTTATACTATTATTCCATTGTGGGGGAATCTCCACTTTCCCCCCTACAACCCTTGCCAACTTTGTAGCACAATTACTTCACCCATATCTGCTTCATACCACTTCTTAGCCCTTCTAAATTGCCACTGAAGTAATGTTACAGATTTCATAGATCACCCTTTTAGTTGCATGAGAGCTCTGAAATACTGCTTTCTCGACTTCAGTTAAGGAGATGGGAATGTGGCCTATTACTGTTTTCTTAAGTAGAGAAATGCTGCGTAAAGAAAAGCTGAAAATATTTGGGCCTGGTTTTCCTAATTTTTGTACGAAGCCCTGCAAAAGAGAAAAGAATGGATCATTTACCAGATTGTGTATTCTGCATATCTCATAACTTCCAAAACAGCATAGCCTACAGTATAAAACAGGGATTAGAGACAACCAGAATGGTGGCTGTTGACTTGCCAAATTTTCCCCCAGACTAATAATACAGTTTTGGGAAAATGGATTACCAATCTCATGAAGTTAATGCAAACTTGCAAGAATAATAGGCACTGATTTCCATGAAGAACATTTATGTGGACTGATCCAAAAGGCAACCATTATAAGCCATAAATTTTGAGAGGTTAAGAGTTGCATTAGCTGAAATGCTCTGTAATAATTTCTTCAGTTAGATGCATCTAATCCCCCATAATGCTTCTATATAGAATTGCCTGAGATATCCACAGGTTTACATCCATTGTGATAAAGGAATTCAAAACGATCTGCTATTTCTTCAGCATCTGAGGTATAGATATTAAAAGGGTTAGAAAAAAATAAAACAAAGACTGGATGATGTCTTCATTTTTACGGCTGCAAACCTTCCCGACAGCAAAGTTTAATTTATGTCAGGATTTTATATCCTTACCTAGTAGTTTAGTAAGATCTCTAAAATTATTGACTTGTAACAGAATAATTTGAAGGGTGTTATTTATTTACACTGAGGGAACAGCACCCTTATGACACTATTTCCTAATATAAAAGTACATACAATCACAAACAAGGGTACCCTCTAATTTTAACATTCAACCAGTTTCAAATGGAAGGAATGGTCAAGAGAGAGAGAAAATAGAGTTTTGTTTCTACTTTGTTTTTAAAGAAGACAAAATTTGTGGAAATTAGGATAGCAACATTTAACAATATGTACAGGGAAACCTGTTGCCTTTGGAAGAAATTCTTAAATACTGGATTGATGTACAAGAACTGGCAAAGGATACTACAGTTGCTGGTATTAAAACAAATGCTGTAAACTGTTGGCATGACAAGGGTAGGAGACTTCTGAAAACTCAACTGGTTTACTGTTTAAATGCTGTTACCCTTGTTCTGCCATTGCAACAGAGCATCAGCAAAGACCATTCTGTTTGTTAAGAGAGAAAGAGAGAAAGGTTAATGACATCAGGCGTAGGGTGAGTAAAGGCAGGGCTTGAAGAAACAATTCAGAGCTAGGCTCCCGATTGCTCTTTTGCACTAGAACAAGGCATGCTCCCAACCACTCACCAGCTAAGTGTGTTTTTCTCAAGGAGGCAGAAATGGTTTGTCGGACCACTTTTCTATCCCAGCAGCAGGGGTGCTGGGGCAGGTAGGTGTGTGTATGTGAAAGGAACAGACTTTATTCTGTTACTTATGCCAGCAGCAGCAGGGCAGGAGAGGAATGGGTGGTTCATATCTCTCCCCCAAACCCCTGATACTCCTCCAGAGTAAGCAACAGAATAACCCTGCATTTTAAAATGTGGGCTGCCACTTATTTCTCCCCTTTGCCCCACCTCCACCCTGCTGCTGCTCCTGAGGAAAGCAAGAGAAGAATATCAGCATTTTTCAAGTGAAGGCTTGCTTATACCAGCAGCAGGGAGAGAAGAGGGATCGGGAGGAGCTGAGAAGCCCCTCCCACCTGTCAGATTTGGCCTATGAGGCCAAGTTTGATAAAGATATGGGCTGCAAAGCCTAAAAGGTTCCCCACATCAGGGTTATGTCCTGATTTAAAATTCCCGATACTCGTTATTGTGAGCTCAAAGTAAATAAATATACAATGCAGTTACATGACTGAGCAAATCAGAAATGTTTCTTTTTACACATGTCTCTGGGAACCCATGTTTACAAGTACTTCCCATGTGACTTTGAACACGCTTGCAAAGGGGGAATTTTTTTACATGGGTCAACTGTGCACTGCAGGGAGGATGGGAAGCACTGTAAGGGGAAATAGGTGGGTCCAGTGAGGTCTAAGAGGAGTGGGGTTGGCAAAGGGTTGGGGGAGTAGTTGGGGTTGGTGAGTGAATCAAGCAGGGGCAGAGCCCCTAGTAATACACATACTTGCAATAGCTAATCTTCCAAATGCCAAATCAGACCTGAAAATTCAGTAGCCTAGTATTTCTATGCACATACATAAACATGACAAAAACCAAGGTGACAACTGAAGACAACAGAAACTCCAGGAACACAGTCTAATTGCTTGACTGTGAGAACTGGTAACAATATTCCTCAGAATCCATGATCGTATCAGCAAGCTCCAAAATTTGTAAACTGGAACCTGGCCCAACATGCCCTCTGAAGTATTGCACAAAAATACAAACACCACACCAGCTGCATAGCGCAAATCTATCAAATAATCCTCTATGGTAAAAGCCTTTGTCACAGGATGGAGGAGGGAATCAATAGGTGAAAAACAAATGAAGAACAAACAGTAGATCAGAGGAACTGATTAAACTGAAATAATATGCAGCAAGAATACTCGGGAATGGAGTAATGTGATATTACTACTCCTTTGTGCCAACTGGTCTGCTTTCTTCATATACACAATACATAAAATCTTTTTACTAGTCCTATAGACAAACAATGATTCAAATTTCAAAGGTCACTTTAAAATATTAACGAGCAAATCGCTTTCAACAGTGACAAATGTGTAAGATGCAAAATAAAAGGCTGATTCACCCTTCAGTGACCAAACCCGAAGTAAACTCATTCATTTTCTGAAACTTCATCAACTCCACAAAAAACCTTTGCAATGCTCCTTATGAAGTTCCTCTCCAGCTCTTTCTCTCCTTACCTCAACTTCAGGGGCATAAGGATGTGCATGAAAAGCACCTAAAAGCCCACAAACCAGAGACACATTTGGGGAAGTGATTATCAGATCTGCCACAATGGTTTTGGGGGCAAAACAGGCCAAAGTAGGTGCAGCCTACCCTCTGGGTCTAGAAGCCAACAGCTGCACACTGACCTCTACACACATGCATTTAGCTCAGACCACAATGATGTTTTCTTTTCTTTTCTTTTTTTGCAAGGGAGTGTCTAGTGCCAATTTTACCATCCAAAACACAGTATTTTCAAAAAAGACAATTTCCTGCCATGCTAGACTTGCCATCATTTTTCTCATTTTCTATCAGCACTCAAACTGACCGACCAACTGCAGGAATACAAAATAACCACTATAATGTACCCCCATTCAATTCTGCAGTTGTATGGCAACAGTATGGACATATTAAGAATAATCCAACTACTAGTAGCTCACCTTCTTAATCCCCCCCCAGTTCTTAATTGTAAATATCCATCTAATTGCAATGTATCCTAGCTACATCACATGTGTTACTCTACCCACTGAAATATTTCCCTTTCCAGTTTAATGACACCTTTTCTTGCAGCACCAATCATTAATTATGATACTGACATATTGTTGAACCAGCCTCCTCCCCACTGCCTTCCTATTACTCCTCAAAATACATGGTTGTTGTTTTCTTTAACGGAAGCAGAAGAAAAAATGGGTGCAATCAAAACTGATAATAACCCTAGTTCAAATTCCTTCCACATTTTCATTCAATCCATGAAACAAATAAAAACCAAGATTAGGTTGCAGAGTATGATGAGCAACAGCACACCCCTTCAGCTGCAGTTCTTTTTCACACACATCCATGCATACTAATATCTTCAGATGTGATGCTGGGAGTTGGAGGCAATTACTGCTGCGAGGCATTTGTAAGATGTCAGTCATATCAGAGCAAACACCATGACAGTCAAATCCAAAATGTACATTTCAGCAAATCAAATATTTAGTCACATGAACTGCAGATGTCAAAAAAGAAAAAAAGAAGTGGGGGGAGGGGCGGGGAGATGCACAGCAAGCCTCAATGTGGACTGTTTTCTGAACACTTTTATAGGACAAGCTAATCAGGTCAGCTTGAAATAAACACAGAAGAATGCTACTAGCATCACAAAATAAGTTCTCCTGTTAGTGAAACATGAGAATTAGAAAACTATGTATAGGTAGCCATAGGTTTAACCCAAACCATCTCCACCTGACAAATTAGCCTTATTGTATCTGTGATATACTGTGGGTGCTATAGTTCAATGTGGTCTATAAGTGCCTGTACATTATTTGATTTATCTGCTAAATTGGGGAAAAGGTGTTCAACTCATCTGTTTTACTCACTAGGAGGAGCTCTGTTGTGTCTGGATCAGCTTCAGTGTTCTCTGTCACTCAGGAAAGAGGTGGTCATATCACACTCTAATTCCCTAGACAACCTCCCTCATCTAAGGGATCACCCCACTTCTGCTGGCCCTGTGCCTAGAAAGCACGGGTCCAAGCAGTTTTCTGGAACTTCTACTTAGGAGCACCTCTGTACTAGGAATGACCCAAAATGCACCTCCTGCCTCTACACCAACTATAGCACCTAGATTGCAATGGATGAGAGTTTTTTTCTACAAAGTGTCTTGTAAACTGTTCACCTACTGGTCCTCCTAACCACCTTGTGGAGCAAGACACAACAGCATTCTGACCACTCAGAACAACTCCACGGGATAATTCTAGTCTACATAGATGCAGAAGATGGAGGGAAGCAATGCTTCATTGCTACTATCACTGCCATGTATACAGTAGGTCCTAACTCAGTACTCTAGGCCATGCTTAGTTAGACTCTTCTGCCAACAGCACTGTAGTCACACCACTGTCATGTCATTGCCTGCAGGTCCTCAGAAAACTGGACAACCACTTTGGCTCCATCAAGTGGCAGAAGACACCTGGGGTGATCATGTCAACTGCCCTAAATATGTAGAGTATGTAGAGATTCGTTGTGCTGTTTCACTCTGTTCATGCTCACATACTCATCTTCTCTACCACTTAAGCATTCCAAGACTGAACATTGATCCTGATAGCAGGAATTGAGGCTCAGCCATAGCCAGATGCTCATGTAACATGGGTGAGTGAAGCATCAGAAACAAAGTCCTTGGAAAGGAAGTTTGATAAATGTTTCTTTTCATCCAGACAAGCAAGCCAGGACCTGGGCTTTGTGGAAGATGAATTCCCCTACCCTCCCAAGTTCTGGTTTCAGTAAGGAGATAAAAGATGGCAATTAAGTCGGCCTGTTATTTCCCATGCCACACAATCACTAGGCAAGCTCTTGGTGGGATGGGGGTGGGGAGTGTGGGCATGTAAAAAAGAAGCCAAAATTAAAGCAGACAAGTGCTGGCACTTGATGTCAGAAGCATTTGGTCTCTGCTAGTTCTCATATACAATATGACACCTGACATAGTAGTAGTAGTAGTAGTAGTAGTAGTAGTAGTAGTAGAGGTAGTAATTTTATTATTTATGCCCTGCCCATCTGGCTGGGTTTCCCCAGACACTCTGGGTGACTTGCAGCATATATAAAAACATAGTAAAACATCAAACATTAATTGCATCTGATTGCATCAAACACACACAGCTTAAGCTAATTATTTATTAGGGTTACTAGTCTATTAGTACTCTAGCATTATATGTGTGTATATGCACACACACAACATTATATATATATATATATATATATGTAGGTTTTGGTGTCTTCGGGTGTCTTCCCGTGTAAGAGTTGGGGTGTCTAGGCGACGTTTCGACGAGGTCTCACTCGTCATCTTCAGGCTGGTGCTTTCGGCTTCTTGTTACTAGAACAGAGCAGGATCTCAGTGTTTGAGTTCCTATAAATACTGTTGAGGGGGTGTGGTGTATAGCCTCCAACGTTCTGGGCAGATAGGAAGTTCCTAGGTTAATGTGCCTTTTCTTCTTTTGTTCATTAATTACTTGAGGGATATCTTGAGTGATTACTTGAGTGATATTCTGAGTACCACTTAGGAGGGTCATTAGGTGTGGATTAGTTGCTAAAGCTTTCGTGTCTTGACCTCTTGACCTTGTGAAGAGTTTTTCTGAGAAGATGGTTGTACTGCACTTAGTTGTGCTCTGGCTTGGCTTCATGTATAGGGGCGAGCTGTGGTTTTGTGCCCTGTGCCAGCCAGATCTGTGTAGGGATTGCAGGGGGGTGCAGCATCCGGAGGTGCCACTATGGTTTGGCTACTGGATGGTGTCTGTAATTTATCTGTGGAGAGGGTCTGGGTTTGGGTCTGGTGTGGTTGATTGGAGATGGCGTTCTGTGTGCCTCTGGTTCTGGTGTCGGTTTTTGTGGGGAGGGCTAATTTCCAGATGTCTGGCAGGCGGGACGTGTCGTCACGCTTGTTCATGTTGTGAGGGTGTTTCTCTATCTCGATGGCTTCCATGATTATTCTCTTGTGGTGATGTTCCATGTTAAAGAGCAATTTGGAATCTGCAAAATTAATTTCGTGTCCTGTTTCTTTCATGTGTTGGTAAAGAGAGGAAGTTTTTTCTTCTTTTTTGACGGCATTCTTGTGTTCTGCGATACGTGCATTTATTCGTCTGTTTGTTTGTCCAATGTACGTGGCTGGGCAGACTTTGCAGGGTATTTCAGCCACGTACATTGGACAAACAAACAGACGAATAAATGCACGTATCGCAGAACACAAGAATGCCGTCAAAAAAGAAGAAAAAACTTCCTCTCTTTACCAACACATGAAAGAAACAGGACACGAAATTAATTTTGCAGATTCCAAATTGCTCTTTAACATGGAACATCACCACAAGAGAATAATCATGGAAGCCATCGAGATAGAGAAACACCCTCACAACATGAACAAGCGTGACGACACGTCCCGCCTGCCAGACATCTGGAAATTAGCCCTCCCCACAAAAACCGACACCAGAACCAGAGGCACACAGAACGCCATCTCCAATCAACCACACCAGACCCAAACCCAGACCCTCTCCACAGATAAATTACAGACACCATCCAGTAGCCAAACCATAGTGGCACCTCCGGATGCTGCACCCCCCTGCAATCCCTACACAGATCTGGCTGGCACAGGGCACAAAACCACAGCTCGCCCCTATACACGAAGCCAAGCCAGAGCACAACTAAGTGCAGTACAACCATCTTCTCAGAAAAACTCTTCACAAGGTCAAGAGGTCAAGACACGAAAGCTTTAGCAACTAATCCACACCTAATGACCCTCCTAAGTGGTACTCAGAATATCACTCAAGTAATCACTCAAGATATCCCTCAAGTAATTAATGAACAAAAGAAGAAAAGGCACATTAACCTAGGAACTTCCTATCTGCCCAGAACGTTGGAGGCTATACACCACACCCCCTCAACAGTATTTATAGGAACTCAAACACTGAGATCCTGCTCTGTTCTAGTAACAAGAAGCCGAAAGCACCAGCCTGAAGATGACGAGTGAGACCTCGTCGAAACGTCGCCTAGACACCCCAACTCTTACACGGGAAGACACCCGAAGACACCAAAACCTACATTCCTGTACCCGTGAAAATCTACGAAAGCATATATATATATATATATATATATATGACTGTGTGTGTGTGTGATCATATTCACTAGTAGATCTGTTTAATAAAACAATAACATTACAACTCCACTTAAGTTGAATAATTAATTTGAGAGTGTCTGTATGCCCCCCAAAATCTATAGGTATTTTGTTACTTAATCAAACTGTTGACACATTTTCACAAAACTTTACATATCATCAAGCTCTCAGCCCTGCAGATGAATCAATATACTCTCTTGGCCATGGCTCTGTGTTCCTACTCGCCGAAAATGCGCCACTGCTGTTTAGAATGTGTGATGAACCCCAGCCTTCTTTCCAAACCTGGGAGCTGCAGAATGATGATGCAACATCCCCAATTATTCAATGAAACATGCTGCCATCCTCAGCTCCACAGGTGGGAAGAGAGTATCCCAGGGCTGCATAGCCAAACAGACAAGCCTGCTGCTGCCATTCCCTTGCACCCACCCTCAAGTTTGGAACTAGACAAGAGCAGGGGTTTTTCTCCAATCTTGCACAGAAGCACACAGCCAGGGATGGGCAGGATCCCAATAATTGTTGGCCTGGCTACCAAGGTCAGTCAAGTCTTGGGGATCTTTGACAATGATCTACAGTGGGCATGGGAAACCTGTGGCCCTGCATAGGCTGTTGGGCTACAACTCCTATCATCCCTGAGCACTGACTATGCTGATGGAAATTACAGAGTCCAACAACATCTGGAGTGCTACAGGTTTCCCATGGTTGGCCTACAGGCTTAAGAGTTGACTAGTTTTGAAGTCTCTGGGATAGACAAACAAATAAATGACACTTTATTTTATTCAAATATCAAAAAGGCTTTTTATTTAAACTCAAGAGAAAGTAGCTTGCCAAGTTTACACCGCCTTCATAGGCCACTTAGCTTACAAAAAAACAAGAAAGGGATGCAAAGGTATCATTTGGTCTAAATTTAAACTTTCACAGGCTCTACAACTGTTTCAACAACACTTTAAAAAAGTAATTTTCAAGGAGAACTGTATGGGATCAGCCCACAAAACTTGCAAACCAGTGGCAAGCTGTATCCTTGAACTAGCACAACCCTCCTTGATCTTTTCAAAGTCAGCTGTAATTATAATCTAATATAATGAATCCTATTCACAGACTACAGCAGGTAACAGAAGGGCTTTTGAACTGCCACGTTAATTGCAATTGTTAATGATTAAAAGTTAATAGGTACAAAGGCAAAAACACAGAAGTTTCATTTCTAGTCGACCTGCCGCAGTGGTGTGTAATATGTACCCACAGTGCCATTTTTCCAACCACACACAATTTTACTGGCAAGCTGCCACTGTTTCAGCCCCTCACACCTATTTCCCCTGCAGCCGACACACAGAGAGAGTTCTCTGGATGGTGGTTGAGGACGCAGCATGTGTCTCTTCTGCTCTGAAGGGGAAGGGCTGTAGCTCAGTGGTAGAGCATCTGCAGAAGTTAAATCCCTGGCATCTCCAGACAGAAATGTGAGAGAATCCGGAGAGTCATTGCCTGTTAGTGTAGACAACATTGAGATAGGTGGACCAATGGTCTAATTCTGTGTAAGGCAGCTTCCTATGTTTCTATGAAGTCCCAGGACAGTTAGACTGGTAGTTAGAGCAGACTGCTCTGGGAGGGATGGAGGAAGTAAGCCTCAGGATGGTTTTCCCTTTGCCATGATATTCTTTTTGAGAGGCACAGGGTGCAGCCTTCCATTGACCTATGCTTCCCTGGCCAATGACAGAGAACAGAGTGCTTTCCATAAAGTCAGAACGAACATACTAAATCAGAACCCACTCAATTTATGGCATCAGCACATTTTTCCAGTTCCAAATTTTCCGGAAGACCTACATTACTAACGATATACGATATCTTTATTGTCATTGTCCCATGCAGACCAATGAAATTGAAAAACTACATTAAACTACATAAAAACTACATAAAACATTCAAAAACCCCTAAAAACTCTGAAACCCCGTTTTAAAATACACTATACTACAGAGACCCCTTATGCTGCGTTTAGAACCAGTTGCATAGAAACTGTTTCTCAGGCGGCTAGTCCTGGCCTTTATAACCCTATACCTTCTTCCAGAAGGCAGAAGCTGAAAGAGATCATTTCCGGGGTGCGTACTATCCTGCGCTATCTCTGCCGCTTTCTTATGGCACCTGGCAGCATAGATTTGATCTAAGGTGGGAAGAGTGCACCCAATTATTCTCTCTGCAGTCTTTACAACCCTGGATAGCATTGTTTTTTCCCTGGCCGTGCAGCTCCCAAACCACACACACAGACCATAAGTTAATACGCTCTCCACAGTGCAATGGTAAAATGCCATCAACAGGTCCTTTGAGAGATTGTTTTTCCGGAGGATTCTCAGAAAATATAACCTCTGCTGTGCTCTCTTCACCAGGTTTTTGCTGTTTTCTCCCCAGGTTAGGTCGTCTCTCAACTCCATTCCCAGAAATCGAAACACCGAGACCTGTTCCACGCACTTCCCCTCAATAATAAGTGGCTGAATATTCAATTTACATTTCCTAAAGTCCACAATGATCTCTTTTGTTTTCTTTAAGTTAAGGAGTAAGTTGTTTTTCCTGCACCACTCCCCCAACTGCTCAACTTCCTTCCTATAGGCCTCCTCCCCCTCTCCAGCCATGATTAAACCAACCACTGTTGTATCATCTGCGAACTTAATGATCTTATTACTGGGGTATTTGGGGGCACATACAGCTGTATAGAGCATATATAAAAGCGGGCTCAACATGAACTCCTGCAGCGTCCCCGTATTCGTGATGAGATCCGCAGAGACGTGGGAACCTTAATACTAGTCAGTTTATATCATTTTCCACTACAAGAAATGAGAACAGCAGAGTCCTAACCATGTCTATACAGAAATATGTTCTATTGAATCCAGTGGGTTTTATTCCCAGGTAAGTGGCTAAAGGATTGCAACCTAAATCATCAGGAAGATCAATGATACCTTCATAGGGAGGATAATCTCCAGGACAGTCCATCTAAGGATAATTGCACAAATGCAATAAGAAGGCACCCATGATGTGAAATTATGAAACAAGTCTTCTCCCAGTAACCAAGAGGCATTTCACATCTATGTCCAACATGCTCCCCACTGGGATTCCAACCCAGATCAACACCTCCAATGGAAGATGCACTGTCAAACGGGAAATTAAAAATAGTATTCACAACATGTGATTCTAATCATACAATAACTTCTCCTAGAGATGTTTGGGGAGGGGGGGTTGCAGTGATTTTGGCATAATTTTCCTTCCAGCCATTGCATACTTTATGTCATCCTCTTTATTGCTGAAGCAATTATGCTTCAACTGCTGCTGTTACATTTGGATGAGGTTTGACAGATGAAATGCTGTTAAAATTAGAGATTCCTCGTGCTCCCTTCATAACAATGCACCAAAGAATCTGTTAGCTAAAACTCTGATGCCTGCCTGCCCGCCCCCCCTCGCTCTTGCTTGCTCTCTCTCTCTCTCTCTCTCTCTCTCTCTCTCTCTCTCTCACACACACACACACACACACACACACAGTGATTACTAACTTCAGTAGGTGAGGAAACTGCTTAAAAACCAAACATATTGAATCCTGTAGAAACTAAAGACTAACTGGAGAGTTGCCCCACCCAACTGTCAAAGTTGACCTGCAGGGGTGGGGATCAACAACATCTGGCCTGTCAGGCCAAAATGGTTCCCTGCCTCTGACACAGGAACATTGGAAATTGCCTTATATCAAGTAAGACCATCAGTCCATCTGACCCTGACTGATCGTGACTCTTCAGGGTAAAAGGTGGAGTTTTCACCAGTCCTACCTAGAGACGGCAGGGGAAATCTGGAACCTTAGGCATGCAAAAGCATGTGCTTTACCACTGAGCTAAAGCTCTTCCCTACTGGAATGTGTAGTCCAAAAAAACATCTGGACACATACAGCAAGAAAATGGAATTGAACCAATAATCATTTATTAGATCACCACACTACATTTATGGATGAGGATTGTGCCAAAGGAGATAATGTACTCCAGTTACAATATGGTAGCTGCACTCATATGTGATGAAACTGCATGTTATTGTTTAGTCGTTTAGTCGTGTCAGACTCTTAATGACCCCATGGACCAGAGCATGCCAGGCACGCCTGTCTTTCACTGCATCCCGCAGCTTGGTCAAACTCATGTTCATGGCTTCGAGAACACTGTCCAACCAGCATGTCCTCTGTCATCCCCTTCTCCTTGTGCCCTCCATCTTTCCCAACATCAGGGTCTTTTCCAGGGAGTCTTCTCTTCTCATGAGGTGGCCAAAGTATTGGAGTCTCAGCTTCAGGATCTGTCCTTCCAGCGAGCACTCAGGGCTGATTTCCTTAAGAATGGATAGGTTGGATCTTCTTTCAGTCCATGGGACTCTCAAGAGTCTCCTCCAGCACCATAATTCAAAAGCATCAATTCTTCAGTGATCAGCCTTCTTTATGGTCCAGCTCTCACTTCCATACATCACTACTGGGAAAACCATAGCTTTAACTATACAGACCTTTGTTGGCAAGGCAAGGTGATGTCTCTGCTTTTTAAGATGCTATAATAATAATAATAATAATAATTTATTATTTGTACCCCGCCCATCTGGCTGGGCTTCCCCAGCCACTCTGGGCGGCTTCCATGAAAACCAAAAAAACACTAAAATATCATACATTAAAAACTTCCCTGAACAGGGCTGCCTTAAGATGTCTTCTGAATGTCAGGTAGTTGTTTATCGTTTTGACATCTGATGGGAGGGCGTTCCACAGGGCGGGCGCCACTACCGAGAAGGCCCTCTGCCTGGTTCCCTGTAGCTTTGCTTCTCGCAATGAGGGAACCGCCAGAAGGCCCTCGGCGCTGGACCTCAGCGCCCGGGCAGAACGATGGGGGTGGAGACGCTCCTTCAGGTATACTGGGCCGAGGCCGTTTAGGGCTTTAAAGGTCAACACCAGCACTTTGAATTGTGCTCGGAAACGTACTGGGAGCCAATGTAGGTCTTTCAAGACTGGTGTTATGTGGTCTCGGCGGCCGCCCCCAGTCACCAGTCTAGCTGCCGCATTCTGGATTAGCTGTAGTTTCCGAGTCACCTTCAAAGGTAGCCCCACGTAGAGCGCATTGCAGTAGTCCAAGCGGGAGATAACTAGAGCATGCACCACTCTGGCGAGACAGTCCGCGGGCAGGTAGGGTCTCAGCCTGCGTACCAGGTGGAGTTGGTAGACAGCTGCCCTGGATACAGAATTGACCTGCGCCTCCATGGACAGCTGTGAGTCCAAAATGACTCCCAGGCTACGCACCTGGTCGTTCAGGGGCACAGTTACCCCATTCAGGACCAGGGAGTCCTCCACACCAGCCCGCCCCCTGTCCCCCAAGAACAGTACTTCTGTCTTGTCAGGATTCAACCTCAATCCATTAGCCGCCATCCATCCTCCAACCGCCTCCAGGCACTCACACAGGACCTTCACCGCCTTCACTGGTTCTGATTTGAAAGAGAGGTAGAGCTGGGTATCATCTGCATATTGATGGACACCCAGTCCAAACCCCCTGATGATCTCTCCCAGCGGCTTCATATAGATGTTAAAAAGCATGGGGGAGAGGACGGAACCCTGAGGCACCCCACAAGTGAGGGCCCAATGGTCTGAACACTCATCCCCCACCACCACTTTCTGAACACGGCCCAGGAGGAAGGAGGTTTGTCTATCTAGGTTTGTCATTGCTTTCATTTGCTTTCATTTGCTATCTAGGTTTGTCATTGCTTTTCTCCCAAGAAGCAGGCGTCTTTTAATTTCGTGGCTGCTGTCACCATCTGCAGTGATCATGGAGCCCAAGAAAGTAAAATCTCTCACTGCCTCCATTTCTTCTCCTTCTAATGTTAATTAGTAATGCAGAAATGAGTAGTTTTTCCCCAAAGTGCATGTAGCTACATAAACAGTCAAAATACCACTCATTCTGTGTGGACAGATGTGTCTGCCTAGCCCTCCAAAATAACAGCAGCTTCATGCATGCATTTTTATCATGCAGCATTGGTTGCAAAAAAGGGGAAGAGGCTGTCTTCCATAGTCATTCTTATGTGGACCTTCTGCATCTCTGATGGACCAGAGAGAGAGAGAGAGAGAGAATGAACTAAAAAGATTGAAGTGCAGGGCTGGGAAAATTTTCTTAAAAAGCTGAGGAACTAATGTCACAGCACTGCACTAGTGCTTGTGGGTGCCATTTCACCTTTAAAGGCCTCCAGCGTCACCCCCAAAATGAGACCCCAGAAGCTAAGCTTTCATTTATTTATTTTTTTAAAAGCAAGTCTCTAGCCTACCTAGAATCAGTATTAGAAATAGATATGAAATCTAGGAGCTAAATGGCACCTTAAATCTAGGTTATGGGTGCAACAATGGAATGTCTAGGCCGTGCTTTTTTATAAGAATACAAAGCTGAAAATGAATGAACCACAGCTAAAATATTACGTTCATTTTTCACATGGTCTAGTCCTTCTCCTACCCACCCCCTTATATTCTTAAGAGGGTCTCTTCTCCAGTCTTCAGAGAGTAGCTGGAAATCGGGAGGTCCTCCTTTCCTTCAACTCTGCAGTTTGAATCTGAAATCTTAGGCACAGTACTGCACCCAGAGCTCAGAAACTGCTCTCGCTAATGAAATTCCCTGTCACAAAATGCGCCTAGAATGGGAGCTTTGAACACTGCCTAGATTGAAAGTTTTGAAACAAACAGTGCTGGTACCCTTCTAAGCAATTTCTGAAAAATGAGCCAACCTAGCTACTCCTTCCTGTCAGTGTTTTAGCCAATGAGTGAATTCAGTACTATGATTGATAAGTGAGTTAGTTGTTTGGACACCAGGCAATATGCATCCCTGATGCATCCCTACAGAGCTGTGTGTTTTCGCCATAGTTTGCCCTTCCTTTTTTCCTAACACCCAGGATGCATCTTTTCTGTGGTGGGTTCATCTGAGATCAGCTACTCCCTAGATCAGTGCTTCACAACTGGAACACATGCCCCCCCAAGGGGGGCATATGAAGATCTTGGGACAAGGGGCATGTTTCCAAAAATATGCACAAGTTAAAAATTAAACGTCATGATATTTCAAGCTATTTGAATGTTTAAAAAATGATTATCGGAGCCAGGATTTAAGTGCATGTGGAATTTTTACATTAGCTGAAAGGCGGCATTGGTTTAAAAAGGCAGAGAAACACTGCCCTAGACATTATTTTTTGCAAATACTACTACACAGTAAGTGTGGGTGGATGTTAAGAATCCCCTTCCCAAATGGCAACTGCAAAATGTGAAACTTTTGCAAAGCAGCTTCGCCACTTGCTATGTAAACCCTAAAGCCAGGAGCCCATTAAAATTCATTGTATGGTTAACTTACAGTACAATGGCGCACGTGTCTACTCAGATGCAAGCCTCTCTGTGTTTAATGGGGCTTGCTACAGTATGGCAGCCTATGCTTCAGTTTAGGGTTGGCATGCTTTTAACAGATGTTATCTCCACTATCAGGACAAGCAGAACACAGCTAACTTCCCATGGAAAGCATGATGTTGGGGATGGGGAGGGAAGCAGCAATGACTACGCTCTCTAACTCCCACTCAGCCATGAAGTTCACTGGGTGACCTTGGGCCAGTCAACATCTCTTAGCCTAACCTGCCTCACAGGGTTGTTGTGAGGATGAAATGGGGAGGAGGAGGACCATGTACACCACCTTAAGATCCTTGGAAGATAAAGGTGGTATATAAATGCAATAAATAAACTAAAATGAAATAAACTAGTTAATTACCAGCATTGTGACCGGAACTAATTTTGCCCAGTAAATTGCCAGTGTAAGGGTAGCAGATGGAGCTAACACATAAGCTTGTCTGAAAACAAATATTTTTTCTCTCTCATTGTATTATGACAATGCAATTAAAAGAGGCAGGAAAATGATTATCCAAAACCATGTGAAGTTGGAACTATGATTAAAAAAATGTGAAAATCTATTTTCCCTAATTTGGCAAACAAGCATAGTCTTGTTGCATGCAATGTTTCTCATTAATCTTTAACTTGAAGAAGTGGTTTTGTTATTTACAATGGGAGACTAAAACGCAACATTTCAAACAATTGTCTGCTAAGTATAACATTTGTATCCTGCTGTATAAATCGCTCTCTTTCTGGAAGAGATATTTTTCAAGTGCTGATAAAGTCACTGGATGACTTTTTAATCCTTTTCAACTACAAGGCCACTTGGATGATTTTCTACACTTGAGGTGATGAATGAGCAGAACCATATGAAGATACTCAAAGGCTTTTAAAAACTTCTTTCAGAGAATCCTCTATAAAAAAACAGAAGAATCGTTCTTAATCATTTCTATAGCATTTTAAAGCATATGAAGCACTTTCCGACTCTTACTCAGAGTCCTGTAGGGCGGTTTAACTTGAGAAACTTGCCCAAGCCTACCCACAACCTCACTTGGTTATCGGTTTACAACAAATTATGCACCTGTTATTCTTTCAATATATAATCTGCATACCACTCTGAAAGAAAAACATAACTTTAGGAAAATCTCATTTTCCAAATATTTCCAGTTGTTGGAAAATGAAAATGCTTTGTTCCAGATCCGAGGATGGTGACATGCCTGGAGTTGGGCAAGTACCACTGGGGACATATACTACAAAGGGGTCCTAGTCTGATGCAGTTTTACACATCCCAGTTTAAACTGAATGCAGTCCTTTATGCAGAAATGAAAGAAGCAGAAATGAAGGTCATGTGTTACTCTAGTTTGCTCAGTTCTGTCATCCCTGCAGTGGGGACTGCCTTAAATCAAGGACTGTTTGCACAAGGGATTTTGAAAGGTGGGTGGGACAACCTGTGTGTTAATCATGTGATATCATAGTGACATTATGTGATTGATGGGAGGATAGTTGTAGCATAAAAATTCTCTAACAACCTGAATTTCAGAATAGGGCCTATAATCATATAATACCATATAAGCTGAGAACATGATTGCATAAATACAATGCATAACAAATGTATCATTATGGGTTAGTGGGGAAACAGGGACCCCCCCCCCGATCCCTGGGTGCCATATTTCCCCCTCTAGATTCTTGGGTACTGGGGTTTAATCAAAGCTGGTATGCTGAACTGGTTTTCTGCCAGACAGAGGTGCAGAGAGAGAGAGAGATGATAGTTCTGCCATTAAGCCATCCACAAGAAGAAAAAAACCTACAGGTTTCCAGGGCAACGTGGGTGTGGTGTCACAGAGGAAAATTGTCACAGAAGGTGGGAATTGCTTGGCAAGGGGTTTTCTGGGAAGGGGGAAGGAGGTGCCAGAACTCCAGGCACAGGTCATGTGGGGCAGAACCATTTTGGCAGGCTGGGACAGCCTTGGACTCCAATGCTGTGCTGCTGTGGGGAGCAAGACCCTCTTGAGATATAATGCTGTGAACTCAATTCTTCCATCTAGACCCAAGTGTATATAGGTGTAAAATAAACCATATATCTTAAAACACTACAGTCTCTGATGTGCCCAAATTCCCAAAGGAAACATGACCCTGACTAAGCGCCTGTAACTACCTGGAATCTAGCTACCTACCTCCTGGCAGAGATTGCGGGGTGGCGCACAACCTCTGTAACAATATATTTTCATGATAAACAACTCAAAGAATATGTATTGGCAATTATCTTTGACCAGAGTCTTTATAAACATATACAGATGTGTAAAAAGCATTTCATACTGTGAAAGGTTTTTTGTTTAAAAAAAAGATCAAACAGAAGTTCTTCTTTATTTTAGCATATCAGGTCAATGCACTACAATTCTAACTCATCAAAGTTTGTGGTTCTCATGCTTCTTCAGTTGCAAACTTTAACTGTGGATGCTCAAGCAGAGTCTCAGAAAATTTGCATTCCACTCTTTGTCATTCTGCACACATGTAACATACAGCAGTAACATACCAAAAACTTTAGATATACCTCATCCTAAAAAAATATTCAAAACAAAGTCAACTTTATGCAAACTATTGTATCATTCTAAAAATTCAATCAATTCTCAAGTCACAAGGATACATTTAAAGTAGGAAAGGAGGCCTTGAGGTTAAGATTTTTGCCTTAAACTCAACTCTTCTCTTCTCTTCTCTTCTCTCTCTCTCTCTCTCTCTCTCACACACACACACACACATACACACAAAACCAAGGCATTTATGCCACAAGCAAAAAGTATGGGCATCACAATCCGGGTACACAGAGCAAATTGTTCCATATGGCTCAAACAAGTGTGCCAAATGTACCCTGCTGTCAGCATTTGAATTCCCAAGTGCCAGGAGACCAAAATAGAAGCAGCAGTCTGTCCACCAACACTTGAACACTGGGCACACATGCCAGAAACTTCCCAGGCCAGCAATGGTTTGTCCATGTGAATAACCAAAAGGTAGATATCTAATCATGAACTCATAGGTCTCCTGTGGCTTTCAAAAGTCACTTTTTAACATCTAAGTATGGCTTTATGGTACACAAACATCCTTAGTGTTATTTTTTCATATTTGTAGTTGCTCTTCAGTGGCATCTCTAGCATTATGGACTGAAGGTTGGAGACCCCCTGATCAAAGATTGAATAAAGAAGGGAGGCATACAATTAAAGACAATTGCATTGTGTTTATTTGTTTTGGTACTTCAGACTCAGGAAGCAGGAGGGAACCATGCAGAACAAGTCAGGTAATGACTCCAGCTGGGATGCAGTCAGATAATTCTCTCCTTCCCCCAACATGGCCATATGCGTATGTCAGAGATGACAGGCTGCTGGTCTCTCAGCCCAAGCTTAGCAGCTGTGTCTTTCTGCAAAGGTGCAACTTGTCTGTTGCACTGCCCAACAGCTGCACAGTCAGAAGGTTGGAATCCATCTGTCTCAGGAGACAAAATGGAAGAGGGCATCTTCGGGGGTCAAGTCAAATTGTTGAGTTACAGAGCCTGCTGTGGCTGTAAAGACCAATATTGCTGCTTTTCCACACACATGCGACATCAGGCTCAAAGTGGCTTACAACAAAGAAACAGGGATGCATTTCAAAGAAACGCTACAAAAATTTCACAACAACGTAACAAAACAATAACATTGCAACAATTTTATAACATAGCAAAACAATAACAAAATCATAGCATAGGAAAGCAATAGGATCGTGTGCTGTCCTTTTCAAAAACTTATGGGTTCAAGAACTTATGCTAATACAGTGGTGCCTCATAAGACGAAATTAATTCGTTCCGCAAGTTTTGCCGTCTAGCGAATTTTTCGTCTTGCGAAGCACGGTTTTAACGGTTTAACAAAGTCGCGAGACGTTTTCGTCTTGCGAAGCAAACCCATAGGGAAATTCGTCTTGCGAGGCAAATCGAAAATGGGAAAACCTTTCGTCTAGCGAGTTTTTTGTCTTGCGAGGCATTCGTCTTGCGAGGTACCACTGTACATCTTAATTTTTAAATGAGACATGCTGTGGCTTACTCAGTCTAAAGTCCATATTTCTTTCATATGGAAGTTATTGTTCCATCATTGCATACAGTGAGATAGTAGCTGCTTTTCATTGGAAGGAATTTTGTACATGATTAAAAGCACTTATTCCTGAACAAGTCAGGGGGAAAGATGCAAGCTTAAACACTAAAACCCAACCAACTTCAAAAGAAACAAGCTTACTGATCTTCCTCCAACAGTTTACATGGGGGTATATTTTATCCTCAGTATAACCCTGTTAGGTAGGCTGTGCTGAAACTTGCACAAAGTTACCCAGTGAGCTTCAGAATACAGTAGGATATAAAGCTGGATTTCTTACATCCAAAGCCACTGAAATCAGTGGAACTTACTTATAGGTAACTGATATTGTAATTAAGCTGTAAAACCATACTCTGGGATTAATCATGATACATTGAAAATAGGTGGGAAATTTAGCATAACTAATTGAAGTTTAGCAATTCTTTCCTAGATGCTTTCATCTTCTGTTCAGAATTTTTTAAAATAACAATTGTCAGAAGATCCTTGCAGTGCAAATCTAATCAGATTAACTTCATAATCACTTGTAGTTCAGATTTAAAATATATGTGTGAGCAAGTATGACACTTCCCTGTGGAAACAGCACACAACCATGTTTTATTCACAAAACGTTTACAGATTTACAAGTGATACAAGTTTATGTGACATCATTTTTCAGAATACCGAATACCTGGAATCACATTGTATCAACTATGCAGAATATGCACGGGCTTCCTATAGCATATCAAAATACAATTCCAACTACAAGGTTTAACCTAGACTGGACTAAGAAACTCGGAACCCTTCTAGAGAGGCAGTTTTATCATGTGATCTTCTATAGATTGTGTGCTTACTTTTTTCATACAAAAGTTAGCACATCATTAAAGATGCACTATCCCACTTCTAGATCATTCCAACCTTTCCCCATTAGAAGTTATTTCTTGAACTCTTATGCCAATCTACTTAGATGTCTTGTTAAGAGTGTCTGCATTGTATGTCACAAAAGCTACACTGAAGTACTGTATTTTATTATTATTACATGTGTATACTGCCCTTCATCCAAAGATCACAGAGCTGTTCACAACATAAAAATACAAAATGAGAACACAGAATATATAATAAAACAAATACAAATACAAACCAATAATCTCCTCACAAACACATTTAAAAGGCCATTGGACATTAATCAGCCCAAGGCCTGGTTAGAGAGAAGCGTTTTCGCATGGCTCCAAAAGATATGTAAGGAAGGCGCCAGGCAAGCCTCCCTGGGGAAAGCATTCCACAAACAGGGAGCCACTGCAGAAAAGACCCATTCCCATGTTGCCACCCTCTTGTGGAGGTGGCACACAAAGAAGGGCCTCAGCTGATGATTGCTGAATCTGGGTTGCTTCATATGGGGAGAAGTGGTTCTTGAGGGTCTGCAGTTCATGTGGGGAAAGGTGGCCTTTGGGGTACTGCAGGAGTAAAGGACACTGTATTTGAATCCTATTCTTATTCTTATTATTACACAGGATTGTATCCTTAGATTTAACACAACTTACAATTCTCTTCATTTTTATTTTTTAAAATATACCTAAGTATCCAAGGACAAAAACAAACATATTTTCTTCCTATGCAAGAACTTTGAATTGAGCAATTTAGAGTGGGAAAGTAGGGGGTGGGTGGGATGATTAACCCATTTCCAACTCACGACATGGTTTTAAAATTATGGGTAAACTCCTGTAACAATACACAATGCACAAATTAATCTGCCAACATTTGGGGGACTAGAAAATAGAAACCATATGCAAACCAGAAGCTTCTATTAAAATGCAACCGAGTATTTTCATTTAATGAAGAAAACAGAGAATGCATCACCTTGTCCAGATGGAAAAGGGAGACAGAGATGGATGTCACCCACATAATGATGAAAACCCACACCAAACCTCAAAATGACCTCATTCACTGGTTTCATCTAGATATTAAGCAACATGGTACAGATCAAGGGCTCTAAGAGGAGGAACAACAATATATCAGATTAACTTTCTAGAAACTCTCAGCAAAGTAGGTACTGAATTTCAAAGTACGGTACCCCTACCCTATTCCAGAAGGTACTGAATTTCAAAGTACAGTACTCCTACCCTATTCCAGAAGGACACCATAGTTTAGGATCAAAAACATGAAAGATTCAGGGAAATCAACAGGATTACATCAGCCCAGAGTCCCTGTGCTCAGCAGCGCTCAGAGACAACATATTATTTAATTCTAAATGTATGCCTTTTGCACAAGGCTCCATTTTATTAATCTCATGGTTCTAGCAAAACACAAAGCAGATCCCACAAGCCTTAAGCATGTCCTCCTCTGCTTCGTAGAACCAGTCAGTCACAAGATTTTGGATTTTTCCAAAATCACAAATTAAATACAAAATTTAGTGGCTGCATACTTTGGTTCCAAAGCAGGTAACGATTTCTATCCAGTGTTACAGCATCTTTGTCTTCAGCGGTTCTATAACTAGATAGTTCAGGCTGCTGACTAAGTGCTATTCAATTACCCTCATTATGCACAGAGGTCACCTGCCAATTCCCCAGGCTGAAATACAGCACCAGCCCACTTGAAAGACTCCTGCCTACCTTCACATCCCTTTTGTCCAGGGCAGCCTGGGACCTGACACACTTATCATCACAGCCATTGGCACCAAGCTCAATTTGTCCCCCAAGAACAAGCTTTTCATAAGCATCAAAAAGCATGCTAAGCACACCGCAGGTGTCAGAACAAGAGAATGTGCTGTTTACCTTGCCTTTTCACAACTCCTATCACTTTACCACCTAGAAGGCGAAAACTTAGCCCTTTCTTTTCATAATGCCAGTAACTCTGCATTCCAGAGAGGAGGACCAAAGAGGGGAGCAGGACCTAGAGAAGCAGAGTAAACACTGAAAACCAGTGTAGGACCAACTAGGGAAGAGTCATAGCTAAGTGGTACACCATCTGCTTTGCATGCAGGTTCAATCCCCAGCATCTCCAGATAGGACAGGGAGTGATTCCCTGTCCAATATCCTGGAGAATTAATACCAGTCAGTTTGGCCGAGCTAGGTGGACAGTATAAGGCAGCTTCCTATGTTGCTCTGTGGCTGAGTGATGGTGCAAGTGCTCTTTCTCCAGTAGTTTGTGCTCTGCAACCTCCCCAGGTGCTCACACGTCGTGAAAACTTCATAACAGCCTTGGCTGGGCTTTTCTGTAAGAGCAGGAAGCCATGGAGGCCATCTACCATGCTCCTGACTGTCATTTCATTGTAATTTTTTTAAGTGAACTTTTAAAGAAATTAGTGCGTACCGGGGGGGGGGGGGCAGGAGCTGGAATTGTCAAAGTCAAAGTAAAGACTTCTCTTAACTATGAAATCAGAGAGTGCACCAATCCCAGAAGTTTGCTATTAAGGCTCTTTAGCTTCCCATACTTCAATTAAAGGGAAGGCAACATGATGCAACTCTTCCCTTTTTTTAGATCAATACATACAGGCAGCTGGGAAGGTTGAAGAGCTCGGGATAAATGTTTCATGGAAAGGAACACACACAAACCACTTTGGCTACCTCACCATGGTAAGGTGAGCTGAACCCTATACACACACATCCCCCCAATAATCTAAAGCACCTTGTGAATATGGCAGGAGAACAGGAACCTCTTTCATGGAGGACGCTTTCAATAAATTGGGATGACAGGTTTTGGCACAGTGATACCAAAAATCCCACACCTTATATCCTGGATCCTGCTTGAGCCTTTTCAGGCAAAATCTTTCCAGTAGGAAAGAAAATGGGCAGCAAGTACACATAAGTTCCATATTTGTGCTGCTGCCATTTTCCCCTCCACAATCTAAAAAGTTTCAGTCTCCACCCTTCGGTTAACAGAATCATCTGTGTGTGGCTAGGAGGTGTCCCCTCCCAGCAAAATGTTAAAATCAAAACTCCAGAAAGCATGTGAAACTTGCATGACTGCTCCTTGGAACTGTGATTGCCTGGAACAAGAATATCTGTTTTCATCATACATCTATCTAACCAAACAGGAAATTATGTTTTTAGGGCATCGTAACGATTTCCAATAGCTATTCCACAACTTTCCATGACTAGAAGTGCTTTGGCACCTTAGAGATTTTCAGGCTGTCATTTTTTTTCACATAATAGATATGCAGTCGGCACTCATTTGTTATGCAGCATTGGCATATCTTTCCTTGCAGTAGTGTTTCTGTTGCTCGATTTCACATTTCCCCAGTGTTCAAATCCACAACAGCTTGCTGCTAGAAAAACGCAATTTAAACAGAAGGTAAAAAAAAAACACACAAACCAGTACACAGACATCTCTTTCCTCACCCCACCATCCTGCAATTTCACATCAACCTTTTACTCGATTTTCTTTCTTTCCCCCTTTTCTCATTGCAGAGTATGCTGAAACACTAACTCAGCTCTGCTTCAAAAGTTGCAAACTATATATAGCTAGCTACCCACACAGACACCCCATCTACTTACAGGCAGTGTAGAATATTGGACAGAGCGTTGGGCTTTGATGTGAGAAGTCCCTGTTCAAACACTCACTCGGCCATGAAGGTCACTTGATGGCCTTGAGCAAATCACCACCGCTCAGTTTTACCGAATTGCTACAAAGGGACTGAACTCTTTTTATCCTGCTCTGACCCCTAATAAAACAAACAAATAAATCTATGAAAAAGGAAGAGAGTGTGGCAATTTAGGTCATGGCTAACATAGGTAAGAGTAAAATAAGGTGGGACGTTGTCTGAGCATTGTATCTGACTGACATATCCCCCCCCCCACACATACACAGTGAGCTATACGAAATTGTACGATGCACTGGTCAAATCAGAGTATATAAGAACCTACTGTCCATTGCATATCCAACTTTCTGGTTTATTCAAGAAATTAAAAAGGTGCATGTTGTAGACATAAGAATTCACTAAACTCTGCAGTTTATTTTGTCTATAGACCAGATTTTCTTGTTCCTTTTGACATCATGACACACTATTGTTAGAAGGATATTAAAAAGAACAGCTGCACACATGAGAAATTAGAAATCCAGGACTTTTATTACTATTTGACAGCATCATGACCTACCTCCCCCCGCCCCCCAAAAAAAGAAGGTACAAAGGAAATTTAGCAGGAAGGAAGCTGAATTATATAGGAAACAAATGGCAGTTAGCACCAAGATAGCAAAAACTCAACAGTGACATGTGAGTGTGCTGGTTTTGGTGCTCCCCTGGACTCCCTGATTTCTAGTGAGCCAAACTTTCATAGCCAACAGACTCCATCAGCTGCTGCCTTCTCGGTCCCTTTTACACACCTGAATATATGGTGTTGAAATTGGCTCATGCCGTAAGACTGTCTCTGAAGGTTTCCTGCATGACTGCATGTCCTGAAGCAAACGCCATCATTTGCAAAGGGAAAGAGTCAAGCCTACCAACAAAATAGCCTGATGGCAGAACCATTCTGTTTTGCAATTTACAGTAAGGGAGAGTTGGCCCTAGATGAGAGACCACCTGGAAACCACATGTAAGGCACACACAGGTCTACTTGGTGGAAATGGTATAAATAATAATGAACATTCCACAAGTGTGCTGATTGTGAGCTCTGACTAGTCGTTTCCTCAGTCAAGTGTATGCCTCACATCTACAGATACACATCTCCCATTCAAACTTTGCAGCAGGGCTGGGGAACCTGTGGCCCGCCAGATATTTGCTGCACTACAACCCCCATCATCACTTACCATTGGCTATGCTTGCTGGGGCTGATGGGAGTTGGAGTTCAGCAGCCATGAAAGGACTGCAAGTTCCCTGCCCTGCTTTACAGTATTCACTAGAAGACAGCAAATTGACTCATGCATGGGGAGGGGATATCAAAGTTTTGACACTGGAGGGAATGGGGTTAAAACAGGGCAGAGCACAATTAAGAAGTGTTGGGAGGTGGTAATAAGAAAATGACATTGAAAGTGTGTGACAGCACTTTAAGGTCTGCAGTTCACTTGCGGAATGAGCAAGACTGCTAAAAAGTGTGTGAAGTATAAAAATTCCACAACGCTCATATTATCTATTTGCCTACGGAGAAGTAAAGCCCATATGAGTTCAAAGGGACTTTCACCTAGGTAAGCTGTAAACAGGATTGCAATTTAAGGCTGAACTGAACAGTGCTTACTTCTGAGCAGGCGGGCATAAAAATTAGTTATAAGGCTGCAATTCTATGTACAGTACATTTATTCTTTGGCGGGGGGTGGTGGTGGTTGGGGCTTGTTAGGAGTAAACTTGTTCAGGATTGGGTGCCTAGCACCCTTCCTTGCGGCCATCCTACCCTCCTCACCTTTCAGCCTGGGGCTATACCTTGCAGCCTTCCTCTCCCCATAACCAAAAGGCCGGGTAAGCTCCCGTTCGCAAGGTCAGAGCTAGCAACCCACGTGCCCCAGCGCCGGCTTGCGGGCGTCGAATTGCTGGCCTGAGCTCAGCCTACCAAGCGTGCCGACTTTGTTTTGTTTTCTGGCTTGCAAAGTGGAAACTTTCCTTCCCCAGCGGGTCCTGCGGGGCCGGGTTGTTATTATTTAGACAGCTGCAGGGGAGCCCCTGCCTCAAAACAGCCCCTCCCCGTCTTCTTTCCAAACTGCCCCCTTTTTCAAAACCTTGGGGAGGAGATCGAGTGGGGAGCTGTACCTCTGTTAACTGGGGGAGGGGGGCGGGAGGTTAAAAAAAACCGGCCGCCGCGTGTAGCAATCGCAACCTTGCAGAGACGCAACGAGCACAAGTTGCAACGAAAAGTATAAAGAGGGCAGGGGGGGGATGAGTTGAAGGATGAGTTGCAATGCAGTAACCCGCCCTGGGACCTTCGGGTCTATTAATTAATAGCAGACAAAGCGGTGGGACTATAGACACACGTGCATTTGAGACCACCATCGCCTTTCCAAAATAAATGGTAGGTCCCCGGGGTGTAGACTTCTCTGACATGAACGCTTTCTTGTCGCTTTACTCCGCCTCCCCCCAAAAAACCAAAACCCGTGTGGACAGCTGCCGGGGTAGGATCGGCAGGCATTCTGCACACGCTCAGAGGCACTCGATCCCAAGAATCCAAAGGCTTGGGGGGGGGGGAGGCGAGGGACGGAGGGAGAAAGGAAAGAAGCACACCCACCCAACAGGAGGCGCCTCACCTTTTGGTCGACGATGGAGCAAGCCATTTCCCGGACATGGGCCAGACTGAACTCCCCCGAGGAGTCTTGCAGCAAGAGCACCGGCTCCCGGCTGAGGCCGATCTGGAGGTGGAAGGAGATGCCGCCGCCGCTGCCCGGCTGCGAGGGGCTGGGCGGCCGGATGACCGGCGGGGCGCTCATCGACAACTTCCCGCAGCACGGAGGGAGGAAGAGGCAAAGAGGGGGAGAGAAAGAGGGAGAAAGTCAGGCGGAGTTTGCAAGAGCAGGCCGGCAAAAGTTGGTTTCTGCAAAGTCCTCTCCGCTTCCCGGCTGAAAATGGCGGGGGTGGGGAGGGGTGGCAGCGTGAGGCGAAGGAAAGATGCCGAGGAGGAGGAGGAGGAGAGCGGCCAGGCGTGGTGGGGATGGCGCCGCCTCAGCGGCAGCAGCAGCAGCTTCTCCCCCACCCTCCGACTCCCAAGCGCGGAGTCCCCGAGGCGGCAGCGGCCACTGGGCGGTCAAGCGCGCTCTGAGGGGGAGAAGAGGAAGGGCGGGAAAGCAGGCGCCAGAACCGCCGCCGCCGCCACCCGGCGGCTTCAGGAGCAGCAGCAGCTCCGGCGGCGCCCGGGTGGCGGGGCAGGAGACGGGGCAGCGGCCCAGCTCCAGGGGGGCGGCCCGGCCTGCCAGGTGGCCCGAGGCTTAGTCGGCCCGCCGTTCCCTGAGGAGCCCGCTCCGCCGTTTCTCTCTCTCTCGCCTCCCGCACCCCACCGCCGGCTGCTCTTGCCTGCGCTTCCCTTCCAAGCAAACGCGCGCAGCAGGAGCGGGCGCGTAACTTTAAGGGTCGCCCTTGCCTCGGCAGGCATCCAGCGCTGGTTAGCAGCCTTGCCCGTGGCCTAGCCGGATGTCACAGCCGGTTGCCAACTTCTGAGGGGTTTTTTTTGGGGGGGGAGGTTGTCCCTTAGCGGGACTCTTGTGACTTTTAAGGGCTCTGTGGAAAGTCAAATTGAGCAGATGAAGTTGATCCTGGTAGGAAGAAGAAAACTTCACCTGTGGTGCTTTGGTCTCTCTGGGTATCTGGTTGCTGTTAGAAGTTCAAGAGCCCTAGTGTGGAAAGAAGCTGACCACCCTATTTTTCCCCCTTTACTCTTCACCCAACTTCCTACATAGCTTTCTCATTCCATTTAATAATTAAAAAATAAAGTTTCTCCCTAACACCCAAGCCTTCTTCTGCTTCTTCCATACTCCTGAGATTCCACTTGCAATGTTCCCATGCAATAGTTCCTAGCAAACATTTGGAGAGAACATTTTGATTCTGGGTCATTTTCCTCAGAGTTCAGTGGGACATGTTTTCATGCAGCAGGGTGCCTACAGTTACGCTCCCGTCCTTTGCATGTTGATTGGAACTTGCTTCCACTTGCACTGGCAGTCAATCCATTCAATATTTATTCAGATGCAAGTCCCAATGGGGCTTAATCCAGAGAAAGTGTATTTAATATTGCAAGTTTAGTCATCCCACTGACCTGGGTGAACCCATTTCTTTACTACCTCTTTCTCTCTCACACACACACACACCTGGACTTAGTTCCTTATAACTTTCTCCCTGTGACCCTTCATGGCCTTCAGAGTGTGCCATCCCATCCCAAAGTCTAAAACCCTTCTTCAGCACCCCTGTGCCTTTCATTCCCAAGGCACTCAGGTCCATTGTTTATATACTTCTGCCTCAGCTCCTTTCCACCACCCAGCCATAAATAAGTATTTTCATTTTTTTTAAAAAAAACCCCTCAACTTTGCCTTCCTTCCACAATTCTTTGGACCCCTCTCAAGACTGAAGACTTTGCAGCCAGGCTCCCCTTGTCCCTTTAAATCAGCACTCTGTACCTTCAAAGCTGCCTTCATCCCAGCTGTAGCTGGTCCTTCCACCGCTGCTGCTGCTGCTGTTCCTGTTGTATTAGTGAGAGATAACAGCAAGGCTAGCTGGGAGAGCCTGAAGAAACTCTGTGAATCCCTCCTGCTTTTGTGACTGCTTCTGGGCTGGGTTATGATTTGCATGTAAGTAGGAGCTTAAACCTGTCAGCCAACTCTTCCTAGCTGTCTCCATCCAGCAGAGTAGCAGTGAGTGGTGCCATCCCCCTTCTCCAAGAGCCAGTCACATGCTGATAAAGAGAGGGAGGAAGCTGTCACCACACAGAGCTATGGATCTATTTAGCTGACTGCTGTGTCTCTCATTTGAGCTGCTGCTGCTGCTCCTCAGTGATTTATTTGTGAGTGAAGAATAATCAGGGGGAAAATCCCACCCACCACCTGTCATTTTTCTATTTACCAAACATGAAAAAACATCCTATCTAGTGAATGTCGTTTACTAAGCAGAAGCTCTTTTACATCTCTTGGAGGAAAGAAGAGTTTGCCTTCCCGTTATTAGAGAAACTGCAAAACACATCTCTGTACTCCCATCTTCAAAGAATAAGACTCGAAGGAGTATGGAAACCTTCCAATTCATTACCCCAAAGTAAAGCACTGCCACTTTAACAGTCATTGCCTCTAGGGAAAAAATCCTGGGAACTGTAGTTTTTTAAAGCTAATGAAAGTTGTTAGGCGATCCCTCCTGTTTCCTTAAGAAACTATAGTTCCCATTATTCTTTGTGGGAAGCCATGACAGTTAAAGTGATATACAAGTGCTTTAAATGTAGGGTGCGGATCCATCCATGGTCTTGTAGCACTTTAGAAACAAAACAAAAAAATTATAGCATAAGCTTTGGTGGGCTAAAGTCCACTTCCATTAGATGTGTTGCATGTCACCCTATGAGCACCCTAAATATCTGCCAACAAGAATTCATACAAAAGATGAAGTGGTCTCCAGTCTATGAAAACATATGATAAATTTGTCGGTCTTTAAGATGCCCACAAGATTTTAAGCACAAAAAGGTCTTAGAATGATGCTGTATCTCATGTTCCAGTCCAGTGCTACATTGTACAAGCAAAGGCACAGCAATTGTTTTGAGAAATGGGTCACAATGAATCTATTTCCTCCAAGAGTGCCTGCAGCTGATCTACCGCTAACCTCTCAAGTACCTTACCTTAAAAAGTCGGTATTTGTGACCAGTTGGTAGTTGTCAAATACCTCTGGGGTCAGGGGGACTTCTTCAGGAGTGGTTGCACTACTGCCTCCTTCAAGGCACCAGGCACCATCATGGGCTATCACTCCTTCAACCCACCTGGCCAGCCACCCTCAGGTAGCTTGAATTAACCATGATGGGCAGGGGTCAAGAGAGCATATGGTGGGCTGAACTAGTTCAAGAACCTTGTCCATAACCTGAGAGTTCAATTGAAACTGATCCCACAAGATCAGGCAAGATGTTGTGTTGGACACCTCACCAGGCCCTGTAATAATATGCAATTCTGTCCAATATGCACATTTTTGCAAAGCAATTTCCCCAAATGATCATTTTCAAAAACATATGCAGTTTATGCACACCACCCCAATATATGCATTTTTGTATGGATTATTTGGCCGTACAACTGCATTGCAAAATCTGATTACTGAGAATTTTCAAAGGATGGCTGGATATCAATTTGTTAGAACAAAGCAACTGTGATCTTTTGAGGCAGCAAATTCATTGTAAACTATGTACAAGAAAAGTCTGCTTGCTTGTGGTCACCCACATACACACGTTAAAATGAGTTTCCTGTACAAACCCCATTGAAATGAACAAGAACTGGGAAGGTCCTGTTCATTTAAGTATTCCTTATGCAGGAAAACTTCCTGGTGAACTGATTTGTTGGCTTCTGACATTAATGGTACCAAATTACAATGGCTGCCTCTGGAGCATAGCACTCCAGAGCTTGCTCAAGCGAGCTGGTTATAAAGTTAATTGATGATGAGGCAGTGATTAATTTGTGCCTGTGATTTGACTCCATCATCTTTGTTTGGGCAGCTGTTAATTAGACCCAAGCACAATAACTAACATATATTGGACCATCTATTCTGAGAAAGAGCCAAGGAGGTTTTGAGATTCACAGGTTTTTATTCGTTTGGGGAATAATGTTTTTTTTAATTGAATTTTTAACAATAAATAAAATATAAATTGTAGCTTTCAATATACTTCAAATTGTTCTCAGTTATCTGCAGATAGGTATGGAGACAAATTAATTCAACAGAGTTTATTGTTAAAAATTCAACAGAGGGAACTTCCGGGTTGGCGCGACCTGGAAATGGCGGATTCCCTCCGAGCTGCGGAGGGAATCGGCTCAACCGAGGACGGGTCTTTGCCGCGCCGGCGACGCGGGGACCCTTAAAAACCGCAGGCGCGGAAGCCTGCGGACTGAAGACTCGGCGGGTGCCTTAAGCGCCCCCCCCATCCATGAAGAGCCTTTTTAAAGGCTGCGGAGAGGATACGGAGGGTGGCGTGGCACTGAGAGTCGATCGCTACCTCGGTGGAGCGAAGCCGCGAGCCATGACCGGAGAGCGCTGACTTTCTTCCTTGAAATTTGGACTGAAAGAAAAACCCGTGAGTGAGACGGAATTGGATTCTAAAAATAACTATCCTGAATTGGAGACGACCGGGGGGTGTGCTAAAAGGAAGTCCGCACCCCCCCCCTGCAGACCATCTAAGCAACGACATAAGAGCTAAGCTGGAGAGTCTACCCTTGGAGGGGTGAGTTAAAAAGGACACTAACTTCCAAGATTTAGCTAAAGTAAATTTTGAGCTGGAGAGTGGAGCTTTGGAAGCCTTCTTTTTGTTTTAAACAACCCTCCTCCCGGGCCCGGGAGTGTCCTGTTTCTGTGCCTGTGTAAGAGCTGCGGAGTTTGACAGCTGTCAAAGCTGTCAAACGGGCAGTTTAGAGTGGAAAAGTTGCTATTTAAGATCCCTCTGGACTATGATGAGTTACAATTGAACTAAAATTGTTGGAAACAAAGTAACAATAATAAGTTAAAGGATTGTTGGAGAAAAGACTAATAAGTAACCAGATTCCCCCTAGGGGGAACCCTGTGAAACTACAATGGCTACAATGGCTGTGGATGGAAAGTTACTAGCGGAAATCGAAAGGATGTTTCAACTGGTGGGAATCCTACAAGAGCAGAGTTTGGCAATGAATAAACAACTTTTGACCTTGACTTCTGGAACAGGCAACTCTGCTGTTTGTATTGAGGACTTGAATGAGAAAGAATCCACAGCTGAATGGGAAATGATATCTAAAGAGGCCCAAGAGACTAAACAAGAAAAAGAGAAAGTAAAGCTGGGAAGTAACAACCAAAAGCCGACATCTGTGGAATACAGACAAGGAGATTATTGCAACACATTCACCACAAGTCTGCGAAAGATGCAGAAGATGAAGGAGGAGGCCCCGGGAGTTTATGGAATACAGGAATTTAAAACAAAGAAATATGATTGGGGCCTTCATTCTGACTTTGACTTTGAAGATGCAGGATTTGTGGAAATCTTCCAGCAGTTATTTTCAAATCTCCTTGTGGGAAGAGAATCGATGGTGAAAGAACTTTTTCCAGACTTGACGACCGACACAAAGGACTACCAACAAGACCGGCGGAGAGGGACTGAAAGAGACATGAAAGCCTCGGACGTGAGGAACCCAGGCTAAGAACTGTTATTTTGGATTTGTATTGGGAAGGGACAAAAACCGGGGATGGGAGGGAGGGAAGAAGAGAATCTTAAAAACACTCAAGACCTTTAGGTTTGTTTAATATGACTTTTAACTAAGACAAAATGAGAAATCGATGGAAGAGAACTTGAGTCCAACTTAGGAAAATCTATATTTCTTTATAAAAGAGGTAATAAGATGAATAAGATGGTTAAGAGGAGAAATACCAATTTGCTGACACAATTTTGGGAATTGGGATGCACGAGGGGGGTGGGGGGAAGTCAGGGAACAGGGTTAGGAAATTAAGATTTTCTGAATTTATACATGTTTTTGTCTTCTGTTATTTTTGTGTGTGTTTTGTCTTTATAAAAGTTGAAAAACCAATAAAAATTTTATAAAAAAACAACAACAAATTAATTCAACAGAGAGCCCCAAGCATCTTGGGCTAACATGCTATTCTCTTGACTCAGGCTACAAAATTGTATGAGTGTAAAAATGCCACAAGAAATGGTTTTTTAAATGTCTGCTGTAATAGGCAGGTAACCTAGCGAACCGTGCTAATTTCATTTCCATTTTATCTCAGTTTATTATGGTTTTATTGAAAAACAAAGCATTAAAAAAATTGGTGTTCTTATTCAGGGATGGGCTAACTCTGAGACATATGAAAAGCAGGATATGCATTTTACCAATAATTACCGTATTTTTCGCTCTATAAGACGCACCAGACCACAAGACGCACCTAGTTTTTGGAGGAGGAAAACAAGGAAAAAAATATTCTGAATCTCAGAAGCCAGAACAGCAAGAGGGATCACTGCACAGTGAAAGCAGCAATCCCTCTTGCTGTTCTGGCTTCTGGGATAGCTGGGCAGCCTGCATTCGCTCCATAAGACGCACACACACTTCCCCTTACTTTTTAGGAGGGAAAAAGTGAGTCTTATAGAGCAAAAAATACAGTAAAATAAAACTTCATCCTCCTTTGGTTTACTGTTTTTTTCCTCCCAAACCTCTGTGGGGTACCCACGTATTTCAACGTTACAAAGCAAGACTGCACAACATCTAGGGCAACCTCTAAAGTGGTATCATGATTATCTGGTTCTTTATATAATTTGTACAGCCTGTAATTCACAATCCATGCCCTTCCACACATGGCAGCTATTTGCAATGAGAAGAAAACTCCACTGGTGATGGTAGGAACCTGGCTCCCAATGCAGTTACTAGCTGTTGGATTGAGAGGTCCAGAATGGTTCTGCAGTGGGAGCAAAGGGTTAAAACCCTTCTTTTCCTGCATCATGCCACAGTCCTGATCAGAGTCCTTGTTAGGGGTCCTTCAGCAGCTATTTACTATTTATAAATCACATCTAGTTTGGTTTTTGAGACATGTTAGTCCTGATAGTTTTGCTGTGGCTGTGGAACAACACAGCCTCTCCAGATGACCTGTTTACTGTATATTCATCCTGATTTGCATGCACAAAACTCACAGGAAGGTTGGACTCTGTCCCCTTGGTGCTGAGCATTCATTCAGATTTGTTTGCATGGAGGTTGTATTACAATGAGCATTCATCCGGATTTGCTTCAGTGATGGTTATATGTCTTCCTGTTAATCCTTTTAATCCAACACTTTTAATTTCTCTGTTGCACCAGGGTGACAGCATGTTTTAATCAGCTTTAATTGCACAGAACTAAATTTCAGGTGATCATTTGAATCCCTCCACAAAATACTGACACAGTCTGGAGAAAACCCTAATAAAATGTTGGGGTAATAGGAGGGGGTAGTACCTCTGATGGGGGACATGTCGTGCTCCTTCTGGGATAGTTTGTTCACCTTTAGTCCCCACCTGTAGCTCCTAGAAGCTATCAGCATGCAACAGCAGCCACACCCAGGAAATGGCTACGACTGGCTAGCTAAACCAGGTGAGGGTTGCCAATGGGTCTCAAATCCTCTGTGAGTTAGGGGCTTCCCTTGCATGTGAAAGCAGGCCCTGGTGGATTGAGTGGAGAAGATCAACGGTGAGTGCAACAGTCAAGAAGGCGGTTTCTGCACATGCTGTAGAAGAAAGTGAAGGGCAGATGGGGCTTCTCAACCTGGGAAGGTAGCCCATCCAGGAGAAGAAAAACTGATCTAGACCTCTACTGTTTTGCAATATATCTTTGGGAGAAGAAAAGGCTGAGGAGTAAACCCTACACAAATCTGGAATGGAGTTGGATGGTGCCTTCTGGCAACTCCAAACATATTGCTGCGCTTTCAGTGAGGCCAAGAAGGGTGTCTTGTCATCTGGGCATCCCAGGACCTCCATACACACTCCACAGAGTTTTGCCTTGGGGAGGTCACTTTGGTGTCACTAGCACAGTGATTTGACTTTGCCCCAGAGGCACACTCCATTGTCTCTCGAGACAGACAGATGCCAACAACGCGATCACAGCAAAATATTTTTTCCCCCGTGTGAAGAACTCCATAGCTATTATTACAGGTGCCTTTGACCATCCATCATCTGTCCATTTGGGCTTCCCACCAAGGCACTTTGCAACCTCAAAGAATTACTATAAATGATCAAAGGGAAATAGTTACTACAGTACCACGAATTCAAAGGAAGCAATGCTTAATGTCTGTGTTTTAGCTCTCAACACCATAGGATTTAACCCTAATAACAGTTTGAACTAGAAAATGATACTCAAGTAAGCACTAACATTTTCTGCAGAGGGTTCTGGGAGCAAGCATAGACAGCAGCTTCTCATGTTGGTGTTTTAGTGGAAAGCCCAAACACATGAAATGACCTGGAGACCCCACCCCACCCCCATTCCACTCGCATTGTGCAAGAACCACACAGATGTATAATGTTTTGTCATCTTATTCAAAGGCACCAGAGCACCTGAACTACTTTATCCAGAGCACTGCTAGGCTTTCACCAGCTGGCCAGAAGTGAGGGCAGAGGAGCGTTCTTGCATTCCTCTATACTTTTTCAGTTCTTTAAAAAGAACTTTTTCCCCATTGGGAAGAGATGTACATACTGTATATGTAGGTGAATCAGTTACTTAAAAAGAGGGTAGGATGAGGGGTGTTCTTCTCAATACAATTATGGTTTCACTTTGAAAATTCTAGAACCCTCTCCCAACTTTGAAAATTCTAGAATTCCCATCTCATTTTTAAAAATTAATATAGCCTTGCCTAATGATGGATTATTTTTATCAATTCCCACTGATATAAGAAGTCTGCTTGACATCGCCAATACAACCAAGAGATGGTTAATGCTTGGAACTGAGAGGCATCTGCTGGGTATATCTGTTCCAGATGTTCTGTGATGCCATTATGGCTACTCTGCTTGAGAGTGTATCATTAAACTTAAACAAAAATATATACTACTTAAGTCTATTTAAGAAAGACCTCCTGCCTCTATACAGACAGACCTGTAAGAGTATCTGGTGAAATTTTGCTTCTGGTTCCACACCCTACAGAATATCATAGGGTGGAGACCAGAGAGACAGACATTTTTTGCTATTGCCCCTCTACTATGAAATAACCTTCTCTCTGCTATATGCGAAGCATCAGTGATCAGTTGCTTCAGGCATCTTATAATGACATACCTGTTTGCCCAGACTTTCCCAGACCCATAAGATTGGAGCCTGTTTTTTATTTCCTTGAATCTGTTTTTGCACTACTGTTTTACTAGTTTTGCTTCAATGTTATATTTTATTAGTTTTTATGTTGAGCACCACTTAAAGGTAAAGGGACCCCTGACCATTAGGTTCAGTCGTGACCGACTCTGGGGCTGCAGCGCTCATCTCGCTTTATTGGACGAGGGAGCCGGCGTACAGCTTCTGGGTCATGTGGCCAGCATGACTAAGCCGCTTCTGGTGAACCAGAGCAGCGCACGGAAATGCCGTTTACCTTCCCGCCAGAGCGGTACCTTTATCATGTTTTTAATATTCTGTTGGGAACTGCCTGGAGTGGCAGGGGGAACCCAGCCGGATGGGCAGGGTATAAACAATATATTTATTTATTTATTTTATTATTATTATTATTATTATTATTATTATTATTATTATTATTATTATTATTATTATTACTACAGTGGTACCCTGGTTTACGAACTTAATCGTTCCAGAAGTCTGTTCTTAAACCAAAGTGTTCTTAAACCATGGCGTGCTTTCCCATAGCAGCGGGGGACTCAATTTACAAATGGAACGCACTCAACAGGAAGCAAAACATGTTCTTATTCCAAGGCAAAGTTCGCAAACCAAAACACTTACTTCCAGGTTTGCAGCGTTCTTAATCCAAGCTGTTCATAAACTAAGCTGTTTTTAAACCAAGGTACCACTGTATTAGAAACTTTGCATTAAGGCTGCAGTCCTAAAAACATTTACCTGGTAGTAAGCCCCATTGAGCTCAGTGTTGTGGGACTTACCTCCTAGTAAACATGCACAGAATTATACTACAAAATTCTGCTCATATGCTAACAAAGTTAAATAACAAGAGCAAAGAACTTTGTCCAGATATCTAATTCAGGTGTTAAACAAAATTATGTGTATCCATGTTCATTTTATGCTTTCTTTCTAGAGAAGGCCAAGTTATCTTCTACAGCAGTTCAAGCTCCAAGCCATGGATGCTGAGTGTATTTTAACATTTCTGTGGAAATGTACTTAAACTGCCCACATTCAGTCGGGGGAGTATAGAAGCAATACTGTGCTATATTTGCAATCACAAGGACACAACAAATGTGAAGAGAAACAGAAACAGATTTGTGATCAATCATCCCTTGAAAAAACGAGCACAGATGTCAAATGATTTTGAACAGCTTTGGTTAGAAGCTGACCATTCCCCCCCCCCACTCCTCGGTTTAACTGAAGGTGACATGACAGGCATTGTTGTTATATAACACCCATTCCAAAAACATCACTGCTAAACAGATTGTAGGGTTTTGTTGTGATTCAAAAACTGCCAAACATTGATCACTGACAATGGTGGGACAATTAAATCTCCATATATTTATTTCACAAGATTTACATACTGCTTGATTATGATAAAACCTCAAAGCAGTTTACACAATAAAACAATAAAATTAGCAGGTGTTGAAAAGCGTACAGTGAAAACACCTTCCTATGTCAATAGGCAGAGCGTTCTATCACTTGGGTGGCTAACCTGTGACCCACAGGCCATATCCAGCACTTCACAGAGTATTGCATCATCCTGTTGAAGCCTGCAGACTTACTCAGTATCCTGCGAATCCCCTCTGTTTTTGCGTTGGCATTTTGAGCTGCCCCAAGTTCTGGATTACAACTGTGTGGATAATGTATTTATAAGGTTTAGTCACTAGGTGGCACTGGAGTTAACTATAGCTGGTTGGATTCATGTGTTTCTTGTTGGTGTTATGTTCCTGTTTAACAGAAGCAATAAAGTTCTTATATAACTTCCTGGCTGGTGTGTCTAGTAATGCTAATGTAAGGTTACCAAATCTTTTTCAATGAATCCAGGGACACTTTCCAACTTCAATGGATTTTGTATGGCGACTGATTTGTAAACCCTGGGACTGTCCCCGGGAAACAGGGACGTCTGGTAACCTTATGCTAATGATCATAATCAGTTTCATGTTTTCCCAGATCCTGGAAAGGGGATAATCTTGAACTTCCCTACACTTAAATGGCACAATGACTTGAGCAATGCTTCGTCTTCCTTTAGAACTCAGTTATGTTTTATTAATTGATCAAGTTATAGAAAACGGAGAAAATGCCTTCTCCCATTATTTATTTAAGCAATTTTTATCCTGCTTATCAGGTGGTTGTTGTTTTAAAAAAGGCTTCTAGAGCAGGTTACAGATCACTACAATTCCTGCCTTCAGGTTTACAATCTAAAAAGGCACAGCACAAAAAGAAAATGTTGGGAGGAAGGAGAAAATACTGTATTTTTTGCTCTATAAGACTCACTTTTTCCCTCCTAAAAAGTAAGGGGAAATGTGTGTGCATCTTAAGAAGCGAATGCAGGCTGCGCAGCTATCCCAGAAGCCAGAACAGCAAGAGGGATTGCTGCTTTCACTGCACAGCGATCCCTCTTGCTGTTCTGGCTTTTGGGATTCAGAATATTTTTTTTCTTGTTTTCCTCCTCCAAAAACAAGGTGCATCTTATGGTCTGGTGCGTCTTATAGAGTGAAAAATACGGTAATTAAACTGGAGTAGATTCAGTGAAAAATTCAAGGAGAGAAGTCAAAAGTCTCTCAGTTGAGCTGTTGACATGGTCCGTAATCCGGAATACCTTCTCTGCTACAGCCTGATGAAATGTCTGCCACTAGGTGACAGGTGAAGGAAGGAAATGATGATGATGATGATGATGATGATGATGATGATGATGATGAATTTATTATTTGTATGCTGCCTATCTGACTAGGTTGCCCCAACCATTCTGGGCGGCTTCCAATAAATTGTAAAAAACCGGATGCCTGGTTCTTAACTTCCGAGTGACCGAAGGAGCATTATGGATATTTCATCCTCTTAGGTTAACTCTTGCTACTCAGATTTATCCAGATTTTCTCTTTCATCCCTTATATTCAGAGAGGACACAGTAGTTTTCTGCCCAAATAGAGATAGTACAAGAATACTTGGTGAGTTTAGATGTATTCAAGTCTCCAGGGCCAGATGAACTGCATCCAAGAGTATTAAAAGAACTGGCAGATGTTATCTCAGAACCACTGGCAGTCATCTTTGAGAATTCCTGGAGAACAGGTGAAGTCCCGGCAGACTGGAGGAGGGCAAATGTTGTCCCTATTTTCAAAAAGGGGAAAAGAGAGGACCCAAATAATTACCGCCCAGTCAGTCTGACATCAATACCAGGGAAGATTCTGGAGCAGATCATTAAGCAAACAGTCTGTGAGCACCTAGAAAAGAATGCTGTGATCACCAATAGTCAGCATGGATTTCTGAAAAATAAGTCATGTCAGACTAACCTGATCTCGTTTTTTGACAGAATTACAAGCCTGGTAGATGAAGGGAACGCAGTGGATGTAGCCTACCTTGATTTCAGCAAGGCATTTGACAAGGTGCCCCATGATATTCTTGTAAAGAAGCTGGTAAAATGCAGTCTTGACTATGCTACCACTCAGTGGATTTGTAACTGGCTGACTGACCGAACCCAAAGGGTGCTCATCAATGGTTCCTCTTCATACTGGAGAAGAGTGACTAGTGGGGTGCCACAGGGTTCTGTCTTGGGCCCGGTCTTATTCAACATCTTTATCAACGACTTGGATGATGGACTCAAGGGCATCCTGATCAAATTTGCAGATGACACCAAACTGGGAGGGGTGGCTAACACCCCAGAGGACAGGATCACACTTCAAAACGACCTTGACAGATTAGAGAACTGGGCCAAAACAAACAAGATGAATTTTAACAGGGAGAAATGTAAAGTATTGCACGTGGGGGGGAAAAATGAGAGGCACAAATACAAGATGGGGGACACCTGGCTTGAGAGCAGTACATGTGAAAAGGATCTAGGAGTCTTGGTTGACCACAAACTTGACATGAGCCAACAGTGTGACGTGGCAGCTAAAAAAGCCAATGCAATTCTGGGCTGCATCAATAGGAGTATAGCATCTAGATCAAGGGAAGTAATAGTGCCACTGTATTCTGCTCTGGTCAGACCTCACCTGGAGTACTGTGTCCAGTTCTGGGCACCACAATTCAAGAAGGACACTGACAAACTGGAACGTGTCCAGAGGAGGGCAACCAAAATGGTCAAAGGCCTGGAAACGATGCCTTATGAGGAACAGTTAAGGGAGCTGGGCATGTTTAGCCTGGAGAAGAGGAGGTTAAGGGGTGATATGATAGCCATGTTCAAATATATAAAAGGATGTCACATAGAGGAGGGAGAAAGGTTGTTTTCTGCTGCTCCAGAGAAGCGGACACGGAGCAATGGATCCAAACTACAAGAAAGAAGATTCCACCTAAACATTAGGAAGAACTTCCTGACAGTAAGAGCTGTTCGACAGTGGAATTTGCTGCCAAGGAGTGTGGTGGAGTCTCCTACTTTGGAGGTCTTTAAGCAGAGGCTTGACAACCATATGTCAGGAGTGCTCTGATGGTGTTTCCTGCTTGGCAGGGGGTTGGACTCGATGGCCCTTGTGGTCTCTTCCAACTCTATGATTCTATGATTCTATGATTCTATGATTCTATATCTTAAGAATTAATTTAAAATGAGAATAAATAATGTAACATCAGTTGTTACTGGAATCTTGTCTCATGTAAAATGTAAATCTAAATAGATGTGGTCTGTATATTATAATAGGGCACAATCTAGGTTGGAAAACGATCCTTTCCAAAAGTAATCCCTCAGCACTCGTTATATCCTGGCATCTAAAAACCAGCAAAGTGATTCTGAACAGTAGTGTGTATTCTTTGGGGACCCTGCTGTCACACTTGTAACTATGGCTCCACATCAAGAATGCTGCACCAGAACTCATCTCACTTGTTCCCTTGTACATTGCATCCCACTCCGGAGTTACAAAACCAAAGGATTGTGGGGGTAGGAAAATAACAAAGGAGGAGTCGAGGATAGGGAGAGGCTGCATGCAACCCATTCTCTGAATGAAGGCTTCCTTTATGTCCAGCTGGCTACAGGATGCCGAGAGGTTACTGAAGGACAGCATTGTAGCAACCTTTGCAAGCTCGCTGCAGGCAGTAACATAAGTGAAAGGCTTTCATTCAGATCCAGGATCAAGCACAACAAGCACACTCCCAGAAGCCAAATAATTATATATGCATTTCAAAATGTGTCACTGACAGGGGGTTGATCTGAAATGATGCTGATTATGTATCAGTGGATGCTTTGCTTTTCCCTAGTGTAAATAGTTTAATTAATTGATTAGCTATTAAAGCACATTAATGATTGAGTATTGTGATATTTAGGTAACAGAAGGGAATGTGTATGGATTTAACAAAGGTGCTGGCGTGCAAAGAAAAGAACAGACCCCCTCAACCAACCAACTTCTTTCATATCCTTTCCACTGAAAATGTCTAGATCTTAGAAGGAACTCAAAACCCCATACTTGATGATATAGCCTTAATGAGGAAAATGGGAGGAAACCTTGATGATATCACTCAATAGTTCTGTCTTCACTTAAAAGCAGCCACAGGGTTGTTAGCTACATGGATTCCTTGACAGGATAAATATCACCTTGAGCAGGATTAGGGAATCGGTGTGGAGAAATGGATTAACTAGCAGCGCCATGTAAAATAGGAAATGGGGCTTTGAATCCTGCTGCGGAGAGATACAGAAAAAGGGGAATAACCCAGGAAAGCACCTCTAGAAAGAAGCACTCTAACCACATGGGCGCACAAGGGATACATGATGGGGCTCTCATAGCCCCACCAGCCCTTCATATGGGCCCTGTCATAAAGGTGAGATTGAAGGCACCCTATGAGGAGCTGTAGGTCAGTGAAAAGGTGCAGCCTTAGCTCACATGAGGTGCTTTCTCTATTCCCTAGCTATGGTTTCCTAGGGAGCAGAGTTGGCAAAAGATACACACACCTGAAATGAGTATTGCTAGTGAGGTAGGTAGTGAGGTAGGGCATGTAACAATAGTGGGTAGGTATCACAACCCCCTATTGTTTCATAGTGCCTTTAATTTTGCTTCCTTGCCTTCAGCTATTCTCCATCATTTGATTGTTCGGTTGATCAGTTGGCCGTAACTGATGTTCAGCTCAGCTCACCCTCCATTTCCCACCTTCCCTTCTTGGGCTCCCTCCATTGCTGTTTAGTTCAGCTCACCGTCAGTCATAGAAGAATATCAGAGGAGAACAGAGTGACTGGCTCTTCGTGTCCCCCATAATCACTTTTGCTAGTGCTTCAGTGGAAAGAGTAAGGGCAGGATGCAGGCCCTCAACCTGGATGACGTGTTGAACAAGAAAACCTACCCAGTGTCATAGAGATATCTGACAGCAGATTGACATGTTCAGCTGTCCCATACACTGCAACAATGCATTGGTTGGCACGGAACCTGTTACATTACTGTCTGACACACAATTGAGAAAGTCACAGTGACCATGGTATCTCCCCTGCCAGGTAAGTATCCGAGATTTGGGAGAAGAAACAATGGAAGAGGACTGGAAAAAATTTAAGGACTATTTACAAAAACAATATAAGTTGTATGAATGTTAAGAATTTGCACGATTCGGAAACTTTAGCTCCAGCAATCAGATTTGTGAAACAGGAAATTAAGTTTTAAGTAAGAAAAGGTTAAAATTTAAGGTAATACTATGTTTAATTTAAGATATAAGTAATTGATAAAAAGTACTTTAAATTTAGAGGTATAGTATTTGAAAAGTACAAAATAAGGTACGAAACAAGGTAATAATTTGCTGACATTTTTATTATAAAGAACGCAGGGTAAGGGAGATGTGAGGAAGTCCGGTTAGTTATATAAAAAAATGTTTTGAATGGTTAGTTTTCTTTTCTTCTTCTTTTTTCTTTTTCTTTTACTTCTTTCTTCAGTGTATGTTTATAACTTTGTATTTGAAAACTTAATAAAATATTTTATAAAAAAAAAAAGAGAAAGTCACAGTGACTATGCTGGAACAGAACAATGGCAACCCATAGGGTTTCATGGCCTAGCTGGATGTAGAGGAGTGATATGGGGCAGCTGGGGAACCCTCAAGGGAAGAAGGCTCAGAGCCAGGGGAGTGGCACAGAGGATGAGGAGCCTCTCCCTGGTCACTGTTGTTTCTTGGGCCTTCCTTGTTTATGGAACACCCTCTTCTTGGTGCATGTTGAATGATTGCCTATGGAGAAATGCAGGGCTAGGGAGGCTGCAATAACCATTATCTGGGAATAACTGGATATTTGGGATGTTGAGCAAGTAACCAGGAGTATTATCACCTAGAGATCAAGAGTGGGGAGCCTGTGATCATGCAGATACTGATGGGCTGCAACTTCTCACATTCCTGACTGTCAAGACAGGAATCAGGAGTAAGTCAGCAATAACTCTCTTTATTGAGAGGAACAAAACAGCTCAGGTGTAATGAGCACAGGTCTTGCCCCAATGAGGCAGTTGCAAGGACTGAAGGTCCCCATTTCCACCACTCTCTAAGGCTCCTCCTCCCACAAGTCCTTCCCCAGCAACCCAAGGCTCCTTCATCTTATCTCTCTTTGCTCCACCCTTTGTTCTTAGAGACTAGGGAAGAAGGGAGCTGGTCACAGCAGGAGGGGGAGATTCCCTGGCTTCTTCAGCAGCCTGCCTAATGTCTGCCTCTTGGTCTCCACTCCTCTCAAGCCTCCACTTCTGCCTCTGGACTGATATCTGCTACAGCCTCTTCCTGCTCACCAAACCCTGTTACCTCTTTAGCTTCTGACACCGCCTCCTACCAGTCTGTTCCCTCTTCTCCCTCTGACCTGTCATCATCATCCCACCACCAATTCCTTGGCTTGGAGCCTTCTTCCCTTGGGGGTTCCCTAGCTAGTACCTCCCACCAGTGCTCTGCATCCAGCCAGTCTATGACACTGACCACTGGTCATGCTGGCTGAGGCTGGTGGGAGCTTTAGTCCAGCAACACCTGGAGGGTCCTAGGTGCTCCTCCATTCCACATGTCTCTACTGAAGATCTCTTTGTTCCTCTGAATTAACCATGGCATTTCCCCATTGTGCTGCTCTCCTCATGCTAGGGCAAGCATAACACTGTGTTTTGGGTCATCCTGTTGAGCTGCATTCCTATGCATGCTTACTTGGGAGTAAATCCCATTGAACACAGTGGGAATGACGTCTGAAGAAATACGCATCAGGTTGGAGTGCAGCTTTAGTGACAACAGTCTAAGTTTGTAACATGCATTGTGTCATGGCAGCCCATGACACATGGGCCTGGTGTGCATGAAATATTAAGTCAAACTATGGCTAAGTATGAGCATGTGAGTGTACGGATACTGATGGTAAAAGCCATGGCTGCTTCACTGCTCCTCTGATCCTCCTGCTGCTCTGCTATCCATAGCTTGGCTTTGTGTTATGTCTGAACCCAGGTTTATAGTCTATCTCCAGACAATCCACAAGCTGTAGCCAAAGTTTCTTGGCTTACTGCAAATGGTTACTGTCAGTACCTGAACACTTGTGTACTCACACTTAGCCATGGTTTGGCTTAACATTACATGCAAACTGGGACATTCTGTTTGTTTCCCATTATTCAATGTTTTATTCCCTCTACATTTTTCCCCCTAGCAACAATCTGTTGTTGTTGTTTTTAATAAAACTTGGTTATGCATTGTTATCTATTATATGCAATGAATTTGTTTAGAGAAATAGTGCACAATATTTACTGCTCTTGGTTGTGAAAATAGATCAGCAAATGAATTATTTGTGTTATTTTCTGAAGTTTGAAGAACTGTACCTGCCATCTGCTGGATACAGGAGGACAATGCATTTAAGCAGCCCTTCACTTCTCTAGTTCCACATATGTTTTAAAACATTGTTTTAATTTAATCTGTTTAAGGCAGCAGCTCAACTGCTTTTAATTACACTCTGTCTTAAGTCCTTTTTTTTCAGTTGTGATCTTAATCATTCATATTATTAACATCCGAAAGGTTACATTTTCCGCATGCGTAATATGAAATGGCAATAAAGATCATATGAAACTATGTATGTGCCTTTTCACTGAACACTGCTTGTAAAGGTCAGTCACGTGAGCTGTTACTGGGTGGGAAGATCAAAAGGTTGTTTACAAAATATGCTTCTTTCCAATCATCAATTTCTACACATTCATGGGAGGGAAAGGCAGCCCAATGCATTTTTGAATTGAAACCATTTTCATTTCAGGACTCACGTAAACTACAGGGCACATAACTTATGTTCATCTTGTCTGTCTTCAGTTGCTTGTAGCAAAGCCCAAAGGTATCTTTTTGCAGCACAACCTTGGGGGCCAGTTTTAGTCATGCCCTCCAACATGCCCCAGAGTAAAACTGGACAGCCACCGTGACCCTATAACACTGGTCCTAAAGGATCTACACTGGCTTCCAGTACATTTCCGAGCACAATTCAAAGTGTTGGTGCTCACCTTTAAAGTCCTAAACAGCCTTGGCCCTGCATACCTGAAGGAGCATCTCCCCACCCCACCGTCATTCAGCTGGACTCTGAGGTCCAGCTCTGAGGGCCTTCTGGTGGTTTTCTCACTGCGAGACGTAAAGCTATAGTGAACCAGGTAGAGGGCTTTCTGGGTAGTGGCGCCTACCCTGTGGAACACCCTCCCATCAGATGTCAAGTAGATAAATAGCTATACAAATTTTAGAAGACATCTGAAGGCAGCCCTGTATTGGGAAGTTGTTAATGTTTGAAATTTCATTATGTTTTTATATGTGTTGGAGGCTGCCCAGAGTAGGGGGTATAATTATTACTACTACTACTACTACTACTACTACTACTACTACTACTATTACTATTATTATTATTTAGTGTTCACATACAGTGGTACCTTGGGTTAAGAACTTAATTCATTCTGGAGGTTTGTTCTTAACCTGAAACTGTTCTTAACCTGAGGTACCACTTTAGCTAATGGGGCCTCCTGCTGCCGCTGTGCCACCGCCATGTGATTTCTGTTCTCATCCTGAAGCAAAGTTGTTAGCCCGAGGTACTAATTCTGGGTTAGCAGAGTCTGTAACCTGAAGCGTCTGTAACCTGAAGCATCTGTAACCCGAGGTACCACTGTATTCACATTCACAGTTCTGTTTGGCTAAAGATATACACCTGTTTTTTATTACTGTTTCTATCCCACCTTTCCTACAAGGAGCTCAAGGTGATGTATGTGATTTCTCCACTCCTTGTTTTATCCTCACAACAGGCCAAGAGAGACTGGCCAAAGATCACCCAGTGATATTCATGTCTGAACAGGGATTCAAACCCTGGTCTCTCCAGGTCCCAGTCCCACACTAGAAGGGTCATACTTCAGTAGCAGAGATGTGCTTTGCATGCAGGGCCTCCCAGGTTCAGTCCCTGGCATCTCCAGGTAGGGCAGGGAAAGTCTGAAATCCTGGAGGGTCACAGGCACTCAGGATAGACAGTACTGAGCCATATGGGCCAATGGTTTGAACTGGTATAAGGCATCTGCCCACGTTCTACTCTAATCGCCACATGACCCTGACTCTCTATAAAGCAGCAGAGAGAAATGTTCCTGGTAATGCAAAGATGGTGTCCACTAAGCCAAATATGGGGAAAACCAGTTTATACAAAAATGGCTAAATTATTCTTTCATCTGTAGATCTCAAGACTGTTCGCAACATAAAAGAATACAAGATAAAGTAGGCAAAATTGCATAGAAACGGGAAATTTCATACAAATTCACACAAAAATGCTGATGGGTTTTCACAAGGACATTTCAAACTGATGCGGGGAACTGACCTTACATCTGGAAAAATGGCAAAGTAGGAAAAACCAAAATTGACAGATGCATTCATCCCTAGCCTCAGACCTCCAAGCAAATATCCACTCAAGCCAGAGCAGTTGCAACATATCCATCCAAACTGGGCAAGCAGACCCCAAAGGTACCTCCATATATCCTGCTCTTAATGTGCACTCCAATTCAGAAGATGTGTGAGCAGCTTTATCAGCAAAATGGTTTGCAAACTGTTCCCAGAGAGGCACCAAGGACTCCATTTTGCCTCCTTGGGGGCCAAGATGTAGCAGCTCCTTCACATTTGTTTCCTATAAACAGAACTTCTTTAAACTGGAGGGGGGAAACATTAAACCCAGAAGTCAAAACATAATTTCCAGAAGAAATGTTTTCCTTGATTTTGGTACTGAATCTGAAGGGATAAATTCTCTGCAAGTCAGAGAGAGAGAGACAGAGAGAGATTCATTCCATTTGTTGACTTTTACCTTCTCCCTTAGGACAATAAAAATGGAAACTTGATCTAGACAATGTGGTTACAATTGTTCCATGGGGAAGCAAATGCATGTGTTCTTGTGATAAAACCATTTCAAATCTGCTGGAATGTTTGGAAACTTTCATAAGGGACACAGACTCAACTGGGGCCACATGAATCTAACACTTGGCTGCGTTTTCAAGGCACAAAATGCAAGGCAGCTCACTGTTAAAGAGGAAAGAGTAAAATAAATAAAAACACTAGATGCTGCCCAGATCTATTAAAATCAAGGAAGATCTGTCAGTGGTTTCAATGGAGCATGAATTGTACTTATTATTTCAGGATTTTGGCAAGGGAATATCTATCACTCCATAGCTATAATCTGCTGTGTTAGGAAATAAGCATGTTGCGTTCAAACATGGATGGCCAAAACAAGATCACAACAGAAGCCACGGAAGCATAACTGGTATGCTACCTCCTGAACACTTTAAAGAGCTTAAGTTCCACATGTTTTTGATATCCTGCTCCCAAGCTGCATAGGACTTTGTATATGAGTACAACACCTTCTAGACAAAGGCTTCCTTATATACACAAAGGTTTTCATGCTGTACCCATGGGAGTGGGGCAACTGGCAAAGTATCAAGATGGGGCTAGTCAGAAAACACCCACAACCCGATCACACAACATTCTTCTGAACAGGGCTTAGGTCTCTTCTGTTATCATTGACTTCTTGGTGTTGTGTTGTCTATCTGCAAGAACATTTGTCATTTCATCTCGCCATCTCTTTGAAGTCACAATAATCCTGTGGTAGAGAAAAGTATTCTTGTAAAATGGGTGTGAATGTTTCTGTTGAAATGTACTATGGCTGAGGCACCATTGATTGTACCATAGAGTGTGGCTGTTTGGTATGATTGTACCATAGAGTGTGGCTGCTCAGCAGCTATTTATGAAATTCAATCATTAAAGCAGTTGCAGGCAGAAGATAAAGCTAGATCTACTGATAGATCTTGGGGGTAGCTTTCAATAGATCAGTCAATGGCCAGTAATTTAACATTTCCAACAACAGAGCCTCTCTCCTCCCCACCATTAAAAAATAGGTTGCTGAAACAAAGGACACTTCCAGGTGGCTTGTTTACTGAGCATTAATTCTGATTCGTTTGCAGGGAGATTTGATGACATTCACCATTTCATAAGCATTCATTTTGATTTGTTTGTGGGGAGGTTAAATGAAGTAGTGTCTGTTTTCCCGTGGTTTCTAGTGCATTTTTCCACCACTTTGCCTATCATGTGGAACCTATTCGAACCCATGGAGACAATGGAGTATACCTCTAAGGGTGAAGTCAAACCACTGCATTAACAGCATCAACGTGACCTCCCTGAGGTGCAAGCTTGGGTAGCATGTCCTGGGCTGCCCAGACGACAAGACCCCTCTCTCAGCCTCCCTTTCCAAAGCAAAGCAGAGCAATACCTTTAGCACCAGCTTGGATGCAGGAGTTGCCAGAAGGTGGCATACAAGGTGCCATCCAACCACCTTAGTTTCTCCACTCTGGATTTGTATAGGGTTTATTCCTCAGCCTTTTCTTCTCCTGAAGATATCCCACAAGGCAGCAGAGGTTTAGGATCAGAGTTGGGGAAGCAGGTTTGTTGTGCAAGAGCTCCCAGTCAGCTATAGTTGAACAATCTGAATTTGCTTGTGTGTTATTGAAACCTACCTCAAAATAGCAACGTAGTATCCTTTGGTAGTGGCTGTCCAAGTTACGGTGGGTTGCACTGCTTTGCTGTGGTTCCAGTCCTACTTAGATAATGAATGAATAGTTTATTACGGTCATAGACCAGAAGAAAAGAAAAACATAAAAGGCAACAATAGTTTACAAGGGAGTGATGGTGTCAATTAGATAGTCATTTCCACAGGGTGATGCTTGGGGAGTGCTCTTTGGCCCTATGGAGCCTTCAACGTGGGATTCCTCAGGGTTCAATTTTCTGCATCCATTGCTGTCACTTGGGGCTCAGGTGGCTTCGGTGAAGTGGAGTGCCTTCCGTCAGCTTTGACTGGTGGCCCTGTCCAGCTGTGCTCCTATCTGGATGGGAATAGCCTAATTTCTGTTGTCTATGCTCTGGTAAACTCTAGGTTAGATTACTGCAACACATTATACGTGGGCCTACCTCTGAAAGGAGTTCGGAAATTTCAGCTGGTGCAGATTTCAGCGGCCAGGTTGCTCACTGAGGGAAGACAGTTTGAGCATATACTACCAATCTTTGCCCAACAGCACAGGCTGCTAATTAGTTTCTGGGCCCAATTCCTAGTGCTGGTTTTGGCTTATAAAGCCTTAAATGGCTCAGGACTGCAATACTTCAAGAACCATTTCTCCCCATATGAACCAACCCAGATTCAGCAATCATCAGCTGAGGCCCTTCTTTGTGTGCCACCTCCACAAGAGGTCCAGAGTATGACAACATGGGAACTGGCCTTTTCTGCAGCATTTCTGTTGAATGCTCTCCCCAAGGAGGCTCGCCTGGCACCTTCCTTACATACCTTTTGGCACCATGCCAAAACACTTCTCTGTAACCAGGCCTTTGGCTGATAAACATTCAATAGCCTTTTAAATGTGTTTGTGGGGTGGTTATTGGTTTGTATTTGTTTTATCATGTGTTTTGTGTTCTCATTTTGTATTTTTATGTTGCAAACAGCTCTGTGATCTTTGGATGAAGGGCAGTATACGAATGTAATAAATAACAATAAAATACTGTACCTTCAGTATTGCTTTTGTAAACCAAAATGCAGACACTCTTAACAAGACATCTGCTGATCTGGAAGTTAACATTTCCTCGTTCCAGTTTTGCCCTTCAAGTTTTGACACACCTATAATGTTTTCTACGATTCTCACGAACCTTTCTCCAGTTGCTTTCACCAATCCATCTGTAGTATATTATGTAAAATTAGCCACAACCCTCTCATTGCCTCTCAAGTACATCTAATGTGGTCCAAGGCTCTTTTTCTCATTTCCAATTAATATTTGGTTTTTCTTCAGGTCCTTGCATGATGTATGTTTTGCAGTTTTAAAAAACAATGATATTTCCTTGCCATTAGGAAGAATGTCAATTGGAGAGATCTAGATCTGTTCCTAAACTGGTCTACATCTTTTCCCAGTTTGGGGCATGTTGGGTAGCTCATATTACTTTGGATCCAAGCCATTTCCCAGTCCTGAACCATCCTAGAAATCCTTTTGTCTCTGCAGGTGTAAGAGCTTTGATGTCAGTTGTACCAGAGCGCAGGAGGTTTCTGCAGCGGCAATGAGGAGCGATCCACTCTGCATCTCCCTCCCCAATGTCAGAGCTTTGTCTCCAGTATTGCTGAGGGAGAAATTATATGTCCTATGTCCTCTGGGACAACTTCCCAGGGGTCATAGGGTTGCAGCCTTAGCCCCTTCAGAAATTGTATTTGCTTCCTGCTCATTTCAGCTACCTTGAAATGTATCCACCCACATATACTTAAGCTCTAATTCTCTTTCTCTCTGTGTGTGTAAATGGAACAGAGTGATGAACATGGTAGCTGAGACAAGATGGGAACATAACAGGAAAATATCAAATTACAGAGTCTATTCTAGACTATTTGCTTCCTTGTGCTTTATCAGCAGAGAATCATAATCTGACATCCATGTTGAAGCCCAAATAAAAGAAAACTACTCAGGCTTAATGACAGCTAGGAAATATGTGAAGCCAATAACAAACATCCATAAATTAAATGTGCATTTCATTTATACCCCGTGGCAATCTCCTTTTGCTCTGAGAAAAGCATGAAAAATGCAAGCAGACTAATATTTTTCTGAGTTTCCTTGGAATAACAAGAATGACACTTCGCCTTTCTTTCTTTCTCTTTCTTTTTCACCCCTTTAGAGCCATTCTCAGAAAGAGATGAGGGTTTTTCATATGAGAGAGATGACACTCCACCTCTATTTTATTGTGTATCTGGGGGAAATGTAGACAGCCAGCATCAAGCTTGTACACGAACTCTTGCCGAGTCTCTCCCAAACAGAATGAAAAATCATTAGTAGTCTGGATTTCAATCTCTCTTAGACTGCTCAGGTAACAATAAATGAGTAATTTACTCTCCTTGGCTTTAGGAAACTTACACTTAATGGTTACTAGGGACAGGATAATGGTTCCTTAGTGATTACACCATGTTTTTCTTCCACTTTCAGGGCCTTTGCTTTCTGCCCTAATGAAAAGACAGTCCCGGAAAAGGGGCCTATTCTTTATTAGAAGTGTTCTGAGAGACTGCACCTAGATAAAATGAACTCTCTCTTCAGGTTTATGTCATTCAGCAGAGCTGTAAAGTGGAAGAGATTCATGAGAAGAGTCAAAGGCATTGGCTAATTCCAAAAGTGTCTGGAAACTTTCATTCTGAAAAGTTTTTGATAAGATGGCATGACCGTCCGATCTTTTAGCACTAGTCAAGATGTTGTTTAGGCCTCAGGATAGGAGTTCTGGCCACACTTTTGTTTTCATCCACTCTAGCTTTGAAAGGCACTATCCCAGGTAGCAAAATAATAATTTGGACCCCATTCAAAGTCTAACCTCGAAGTCTGTGAGTTCAGAACAGGGCAATGTAAATTCATGAAGGAAAATGTTGCTTAGATGTCAAAGGCAGACACCTGCACCTAAACAACAAACACATAGGAAGTAAGAGGATGGGTTTTTTTTTCTCTTCCCATGATCCAGACAGTGCCTAATGACAGCTATGAAATAGGTTGTCAGGGAACTGCCATCGGAGCCAGAGGGAGAGGGAGGGCTCCAGAGGGATTCCGGAGAGCGTCCCGGGAGGGAGAGAAGCAGCACATCTTCTGGGGAAGGAAATCAGCGTAACAGCAGTGGAGAAGGGGGGCAGATGGGGGAATCGGTGAGGGGCTCCATGACTCTTCGACGGAGACCAGCGGGGAGAGCACGGGTCGTCCGATGCCCACACCCTCCCTGCGCAGAAGGCTTCCGTGCAGGGAGGCTAGGAGGAGACTAAGCGTCAAAGAGCTTCTTTGCTGGAAGAAGTTCAAGAAACGCCCACTAACGGATTCTGCCAGCGATTGAGACAGCCACGGGCACGTGGCTGTCCAGACAGAAAGGGTTCATTCAGGCAACCAGCCAAGAGCGGCGTTGATTTACACACAAGCAACCCCTAGAACCAGTACATAGGTGAAGCCAATAAGAAACTTTCATAAAAGATCAGAACTGAACAATAAGGGGAGGAACTGCTCTCAACATTTCTCTGATGAAAATAGAGACGTCTTGTTCTATTAATTCTTATTCTTATTCTTTCACTATTTGTACCCCACTCATCTGACTGGGTTGCTTCCAACTTATGTAAAAACATAATAAAACATTTTAAAACTTTCCTATACAGGGCTGTCTAAATCAGAAATCTCCATACCCTCCAACATTTCTCCAATGAAAATAGGGACGTCCTGAGGAAAAATGGGACATTCCAGGATCAAATCAGAAACTGGGATGGCTTCTGTGAATCTGGGACTGTCCCTGGAAAATAGGTACACTTGGAGGTTCTGTGGTCTGAGACAACAGGAGCTCACTCCTTGTGTCAAGGATGCATGTGACAAAGAAGACAAAAAGAAAGAATTATACTTTCAAAAGAGAAATCCCACTGATTGGGGTTTCACTCAGGGATCTTCTCAGCCCTACCTTGAGACACTGGGGTTTTAACCTGGGACCTGATGCTCCAGCACTGGGTCAAAGCACTTCTGTTCAGATACTAACTGGATAAAATATTGGCTTATGGGGGGGGGAGTGGGCTTCTGGTTCTATTCATATATTTCTTTTCTTATGAGATTTCTTACCTGCCATTCACCATAAGGTCCCAGGACAGGTTACAGCAACAGAAGATACAATTATAAAAAACAGATAAAATAATTGCAATTACGCAATATATAAAACCAGGGCTTTTTTCCCCAGCTGGAACTCAGTTCCGGCACCTCTCAGGTGGGCGCTATTGCCATTGTAAGAGAACAAGGGAGGGGTTCATGGTGAGTTCCAGCACCTCTTTTTCTAGAAAAATAGCACTACATAAAACTCTCCCAAATGGAATAGATTACACATTAGGAAAAGCTTCCTGATTGTACAAGCTGGTATAAGATATGGTCCACCAGTTGGTAAAAACTTGCCTATTCAAACATTCCCAGGCAGTGATTCCTTAGGGCTTGTTTTACTGAACTCCAGACTAGCTGATGCTGCTGTTCATGTTTTATTATTATTTGATCGCACTGATTTTATTTTGTCACCTGCTTTGTTATTTCTCACAGTGAAATGTGGTTTGCAAATCATTTTTATATATACAATGAATAAATAAATTCCCTTATCAAAAGAGGTTTAGGCTAAGTAACTTTTGAGGCTCCTTCCAAAACCGTTATTCTGTGACTCAGCAACCACCCATTATGAGCTTCCAGTGCTTTTTTTCTTTACAAAAAAGTTTAGGGGTACTCTCATTTTCCTACTCATGTTGAAATACTGTCCCTCAAGGAGGCCAAACTTAGATTCACAAAAGCTTTAGGGGTATGCGTACCCCTGCGTCCACCCCAGAAAAAAGCACTGTGAGGCTCTGAAATGGAGCCAAACTGAAAGTAAACTGCTGCCAATTTACCTTGTGCATGTTCACTGCAGCAGAGGGATGGAATATGATTGTGCCATCTAAACATCTGACCATAATATTGCCTTTCTCCTCTCTCCACAGAATAATATCACATAGGCTTATGAAACGCTGAATGTTAACAAGTCCTCCAGGCATATCAGATGATGAGCAAACACAATTGGGAGTCAAAAGTATTTTTCAGGCTGAGGTTGCCAAGAATTTCCCGAGAGATAAAAGTCTTTCATGTGTGGTGAAATAGGCCACAACCTCTAGGGTCAAATGTCACCATAAATTATTATAATTGCAATTTGTGGCAAAGACTGAAGTAAGGTTTAGAACCTGTCAGTGCCTATTATGGAGTGGGAATAAATTACAGCTTGTCATAAAATGATGGATTTCAGTTAGGGGCTTCCTTTTCACTCTGACGGCACCGACCTCCATTCACCCAGCAATTAACTTTGTTCACTTTAATATTCAGCAGTGTTGACAGGGCTGACATTGTAAAACTGGGTTTGCATAAAAGGAAAGACAGATTGCTTGAGAATCATTATTTTTACCTGAAAATTCATTGCTGAGCAGCAGCTCTTGATAAATGAAGAACAAAGCTTTTGACTTGACTGTTTAAATTGTTGTGCCAAAGAAAGGACTCTTGAGTTGCTGTTCATCTCAATAGTAAAATTTTGTTTGGAAATAAACAGTAATCTTAGCTGAAGAAGAAAAAACCCTAACATATGGATGCAATCCAGGACTCTTTGGTCAGATGCATGCAGTACAGCGATCGTATACAGGCTACTTTGAATTGTTTTAGCAACCATCTCTGAAGTGCATCGCTCATTCACCCAGTATCACTGCATAGATTTGGTGGGTTTCCTCCCACTCTGACATCATATATCAGACAACCATCCAATCTGTTAGGTGAACTAGGGTAAATGAATGGCAGCTCACCTTCAGAAAACAGCCACAATACACAGATGAACGTTTGTATCGCAGACTGTATATTTATTTAGATTAAAACAAACAAACCGATGTCATGCTTCTGTTAAAAAAAGAAATCCCATAACTCATAAAATACAATAAAACAGCAATAATAAACAAAATAGTTGGCAACTGTAAAGATCAGCACTAAAAATCAATCACAACAGAGTTTTTTAAATAAAAAAATTAAGATTAAAAGCTTGGGAAAATAAAATGGTCTTTGCCTAGCACCTAGAAGGCATTACAATAGAAACCAGCTAAGTTTCCCTTGGTGTGCCCCCACCCTCAATGTTCCTGGACTACAACTCCCATCAACCCCAACCAACATAGCCAATGGTCACCTCCCAAGTACTTGGTAGTCATGGAAGATACGGCTTTGCTGCTAGTTGCTCCCAGGCTCTGAAATACTTTACTCCCAGAGATTTGGTTGGTCCCTTCTTTTAAATGCCAGTTAAAATAGTCCCCCCCCCCTTTTAAGCTCGCCTTAGCAATATGGCTGCTCTTGCTCTTATGTCTTTATCACTTTTATGATTGATTGCTTTCTTTCATACTGTTTACATATAATTTCTTTTTACTGTTTTCTTGAGCATTTTGAACCACCTCGGGGGTTCCATTGTGGAACGAAAAGGCAAAATATGCACACACGCATAAGTTGTGTTCTTCATCAGCTTCCATTAATCTCACTGGGATCATACAAGAGACATGTCTGGCAGTGATGAAACTTTGTTCTCCCCCCCTTTCTGATTTAATACCAGTATAAAAACTAAGCATGGAAATGAAACAGAAGTGTAAGTATGTTCTGCAAAATGTAAAGGAATGTGCCACAGATGTTGTTTGAAGAGGTTAGCAGCAGCTGCTCTTTTTACATATTTGTTAAAATAAGCTACAGATCATCTGTTGTTAAAATAAGCAGCAAGAAGCATCTTTGGCGCAGATTTTTCTCCAAAAGGGGATAAAATGGGTAGAGAACAAGGAGAAAAAGATACAGAAAAAGGAAGTTATTTCCAGGCCGGGGGGGGGGGAATGCACTAGACTGCTTAGCAATTTATCTTGATTTACCTTGATGAGTGGCAATGGCAGAAGTTTTGTCTGTGTTCTCTCCCTTCCCCCATTTTTTTTGGTGTGTGGGCGGGTAACTTACTGGTCTCTTGCCAACCTGTGGGGAAAATATCACCACATGTACTGCCACCACATTTGCAGGCTGCAAAAGGAGCCATGAAAGTGAGGTGCCATTTTTGGCATAGTTTGTGGATACCTGTTTTTATACTCCCCCCTGCAAAGCAATTGAGAAAGTTAAATGACTGCAGGCTCCTCATTTCCTACAAACAGTTAGAAACCATATAACCACGCTAGTTGCTTTCGCCTGCTTCCCCTTCTTGCCCTGCCGGTTAATTTCTCAGCTCAGAATGGAGTTAATCCATTTTCTCCCAGTGATGTAGAACAAGGTCCATCACCCAATGGTAGCAAACAAGTGAGACAATACTGGAGGTAACCAACTCCAGAGTCTCTCATTTTAGACAAACTTGATTTCCCCAGCTTCACAGCCAGCTCCATGTTTCCAAACCCTCGCGCAAAAAGAGTATGTGGGCTTAGCACCAGCAGCAAGGAGCACCAGCACCACAACCTGCCACCATCCGCATCACTCCAGTGCATTGTGGGTAAGGATGTGTGAATCTGTCAATTTAAGTTTTTCTCTGTTTCACATTCCTGTGACATACACAGATAGGGATGCTTGACTCTGTCACTTTTGCTTTCTCTACACTTCTCATTTCCCTCCCAATCTATTTCAGTTCTCCACATTCCTACATCAGCTTGCGATTAAACAAAAAGTCCTCATGAAAATTCATCAGCATTCTAGCATGGATTTCTGCTAAAACACACATGGTTGTGTGCAGTTTTGCCCAATAAAATGTTTTTTAAAGCCATTTCCTCTGATATAATCGTTTTTGTATGTTATTTTTTTTGCTAACATATGCATTTTTATGCACACTTTACCCCGTATATGCATTTTTTGGTGGAAAACTGCATTACAAAATGTGGAGAAGTGAAAAATTTGAAGGATGGCTGCGTTTTGTTTGCATATTGTTTTGGTAACTGCGGATTACGTAGGTTTGCTTCTAAATGTGAACTGAACCAATTCCCCCCACCCTGTCCGCATCCCTAATTGTGGGAAATGTAAAATAATGACATCCGGGGGGAAATTTCTGAAATGTGGTACTGGATCTTACAGAAGTCAATTTTAAAAAATCACATTTTTAAAATAATAATAATAATAAAAGCTCAAAAATTTTAAGGGTGTCCTTTTTATTTTTTTGAAATATGGCAGGTGCTGGTCTCCCCCCCCCCCCCGCTGGCTCACATGTGATAGATAAAGAACTGAAGGGTACTATTCACTGGCAGCCAATCAAATTCATCACTTTGACACCTGTGAAGGTCCATCTGCAGACTCATCTGAATCTAGCCCAGTGACTGTCTGTTTTCCATATGCCATAACCCAATATGAGAAGCACTCTGAGAAAAACTGATATTTTGCACCCTGAGTTAAAAATGGAAGCAGAGAACCTTTGGTGCAAGAGAAAAATCTCTTTCAAATTGTGAAATTCTCTTCCTCCTCCTCCTCTTCTAATATGGCTGCCTGAGTGGGCTGTATGCAATGGGCAGTCTCCTACCAGGTCACTTACTTTGGTTTCATTTCCATGGAAAGAAAACTCAATGGAAATGAGGTGCGTTTTGGGGGGCCACTAGGGGGCACATCGGAAGATGGCTGACAATAACATCTCTCCGACCCACATGAGGTAATTTGGAGGCTATGATGGGGGTAATTAGCGTTTTGTTCCATTGCACTATAATGCAAAAGTGCTCCTCCAAGTGGTGGTAATGCAATAACCTTGAGGAAGTGTCGCGTAATAACTAATAAAAGGGAATGGCATGTGGACGATCCCATATAAATCCAACATTAATGCACTGTTATTGCATCAACGGCATGTTGCAGAATACTCCTCCAAAAAACCTCACCAGTCTAGAGGGACCATCTCCATGCTCTTTCTTCCCCAAGATCTCAGCAACACCTCCTCCACTATCAGGACCAGCAAGAAGAGCTTTCCAGAGAAGGACTCCTGTCCTGCTGCCTGCTTTCCTAGAGTGGCTATCATAGGCGCCAACTCCCTGGGTGCTCAAGCACCCACAAAATTCCCCATGAAAGGGCCAGGCACCCACAAATTTCAGTCCCAGGGACATGCATGCTGCATGGCACCTACAGCCCCTGGCACCCACATTTGTGGGGCCAAGCTGGCACTCCTGGTGGCTATGTGAAGAAGTGTGCATGTAACTGGTGGCTATCATGAGAGGAAGGAGGTCTCTGGAATACATTTATTTCCAGTGGCTGGCAGAGGAAGTGCAGGCAAAGAGGAGGCCAAGTTGCTCTCCAGCTAAGGTGAGCTGCAGGAGGCTTGGGTCAGGCAAGGAGTACCACCAAACTTCCCAACACAATATGCGGACAATTTGTAGGCCGAGTCAAAGTGAACAGCCATTTGCTTACCTTGCAGTCTAAGGTATGGAATGGCAATGGTGCTGCTACTTCCTGTGGGTGCCACTTACAGTGGTACCTCAGGTTACAAACACCTTGGGTTACAAGCACTTCAGGTTACAGACTCCGCTAACCCAGAAGTAGTACCTGGGGTTAAGAACTTTACCTCAGGATGAGAACAGAAATCGTGTGGTGGCAGCACAGCGGCAGCGGGAGGCCCCATTAGTGAAAGTGGTACCGCAAGTTAAGAACGGTTTCAGGTTAAGAACGGACCTCTGGAACGAATTAAGTTCGTAACCAGAGGTACCACTGTATATTTCTGACAGATAGAGAGGAATGCATGTTCCTTGCTTACGCCCCTACAGTTTTGGATGCGAGCTTTTGGGGGAAGCTGAAGTGAATCCAGCGATTTTTGATGATACGGTGTGACTACCAGCATCTGAGACCCGCTTACCAAGTTGTCTCTTCCAGTTTGGAGTCCACGGTGTCTACACACTGAATTCCCATCTAGCAATATAGGGAGTGACTGATGCACTACTAATGAGGCACTATCACATTTAATTACTTCCAAGGACGAATCACCAAATGGTGTCATGACCTCTTCCCAAATTTCAGTTTCTTTCAAGGTTCCCCTCCCCTCTTTTTTTGTCCTGGAAAATCTTTGGAAAGCTCTGGCTAAAAACAAACAAACAAGAAGTATCCTGTTCCTAAATGTTTACAGAGATCTATGTACTATATGAATACATTCTGTTTTAGCAAGCTAAACAATATCAAAATAAATCTCTTCCAAATGTTTGCATAACCTTTCGGATTTTTAATATTAAATTTAGGATGCCAACAATTTTTTCTGGGGCCAGTGGCAGGGGATCAAGTCATTCTGGAGTGATTGTTTTCCTAAGATTTATTTTCATCCTGAAACTTCATCCCTGGCTCCTGGCATTGTACAGCTTCAAATCAAGGATGTCATGAATCTTGGGGTGCATTCAGAGCCAAATTACATGTCCAGAACTATAATACTGTGGATTGCATGCTGTCAAAAATATGAGAGTCTACACCTATTTCATTTAATTTATTGGATATGTATCCCACTCTTCCTCTCAGAGGAGCCCAGAGTGGCAAACACACCCATAATTTAAAAAAGAAATAAATCTAAAAACAGTTAAAGCAGTCTAAAAATTGTTACAGTTAAAAAGTCTAAAAAGCAGTTACAGTGAAAAACTTTCTAAAAACAGTTAATTAAAAACAAAACATTCTTTTGCCTTCAATGCTAACAAAACAGTGGTTATATTTAATTGCTGATAATAATAATAATAATTTTATTATTTGTACCCCGCCTAGTTGACTGGCTTGCCCCAGCCACTCTGGGCAACTTCCAACAAATATAAAAGCATACTAAAGCTTTAAAAACATCCTTATACAGGCACTGCTATTTTTCTAGAAAAAGAGGTGCAGGAACTCATCATGAACGCCTCCCTTGTTCTCTTATAATGGCAATGGCACCCACCTGAGAGATGCTGGAACTGAGTTCTGGCAATTTCTGGCTGAAAAAAAGCGCTGCCTTTAGATGTTTTCTAAAAGTTGTATAGTTATTTATCTCCTTGACATCTGAAGGGAGAGCGTTCCACAAGGTGTCACTACCAAGAAAGCTATTGTTGTTGTTCTTGGCTGTGGTTGTTGTTACATTTATTACCCACCCTTCACCAGAATGGCTTTAACGGGTTCCAGGTACTTCTGTGAAAGACACTTGCAACTAACGCATTATAAATTGTGGGTTTCCATCTGAAACAGCACGTGGAAAACTTGGGTTGTGTCAGGATCAAAATCCTATGATGTTGTTAGTTCCACACTGTGGATGAATCACTCTTCCAGCAGAAATTCAGTAGGCATCTTCACTGTTAACCTTCAGATATCTCTCTTGAATACCTTTTTATGCCACAGGACTATTCAATAGTTTAATTTTCTTTTCAATTTAGAGGAGCCAGTCATTCCTGCGGTTATTCCATATTGCCTTACGGTATTTTATGTTGCGCACCACCTTGATATTTTATATGAGTGGGCAGTATGTACTGTAAGGACTTACATAATATAAGAGACAAAATAGGCCAAAAGTGTAATGAGATTTATTTCACATGTCAGTTTTATTTTATTTTTTAATTCCAACCATGGGGTGGGGGAGTCAACATATTTTTACAAGGCATATGTCTGAATCCACAGGTATGTCCACCACACATGTGCCTTGAACGTAGAGCACTGGGAGGGGTGAGACCTTTGGTATGAAGTCAATATGGGATACCAGTTAAACATGGGTGTATACTTTTAACCCTTACGCTCAGTAATGAACTTTGCATGCCAGGAAATTTACCACATGACAGTAGAGGGACTAGCTCAGCTCTGTGTTCTCCCTGCCTTTGGACATCCCGTTTTGGGGCCTTCCACTGCCTACCAATGGCATGCATCCCATTGGCCCAATCCAAACTCCTCAACGCCCAGCACAAGGAGGGTTTGGAATGCTCTGTAAGTCTGGGCCCATTAAAATTGAAGGATCTTTTGGAAATTTGGCTACAATATTACTGAGACCAGGGTAATCTGTACCGTCGCACAGCAGGACATAATTTGTGTATTCCAGATAAGTTCTTGCAAATGGAGGGGGAGTTGGCAAATAGCAGGTACTTGGGGGCAATCCATAGGGGAGTGCTGTTGTTTTGTGCCCTCTTTGGTCACTTGTGGAAACAGAATACTGGGCTAGATTAGATGACCCTCTGGTTTCATCCAATAGATTCTGGACTCATCCAGCCAGGCTCTTGTGTTTCTCAGAGCAATATTTTCCCCTCACAACTCAGTTACCTTAATCAGATTTGTCCATTTCTCACTTTGTGGTTAAACAACAACTACTCCCGAAACAAATACCCTGTTTTCTGCACGCTCTCTCTCTCTCTCTCTCTCTTTGAGTTAGGAATGTCACAGACTTTTTTGTGGCTTTGTTTGCTGTTATTTTAATCTGTTTGTTTTCTGCAGATTCTGACTGAAATTAAGCATTTTGGTTGACAGCATGTTTAATTTACCAACTCAAACAACATGCCACAGCCAAACAAAAACAAACCTGAAATATGAAGCTGCAGAAGCCAACTGCCTAAAATTCTCTCAACACACACCCAAACTCACAATTTTATTAGGGTCTAAATCATGGATGTGGAAGAAATCTGATTCAGTCTGCATTTAAAGGTGAGCCCACCTCATTCACATTTTCTGAAGTAAGATGCAAACCCAAATGCAGCCATGCTTAAAAAATCACGCTTCTTCAGGGTTCACAGGCCTGATGTGATCTTACTCCTCCTCACCTTCCACCTGAGTTGCTGTGCATACCTGGGTTGTGGCAGTGGTCCTGCAGTTTTATAAAGCCCTGCCAACAGAAGGAGGAGGTTTGGGTGGCACCCTTAGTCATACTTAGAGTGGTTCCATTGATTTCTGTGGGTCTGCACTAAGTGTGACTAAAGCAGGTCCACTCTATCCTTAGTGTGGGACTTCATTTAGTGGTGACCAAAACAGGTGACAGGCAGGATACGCACAGGGCTGACTTTGCTGTGGCTCAGTGTCCAGAGAATAGCCAATGTTAGCATAGACCAATAATATATTCATCCAGCCCTTGACACTGCTGGCACTCTCAACAGCTCACCACATCCTTCTAGGAAACAACATTTTCACTGGGAATGTAGCTGGGAGAGGGAGGACACATAAACTGTACAAAACCCCTTTCCAAGAGGTTAACTGGATGCCTCATCCACAATCAGATGACCAGGAAACTTTGGAAAAGTAAAAAAATGAGAACCACAGGAAACACTTGGTGGGTTTAGTTTCCAAAATCGAGTGAAGGTATTTGAAAAATGGCATCACTCAGTCTAAGCTTTGCTCCAGCCATCATAGTCTCATCCATTCTAGATAGGGTGAAATAGTCACTGTAATGACCATTCATTTCTGGCATTGATTCAATATCAGTAACTGTTTAGAATAATAGAATTGTTGAGTTGGAAGGGATCCTGAGGGTCATCTAGTCCAATCTCCTGCAGTACAGGAATTCTGCCCAACAGTTGCCCCTGGGTGGGCTCGAACCACCAACCTTCTGGTTAGCAGCCAGCCCACTGAGCCATTGTACCACTTTAAAAATTGGAAATGAAATGCTAACCAGGAGCGCATATGTAGCTAGGTGCAGCCAAATGAAGTTATTTCTTATACATGTGATGACAATTCACACCAAAATCACTAAAATTTGAAGAGGCACCATAGATCAGTAGTATAGTATCTGCATGCAGAAGGTCTCAGGTCCAGACCTGGCATCTCTACTTGGGGGGGGGGACACCTAACTGAAACAATTTTGAGCCACTGGCACTGAGTGTAGGTAATGCATGGACCAATGGTCTGTCTTACTACAAGGTGTTCCTTTTTTTAAAAAAATCACCAGTCCTGTAATGATTGGTAACTTCAGCACATAGTGCTCAATAAAGCAAGATAGCCGATTAGCATTACAAGTAAGGAAAGAAATGTATAACAATCAGGCTTCCCCATTCTTTCAACATTGTAATAGATAATCATCCACTAGAACTCAGTCCCATCAGAAAACAACTGTAAGAACGGCAAAGCACTGTATGTATTTAATTATTTTTCCTACTCTACAAACAAGTTTAATTGGAATCTTAAAACAGCAAGGGACAAAAGTTCAGTTCATTAGGGGCTAACTAACTGAAAAGGGCATGCATATATATATAGAGAGAGAGAGAGAGAGTGCTTTCGCCTGATCCAGATGTACCTTCCAACCTCCGTCTGAGAACACCAGTAGTGCACACACACATCACCAAGGAAATGTTCTCATTATTATACTCCTAAAGCATAAACCAGGCCACCACAAGCTTTGAAGGTACTGATCTTCAATTATTTCTCTAATTGTTTGGTCTGTTCATATGTCTGGCTGAAAGGGAAGAATCACTGATGCAAAAAAGAAGATACAAATAATTACTATCTCAGTGAGAGCTGCGGTTTTATATCCCATTATTTATTCTTTGTTTTCTTATGCTTGTGACTTGAAGTCAATTGTATTCATGTACAACCCCAAAAGTATAATATACAACACTTGAGACATTTTGTGCGCTTCACAGTAAGCCCAGAAACAACAACAAAACATCCCTCTATTCTGAATGTCCTGCCAAATCAGGATTCTATTTGGTCCACTTATCAAACCTGGCTATTTGCCAATTTAAAGTTCATTTTCCCTCTTCCATGACACCAAGAACCAAAAGAGCTGTTATTTATGTTGCTCTTCTTGCCCAAAATGTCTTGGGGAAAGATCTCCAATCTCTCTTGGCTGGATTCCCTACACTGGAAGAGCATGACTGCTATGTCCTAAATCATGCCATTTGTCTGCTTAAAAATACATAAATATTTTTCAGTGAATTGGAAGCACCTTTTTATTTCATTTCATTCCATTCCAGACCAAGCCCAATAGTGATTGGTGGGGTGAGAACACTAACTTACTTTCCATCATTGCCACTGCTGTGGCTTACTGGGAGGGAAGGGGTGAGGTAGCAGCATGGCAAGCATGGTGCAAGCACGCCAGCAGGAATGTTGGATGGATCCGCTAATGTGTTTGCACCATGCCAGCCTCACTGTTGCCTCACCTTTCCCTCCTCTCCTGGTAAGTGACAGCGATGGCAGTGATGGGATACTGGGTAAGCCTTGCCATCCCATCAACTGCTCTTGGAGAAAGCACAAGTAGTTCTACACAACTCTACAGCACAGATGAGATACCGTGGGTCCCAGAGTCAATTCTAGTCCATAAGGAATGCCAACAAGCTCCCTAGTCACCAATCCACTTGCAAAATAAGTGTATGGAGATGTCACCACAAGACATGCAGGTGGATTCTGGGACCCTAAACCCCTGCAAAGGCCCATCGCTCATGCCAGTAGGTATCAATGCAAACCTACCTAATTTGCACTTCCACAGAATGAAACACAGCCATCCTTTCGAATGTGTACTCTGAATTTTGTGATGAAATTCTCCAACAACACAAGCCTGCTCTGCCCAATTTTTATAATAACCTTGAAAGATTTTTATTTTTATTTTGCTGCTGCATCACACTGTTCACTTGTGTTAAGCTTGTGGTCACTAAGACCCCTAGTTCAAAGGTTTCCAACCTTTTTGAGTCCATGGTTCCCTTGACCAACTACATTCTTTCTGCGTCATCCATGTGGGGTTCAGGAGCCCAGTTTTATCACCCCTTGCCTGCAGAGTTGGCAGCCTCTCACCTTTTTTCAAACACCCCCACTTATTGAGTGTTTCCTCAGCCTCCTCTCCTCTCCACACTTCTTGGAAGTCATCCAGGCAACCACAGCTGCCACCCCAGCCTCTGAGCTGCAACCCCCATCCCAAAGAGAGGTGCCTCCTCACCCTGCCCCACAGGGACCCAGGAAACACCCCGTGGCCAGCCTCAGGGGCACCATTTGCTTGGGGAGCTTGTAGCCAGGGCTGCTGCAAAAAAGAGCCATTCAAGCCATTGGGAGGACGAGACACAAGAGGGCATCAGAGGAGGAGGGAATAAAAGAGGGACAGAGGCCAGTGTTGTCCACGGCACCCCTGACTATCATTCAAGGCACCCCAGGGTGCCACGGCACACTGGTTGAAAACCACTGCCCTAGATCCTTTCCACATGTACCACTGGCACGCCAATGCAGCTGGTTATCATTGCTGCCATTCACTGCTTTCATCACTACAAACTGATGAAATGACTCCCTACTATGCAGCCTGTGAATGGAATGGAAAAAATCTGGGGGTGGGAGGAACCTTTTGACTCAGCCCTACAAGTAGTACAATGAGATAGTTTAGGTGGAGGTGGAGCAACCAATCCAAGCTTTCCCACTGAGCTTCATGGCTAGCCAGAGATTTGAAACCAGGACTCTCTGCTCTGACTCCCATTTCTTCCGCCGTGATATAGAAAAATAGAATCATGGAATTGTAAAGTTGGAAGGGACCACAAGGATCATCTAGTCCAACCCCCTACAATGCAGGAATCTTTTGCCCAACATGACTTGAATCCATGACCGACTGAGCTACCAAGGCAGATACTGGCTTCCCAGATGTGCAAGCTCACAGTGAAATCCTGTACATGTCTCATCTAAAGTAAGCCCCTCTGAGTTCAGTGGGACTTGCTTCCAGGTGAGTGTGTATAGGATTGCAGCCTTAAACTGATTTGAAACTGCAGTCCTAACTCCACTTACCTGGGAGTAAGCTCCACTGAATTCAACAGGACTTGCTTCTGAGTAGGGCTGCACTGTCATAGTATTTCTCTCTCCCCTGGAACCGCAGTACTGTGATGGTCACTTTAAGAAAATTATTAGAAACTTCAGTGAATGACAAGTCCCATGCTTCTTTGAGAGAAGCCATGACAGTCAAATTCGTATAATAAATTTGGAGTGTTGAAAAACAAAATAGCTAACATTATCTAGTGTGCGCTAGAATTGGGGAAATGATTTGTTTGGGAATATTTCTGTTGTCATTGTCATTGGTTTCTTTAATTTATTTGGCACATTGGGTTCCCACCCACCCCCGTCCCACTCCCCAATTCAACTGCTGTTGCTGTTGACAAGTTTTGATTTGATTTGATTGTTTTCACTCTGCTTCAGAATGCCACTCCAAGCCTGTCCACAATAAAAATACAAAGCAGATGATGAGAGAGGCCGAAGGCAGGGAAAACAATAAAACAAAAATGCAACCTATTTGCATTTCATTCCACACATGGAATTACACGGTATTTTAAAAGTATTTTGCATGATTGTGTTTTGCTTATTTTAGCATACAACTGAGAAACTGCCTTATTAACTAGTTCACATTTTGAATGCTTTTATGTGAAAAGGATATAAACAGTCTTTAAAAAAAAAAAACCATGAAGAAACATTTGGCCATACCCTTTAGAAAAAGCTTGTTTGTTTGTTTGCCATCATTTTTTCTCCTTGATTCTATGAGTAATTTTCAAAAGCGCATTGGCCTTTGCCTCTGATCACTACTCCTTCCAGCAGTGAATTCAGTGCCCCCCTGCCAATAGAAAAGGAGCCCAAGCAGTGGTCACTTGGAGAAAAGAGGGGTGAGCTAGGAATAAGAACATAGGAAGAGCCTGTTGGGTCAGGCCAATGGCCCATCTAGCCCATCATCCTGTTCTCACAGTGATTGTTGATATTTTCACCCCTCCCATTGCAAGAATCTCCTGATCTGATATTTTGAGAAAGGAGGGGGCGGAAACTGCTCTTCTCTTCTTCCGCTCCTGACTGACTGCCTGACTCTGTGTGTGGAGAGAGTCTTATCTATGTGCAGTGGTACCTCGGGTTAAGTACTTAATTGATTCCGGAGGTCCGTTCTTAACCTGAAACTGTTCTTAACCTGAAGCACCACTTTAGCAAATGGGGCCTCCTGTTGCCGCCGCGCCACCAGAGCACAATTTCTGTTCTCATCCTGAAGCAAAGTTCTTAACCCGAGGTACTATTTCTGGGTTAGCGAAGTCTTTAACCTGAAGCATATGTAACCCGAGGTACCACTGTAGTGACTAGATGGCTGAGTGGGAGATGTAACAGTCATGCAAGCTAGTAGTTCTTTAGTTGTAGTAGCTGTTAGAAATAAAAGGAGTTATGCTTCATAGCTAGCTTCCACGTTATTTATACTCTGCATGAGTCTGGTGCTCAAAATACACAGTTGTGAGTCCAGTGCACTGGGACCTGTTTTCCAGGATTGGAAGGTCTCTGAAAGTACTCCAGTCACCTAGCCCAGTTGGGGCAGAACCAGTTATTGAGCCCAGTTGCTGCACATCGGTTGAAAGGCATACTGACAGACCAACCAAATGCCCATAGGAAACTTGCAAGCAGGACCCAAGCACAAAAGCTCTCTCAGGCCCTCCTCCATTGCTGCCTCTTGCTGTGGAAGCAGAGCATAGTCATCATGGCTGGTAGCCATCAATAGCTCTCTCCTCCATGAATTTGTCTGTCAGAGAATTCTGATGGAAACAGAAATAGGAGTAGAAATGGCCAGAAAAGATAGGACATGCCAACTATCTGAAGATCTGCTTTGCAGATTCAAATTGCTGTCTTACCTGCCTATGTTCAAATGCCATCAAACCAGAAGAAAACGAATCAACAAAATATAAAGTTATGTCAACAGAAAGAGTTATAAATCTTTCATTGTGTGAGGTTCCTTACTGGGGGGAAAAATGTATAAGCAAGGGTCAATGAGGAGTCTGGTAGAGGTGGAACCCCTCTTTAGCTAAATACAATAATAGCCATGCATTTATTCAATGAAATGTTATTTCCTTAACAATTCTTTATACAACGGTTGACAAGATCTGCAACACAATGTTTTCAGGCATAAAAGACACCATCAGTTCAGCATGTTGCATGACAATTCCCCATAAAGTAATTTTTCCTTCGGTTGCTAGGATCCACAAAGTCCATGACAATGACAGGGTTGCCAGTGGGTATCCATTTTCCCCCCAGAAGCTAGAAGGCTGAGTTTTAAGCCATTGACTATTACACATTTGTCATACAACACCTTTTGAGTTTCTTTGTTTCTAAGAGAAACAGATTTTTCATGTCTAACAATGCTGCTGTGTTCCAATGCTGTGTGCTTGCAATGGGTTACATCCCAAAAGATAGGTAAATCCAAGATTTTTAATGCTATGTAGTTCCTTTAACCCTCACGCAAGCCTTCAGTCAAACCATACTGTTAGATAGCTTGCCGCTATAAACCTTTGGGCCAGCTGCCATATACTCAGCCATATGTTGTTCCGATGGGGTTTCACTTGTGAGTCTTATCAAAAACCATCACCCCTACATCTGCCAAAGTTGTTCCCTGCTATCTTCCCTCCTCCACCTGGGTGGATCAAATGTCAGCTTTGCAAGAAGTTTCTGAACTATGTGCTGTCACACACACACACACACCTAAATATAACTGGGTCTGTTTTGTTTTATTGATGAGCTTTATTATCCTGGTGATAGTTACAAATTTGTCTGTTTTGTTTAATTGCATTTGTAAACTTCCTTCTCTTTCTATTTCCTTTGGTCTCTGGATTCAGTTGGAGGCAAACAAATCCTCCAATACACACTTTTGCTACTTCCATCATTGTTGTCATCCTCTCTCTCTCTCTCTCTCTCTCTCTCTCTCTCTCTCTCTCTCTCTCTCCACAAGAGGTGCTGATCTTGCTAACAGATGTCACTCATTTTCATTAGCTTACACCTCAGCACAGGTGGAGGCTGGATATTTTGCATAGGTTGTTGGGGGAGTTTTGTCACTTTGTGATGCAACAGGCAATAGCTCACAACAGCAACAGCATGAGCCTGCTATTATACACCCCAGTTCAGAGACCTGTCCCTGATTTCCAAGCAGCTCATTGGTTCACACTGGGTGTGGGGAGGCTGTTCACAAACACCTGAGCATTCAGATCAGAGGCACCGAGCCAGTCACATGCATGGGCTACATAATACGCTAGATCAAACCTTTTCATTCATTGGTTCCCTAAGGTTTTGGACCAAGCAGAGAATCGAGGAAACTTGAAACCCGTTCAACATCACGAGAGGCAATGGGGAAAGTGTGTAAAGGTCTCACAACCCACTCCAAAAATCATGATTAAGGGCGGCATTCCAAAATAGTGGGACTTCCAGTCAGAGGTGTTATGTTCCGTTTGCTGCTTGAGGTGAAACAGGAAGTGCCGCTCTGTGCTGCCATCTCCACTGCCACTGCCACCCCCTCATACCTGCTGCTGCCACCCTGTCTTGCTCTGCCACTGCTGCTGCCGCTCCCATACCTGCTGCCACTGCTGCCTACACCCCTCGCTCTGCCGCCGCTGCTACACAGTCTGCCACATCTGCCACTGATGCAGAAGCAATGCCAATTTCAGGCAAAGTTGTGTTGTTTTGGGGCAAGATCTTGCCCAAAATGGATGTGATCTTGCCAAAGATTGGCGCCGATGGCAGTGGTGCTTCTCCACCGCTAGCAGAGGTGGCAGCGCAGCAGGGCACCCATGGGGGTGCCACCTCAGGGGCTTCTGTTAGCTGAGGTAGCAGCCTCATCCTGCCTAATGGCTGGGCCAACTCTGCTTCCAGTGGAAAGGAGGTCTGAAAGCACCCTCCTGCCAAGAGCCCTCAGGGGCATATTATGGAGCACTGTCTTGGGATTTTGTATTGAAACCCTGCAAAGCAGCCTCCCAACCTGAAAGCATGTCCCAGTAGGAGACAGACTGGGCACAATTGGTGATGGTGAACATTGATGATCAAAGATGAGACAAATTCATTTTCATTATTTATCTGGCTGAACGAAAATGCTCTCTGGGACCCAAAGCAGGAGTGCCCTCAGGGCAGCAGCAGCTACCCTCTGAGGCTAAAGCCCCATGTGGGTGTGAGGCAGTTGTTATAATAGACATGAAGTAGAAAAGAAAAGGTGTGGGAAGTGCATTATTTGCTTCTGAAGGCAGAGGCAGCAATGTTAGTTTGGGAAAGGAAAATGTTATTTACTGAACAGAGGTCTTTCAAGGCCAGAAGGTTATTAAACAGTGCTTGAAGACACATTTGCTCCCAGGCTTTCATGTGATAGTTAATCCTCCTCAATTTTCTCTCCCATTGTGTTCTTTTTTCTATGTCTAATAGACTATAATCCTGTAGGCAGACCCTGTATTTTATCTTATTTATTGTACAGTGAAAATGCTTTAGAACTAATACCTATTATGAATGACATATTGGCCACCTGCTGGTACCTGGCAGGCCTTATGGGAGAGGAGAGACACAAAGGGTTGGATCCAGATAATCATGCTTAGGGTAGACCCATTGAAATCAATGAGACTTCAATATGGATCCAACCCAAAGGGTTGGCCAGTTATGGTTCTTTTTCTAAGCCACACACAGGAGACCCATCATGGAGAATGAAATGAAGAACACTTATTTCCATGTAAATAAACCTGTGTATAGACATATGTGGTCAAGGCCCTGTTGAAACCACACTCATCTTGTTACCACCAGGCTTACAATTTTCCCAACTCAGGGGAAACTGGTTGTGATAGAAGCCAGCTCTCCACACTTCTGACTAACTCTTGCAGCCTCACAAAGTCACCCCCTTTGCATCCCCAGAGCATTTAAAAAATGGTGTGATGAAATGAAACGTTTAATTTCATATGATTGCAAGATTCTTAAAATGATTTTTCGAAAGCCAAGCAGGCCACCTTAAGCATGGAGAGAAGCATAAATGCTGAGGAATTATAGGTGTCATTTGAAGAGCAAAAACAGAGAAGAGAAGAGCTCACTTTATAGCAGGCGAAAGTACAGTGACTTCTGTTGGTATACCCTACAGCACTGACACCTTTGAGATTTTGCCAGAGTAACAAATTCCTACATAAAATAGGTTTACAGTGTTCATCTGATACCCTTAAACATGTGAGTTGCATATCCTCCAATATTTATCCAATGAAAATAAGGATGTCCCATTCCATAACGATAATTTTACTATTTATACCCGACACATCTTGCTGGGTTGCCCCAGCCACTCTGGGCAGCTTCCAACATATACAAAAACATAATAAACATTAAACATAAAAAAGCTTCCCTATACAGGATTGCCTTCATTTGGCTCCATACCCTCCAACGTTTCTCCAGTGAAAATAGGGACATCCTAAGGAAAAGTGGGACATTCCAGGATCAAATCAGAAACCTAGACGGCTTCTCCAAATTAGGGATGTCCCTGGAAAATAGGGACACTTAGGGGGTCTGGAGTTATTATTAATCATGCTTGAACTAATGTTACCAAGAAAATTGTTCTTCTGTTGTGTCTGAAGTCCTCAGATATGCAAGAAAAAAATGCTGAACTTTATCTGAACATCACTTCTCAATAATGAAGTTCTGTAGCTAGTGTTGCACATTTTCCCTGACATCATAGGCTTGGAAAGAGGGCTGGTTCCAGGTTAGCATGGGTTCCTGCTTATTATCCTGGCCATTGCAATTGGTGATGGGCGAACTCACTGCCTCTCTCTCCTCTCCTCTTCTTGTCCTTCTGCCTCTCCAACCACTGAGTCTGCCATTGGGCCCCTTCAGCATGTGGGTGCCCACCATTGCAGCAGGTGGCCTGTGACCCACCTGTCGTATGAAAATCTGATGGTTTGGGGTGAGCAAGTTTACACAACCTCCTCCCAAATGACAGCAGGGAAGAAGAGACAGCAAACATAGGCATGGCAGATAAAATGCAAGTGGAAAGGTAGGAAGGAGGCTGGATTGGTAGGTGTGTGCTGGCACCAGCAGTGGTGGTCTCTGAGCATCCCTGGAAGATTCAGGACAGTCAAAACAAAGTACTTGTTCACATAGCACATAGTTGGAACTATGGAACTATGGAATTTGCTCCCTCAAGAAATAGTGAAGGCTACCAACTTGGATAGCTTTAAAAGAAGGTTAGACAACTTCATGGAGGACAAAGTGGCTACTGGCCATGATGCTACCTCCACTGCCAGAGGTAGGATGCCCTTGAATACCAGCTTCTGGAAATCACAAACTGGCAGATTTCTGCTGTGCTCAGGTCCTGGTTTTGGGCTGCTCATAGGCATCTGGATGGCCACTGTGAGAAGAAGATGCTGGACTAGATGGGCCTTTGGCCTGATCCAGCAGGCTCTTTCTATAATCAGACACTTAACAATAATGCCTCGTGCCATGGGACCTGCTGTCTTCTCATAAGAGTGCATGTCAAAATGTCCACATCCTGTGGGGAAGATGAGGGAACCGAAATCAGTACTGATCCAAATAAAGCCTACTCAAGGTGATGTTGACATTTCCATTCCACCTTAAGGAGCAGAAGTGTGGAACTGTTGTGTGTCACATGTCTGTTTACATTCCAGCACAGTATGCTGGGAACTTCCATTGTGTATAGCTTTTGTTTTTCCCGTTCTCTCTGAGAAGACGAGAGAGAGAGACGACATGTTTCTTTGTCCTGATTTATGATTAATAAATCTGTAGTTGTAGTATGCTTCCACAAACCTTACACCTATTCTGTGTGCGCAGTTCGCTCTGCTGATAGTGTGCCCTGGCTTTGAAGCCCGGGTTACTGATTTACGTCGGAGCAGATGCCAATGGTCTTCAAATCGGGAAGACTGGAAGGAGACAACCCAGCTGGGGCTAGCCAGCTGGCCTCCTGGCCCTCTGCATGCCAACAGGTAGACCCATTGAAATTCATGAATCTATGTTAGTCATGTCCATTAACTTCAATGGATCTATCTTGAGTACTACTACTATCCTATTTGGCAAGGGAAATCAAATTCAGCAATCATCCATTTCCATGAGATGTGCTTCAGTTCTAATAACTCCCACCCCTAGCAAGTGAAAGTCTTATATTGTATCCGTCTTATTTTATTGCTGGCCAACTTTTGTCCTTCACTAAACCTGTGGTGCAAATGTTTGAACAGAGCGGAAAGAATGACATGACATTGGATGAGTGTACCTCTCTGGAACATATAAGCGTTTCAGTCACTATACGGATTTTTTTTTTCAAACTGTAAATCATCTGTGAGCCAGGATTGTTCTACTAATTACAGCAAGAAGCTGTGCTCATTAGCTGTTCTCATCTGGCTCACTGCACGAGCTAAATAGTCCGTAAATGAGCCAGCAATTATTGTTGTATTACCACTACCAGCTACTGCTCATATCAAAATATCTGCACCAAATGTTGCGCCTGTTGGTGTTCTCAGGTTAGGCATTTCATAAACATATTGAAGCAGTTAATTGGGCAATCATTTGGAGGAGAATGGGGATTAAAAATAGTATCAACAATTAAGTATTTGCTTGGATGCCAGAAAGGTGAGTTCTGCAGGAAAAAAATAACTTCAAAAACCACACAGCAATGGGCCTATGCAAATATTTTTCAAATTATGAAAATGGCCTTCAGGCCCACATGCATTCCTCACGATCTTTGTTACAGCAGCAAGACATTTTAGGCTGCATTATAAAGTTTCAAGAGAGACATTATGGTTGAATTATTGGCATATCACTTATGCACAGGGTGTGCTGTTTCCTCTTCAATCACTCACACAGAGGCCAAGTGCATGCAAAGGTTAGCACCATTGCACCAGTCTGGTACCATTACAAATGCCATTGTTAAGTAGAGTTAGGCTACACCCACACCATACAGTTGGAGCACTATGACATCACTTTAACAATCACGGCTTTCCACAAAGAGCCCTGGGAAGATAGATTGATGTGTCAAACAGCCAGAGATTTTGCAAACTGAATTTAAAACTTAAGAAGAACTTGCTGGATCAGACCAGTGGTCTATCTAGTCCAGCATCCTGTCCACACAGTGGCCAACCAGATGCCCATCAGAAACTCCACAATATGCAACACCCACCATTAAAAGATCCTGCCACAACATCCAAAGTGGCCAAAGGTCTATCTGAACACAAAAGTTCAGAGGAAAGGAGTGAGGGTGCCAGCCTAGCCTTCCATGGAAGGGAGTTCCACAATCTGGGAGCAGCCACCAAGAAGGGCCTCTCTTGTGCCCTTTTTAAATGTGACTGTGAAGGTGCTGGGGCCAAAAGAAAGGCCTACCCTGAAGATCTCACACCCTGGATATGTCATACAGGAGATGCAGTCATTTGGATAACCTGGACTTTACAGGTCATCTAGGACTTCGTAGGTCATAACAAGCACTTTGAATTGTGTCCAGAAATAGACTGGCAGCCAGTGGAGCTGTTGTAACAAGGAGTTTCTGTTCTCCCTTAACTGACTCTGAGCAGCAACTTTAATCATTTCTTTCTTAAGATTTGTTCTAAACCAGATCCTCCTCAGCTCGACTTTCCCTCTGCAGTCAGGTTGAAAGCTGCTCTGCTAGCTTTTTAATTTTAAGCTCCAGATGTCTGGTTCCATCCAGTTTAAGTGGAAACCATACCTTTTGTCCAGGCCATGTTTTCTCTCAAATGTTCCTCAGTGCCTAACAAATGCAAACTCCTGCTCTCAACACCATCATCTCATCCATGCACTGAGACTACAAAGCTGTGCCTGTTGAGTGAGTGGAACTTGTCACATTTCAGAGAAATATACCTCAGAGGTCCTGGCTATCAACATCCTACCTAGCAACTTAAATTTGACTTCCAGGACCTCATAGACTGCTGCAATGTGCTTCTGCATGGGGCTACCTTTGAAGGTGACTTGGAAACTACAACCAATCCAGAATTTGGCTGCCAGACTCATGATTGGGAGCGGCTGCTGGGACCATATAATACTGGTCCCAAAATATCTACTTTGGTTCTCAGTACATTTCCGAGCACAGTTCAAAATGTTGGTGCTGATCTTTAAAGCCCTTGGCACTGTATACCTGAAGGAGCGTCTCCACTCCCACTGTTCAGCCCAGACACTGAGATCCCGCTCCAAGGGCCTTCTGGCTGTTCTCTCACCGTGAGAAGTGAGGTTACAAGGAACCAGGCAGAAGGTCTTCAGATGCCAAGGAGATAAATGACTACACGACTTTCCAAAGACCTCTGAAGGCAGCCCCGTATCAGGAAGTTTTTAATGTGTGATGTTTTGCTGTGTTTTTATTATGTTGAATGCTGCCCAGAGCGACTGGGACAACCCAGTCTGATGGGCAGGGTGTAAGTGCACCACAACCACTGACTCCTTCCTACACAGCTATCTAGATTATGGGTGACACCCAAAACCTTCAGATGGGCAACACCTGCAACCAGGCAGACAATTCACCCTGCAGTCTGTAGGTGCATCACATTGCTAATGATCTATGCTCTTAATTATCAAATCACTCTCTACAAGGATCCCTTCACCCCCTGGAGAATAGTAGCTTGTCCCCTAAGAAATAGGTCCCATCTAAGGGCTCATTTCACTTATTCTCAGGGTGACACCCTCCTTCCCCGAAACCATTATTCTTCGTAACAGCCAGGGAGCTATCATTGTGGGAGTGTGACACAGCTATAACATCCCCAAAGGCCACATGCACCAACCTGTCTGCCTCTCTCAGCTTTTCCAGATCAGCCACCTTGACCTCAAAGGAACAAACTTGTTCCCAGAGAGTTGGGAACTCATGGTACTAAAGACATACCCCAACTTCTGTACAACAAACAGATACTTGTATATTTGTCAGATAGTGCCAAACATGGGAAATCCCCCCCTACCTACCCATTCACCCACTGGCTTTCTAGCTGCATAACTGTCTTCTTGAATTATTTTATTCAGAGTTTGTTTGGTTTAGGACAATTGGGGGGGTGTTTTTCCCCCCTCTAGCATTGCAATCTCCCAAAACATGAAAAGGACTGTCCATTGTAGGCAGGATGCTGAACTTCAGGAGAGTTGTGTCTTCTTGTCTTGTGCGTTCTGGGGGCACTAACAAGAATTGATGCTACTGTTCAACTGAAGCCAGGAGGAAACCCTGTATGACACAAAAGTGCTCTATACAAAGATCACTCTTACAAAGAGCATTCTCACAAAAAGCATTTCTAAAGTGAGGAAGTGACAGCTATTTCCATGGCCAACACCTAGGTACTGGGAAGAGTGAGTGTGCACACCTGCCCATGTACTATTGGCACACAGGGCAAGGTGAGTTGTGGCATGCCAAGGAAGCTACGTTAGGCGCTGCTGGTCAAACCTCTGCTATCTGAATATGCAACACAACATGCAATCCTATGGTGGTGTACTTTGTCAGCATGAAAAATTTACAAAATTAATTGCTCTCTTGTTTTCTACATTTGTCTGCTGCATAAGGAGATCATTCTGCTCTGTGCTGAGCTGGTGAACCTTGCATCAGTGGATCTACAGTTTGGGTGGGATCTACTGGTGGAGCAACTGCAGTAGCTCAGCAAAGGGTTTCTGACTCCCAGTTGCCTAAATGGAGTAACAACACAATGCTTTTGTTGTTGTTGAAAGCTGCTGAAATAAAGAAAGCTAACAAGGAGCAAACTTGTGTGAAAAGTACTAAGAACTCGGTTCAGTTCTGACCCTGAAATAAATTCGTAGGCTCAGAATGTGCTCGGAGACAACAGGACGCTGGACTTGGTCGGCTTTCAGCCTGATCCAAGGGGGCTATTTTGCACCTTGATCTAGTTGATAGATCTTGGGGTGCTAGTAAAACAATGAAAAAGACTTAAGAAAGCTGACATTTGCCCTGCTCCAAATTGCTGGGCCCCCAGGCTACTTTTTTCTTTGTGGATTTCCAGACATCTGTTTGGAACCTTGCACAAAAGGAAGGGTGAAGCATCTTTGGGGGTTAATTTGGAACAATTTGGAGGGTAATTTGGGGGGTAATTTGCTGCTTCTCTGCCCCAGATCCATCCCACCATCACTGAAACTGCTTTTCCCTGGGAACATGCAGTCAGGTTCTGAACTAAAGTGTTGTTCCAAGAGAAACGGGAAGTAACTTCAGTGAAATAAACAGCTGAATATATTTGAATAGTCTGTTATTCGGGTTTGGCTGCTTCTGTGTTCTTTCGCTGTTAGAAGAATTAACACCCAGGTTTAATGGATGACAGAAAAAGAAGCTGGCGTGGGCGCCTTGTCTTTTCATTGCTGGCATATGCAGCAATAAGCAAATCAAAAAGAAAGGGCTATGAGGTTGGAATAAAGCAAAGGCTAAAATGGCACATTTCCTGCAGTTTTGGGTGACCTATAAGCTGCATGGTGGCAGGCAGATTTCACAGCATTCTCCACCTTCCATTTGCTCAGAACTAGCAATTATTCCAGGTGGTGAAAGGGGAAATTGCTTGAGCCAATCTTATAGCAGTAATCAATATGTAAATGCCATTCTGTAAACCTCAGGTGCATGATTCAGGGCAGAGGGAAACAACTTATATGTCTGCAATAGGCATTTAAAAGTTAGCGATAAAAATTATTTAACTAGAACATGGAGAACCGTCATAGATTCCAGTTTAAACAGAATTCAAGGGCATTTCTGCGAAGAGCCAAATGCAATTTTTTATAGCATGCCACCTTTACACGTATACTTGCTAGTAAGCATTGCTGACATCAGTGGGGCTTACTTCCAAGGAAGCATGCATAGGACTGTAGCTTTGGAGCATTTTTGAACATGAAGTTTGAATTGCTATTCAGCCTCTACAATGCCTAATGCGAAAGACAAAAAGAGGCATCTTTTACAAAGTGCTGAGCCGCAGAATTGCCAGGGTGATACTTTGGCATGAATAGGGGGCAGAAAAAGCAGGCAACAGTAGAAGCAGGGCTGCCAAAACATGCCACCGCACATCCCAGCACAGTGCAGGGAGAGAAGCATCATCCAATGGGCCTAAGAACATTGAACATATGCAGAGGAAGCAGCAACATTTACCGTATTTTTCGCACCATAGGACGCACCGGACAATAGGACGCACTTTGTTTTAGAGGGGGGAGAACAAGAAAAAAAAATTCTCCCCCTCTCTGCCCAGCGCCCCTTCAGTGAAGCGGCAGGGGCACTGCACAGAGAGGGGGAGAACTTTCCCCCTCTTGTTTTCCCGCTCTAAAACAAGGTGCCGTTTAAGGTGCGTTCAGGCAGCTACCTTGGAAGCCTGGAGAGCGAGAGGGGTGTGCACTGACCCCTCTCGCTCTCCAGGCTTCAGGTTCCTTTCAACCTGCTCTTTGGGGCTGGGGGGGGAAAGCCCACCACCAGCCCCAAAGAGCAGGTCAGGGAGCAGAGGAAAGGGGCAGCGGAGAGGCTCCTGCCATAGCCGCAGGTCACCTCCCCAGCCGGGAGAGTGCGCGCGGGGCTAAAGCAGCCCCCCGTGACTCTCTCCCGGCTGGGAAGCTGACGCGGTGCTATGGCAGGAGCCTCTACAGCCCCGCGTCACCTCCCCAGCTGGAAGAGCGCGCGCGAGGCTAAAGCAGCCCCCGCGACCCTCTCCCAGCTGGGGAGGTGATGGCAGGAGCCTCTACAGCCCCGCGTCACCTCCCCAGCTGGGAGAGCGCGCACGAGGCTAAAGCAGCCCCCCACGACTCTCTCCCGGCTGGGAAGGTGACGCGGGGCTATGGCAGGAGCCTCTACAGCCCCGCGTCACCTCCCCAGCTGGAAGAGCGCGCGCGAGGCTAAAGCAGCCCCCGCGACCCTCTCCCAGCTGGGGAGGTGATGGCAGGAGCCTCTACAGCCCCGCGTCACCTCCCCAGCTGGGAGAGAGCGCGCGAGGCTAAAGCAGCCCCCCACGACTCTCTCCCGGCTGGGAAGGTGACGCGGGGCTGTAGAGGCTCCTGCCATAGCCCCGCATCACCTCCCCAGCCGGGAGAGCGCGCGCGGGGCTATGGCGTCTTCGCTCCATAGGACGCACACACATTTCCCCTTCATTTTTGAAGGGGGAAAAGTGCGTCCTATGGAGCGAAAAATACGGTACATTGGTCTGAATTCCCTGTGGAATGCACACTAGAGTCTCATTCATTCATTCATTCATTCATTCATTCATTCCTAGCAACAAATATATGGGACTTCTGCCACTGGAATAGTTCCCCACATCCCAAAAATGGAACCTGTCTGCATCAGCCAGCAGTTGCTGCAATTTATATACATAGTACATTTGTACCCCACTTAGATTTGTTTTAATGTTAAGCAGTCTAGAAACAAATAGAGACTAAAAAACAGCTGTTGGTGATCCCTGATCTGGACTGGGATTATGATTCCTGAAGGAAGCAGCAATAAGATCAACCCTAAAGATGCCTTCCCTGGACATGGAACATCTTGACAATTTTGGCCCAATGGCAAATGTCCCCTTTGTGGGTAAGGGTTCTTGAAAGTGTGGTTGCCAGTCAGATCCAGGTACTCTTTGAGTACGCAAATTTTCTAGATCCATTTCAGTCATGATTCAGGCCTGGTTTGGGTATGGAAGCTGCCGTGATCACCTTGTACAATCATCTGTGTTGGGAAAGAAACAGGGTGAGTGTGATGCTGTTCATTCTCCTTGATCTCTCAGCAACATTCAGTGCTATAGAACATGGTATCCTTTTGGGGCAACTGTCTGAACTGGGTACTGGGGGCACTGCATTGCAGTGGTTCTGATCCTGCTTGGATGGTCAGCTCCAGAACGTGGCTCTTTGGAAAACCCTCAGAAAATAGCAATGTTTATAAAGATCTGTTGGAAAGTAAAACCCCTAGATGGGTGTCACCAGTGGAGGCCAAGGCAGTGAAGAAACTCAATATGGAGGTCGGATGGCCGAAGTATTGGGAAATTTTGGAACAGGATGGAGATAACTTTAAATTACAAAGTCATGAGAAATTGAAACATAAAGTACAAAATTGGTTTCAATATCACCAAATAATGGAGTTTTTTAAACAGGACAGGAAAATTGGTTTCCAGGTGGAAAAATCAAAATTAGAAACTGAATTGTTAGAACCCAGTACTAAGAACTTACCTAGAATGTACAACTTGTTGCTGAAATGGAACACACAGGACGAAACAGTCAAATCAGCTATGATTAAGTGGGCACAGGATGTCGGTCACAACATCATGTCAGATGACTGGGAATGGTTATGGAACACCGGTATCAAATTTTCGGCATGTAATGCCTTAAAGGAAAACATTTTGAAAATGGTGTACAGGTGGTACATGACCCCAGTCAAGCTGGCAAAAATTTATCATTTGCCCGATAACAAGTGTTGGAAATGTAAAGAGACTGAAGGTACCTTCTATCACCTTTGGTGGACGTGCCCGAAGATTAAGGCTTTCTGGGAAATGATCTACAATGAAATGAAAAAGGTACTTAAGTGTACTTTTCCTAAAAATCCAGAGGCCTTTCTCTTGGGCATGGTCGGCCAACTGGTGCCAAAGAAGGATAGAACTTTTTTTATGTATGCTACAACAGCAGCAAGAATACTCATTGCAAAGTATTGGAAGACACAAGATCTACCTACTCTGGAAGAATGGCAGATGAAAGTGATGGACTATATGACACTGGCCGAGATGACAGGCAGAATCCGTGATCAACGAAAAGAGACGGTGGAAGAAGAATGGAAAAAATTTAAAAGTTACCTTAAAGACTACTATAAACTTAATGAATGTTAAAGTGTTGTGGTTTTAGAAACAAAGGGATACAGGGACATAAGATCAGATCACAGAGAGGATTGAGAGGATAGAGGTTGGAAAGTAATAATTGGAAGTTGCCATAAAAGTTTCGATATTGGGATGCAGAAAGGGGAGGTATGGGGAAGTCCAAGAAAAGAGGTTTATGAAAATATGTTATGAAATTATGCGTGTATGTTTGTTTCTTAAGTGTTTGTTTGTCTTATAAAAATTCTGTAAAACCAATAAAAAATTTATAAAAAAAAAAAAGAAAAGAAAATAGCAATGTTTCCTACCTGGAATCCCTTGGGGATTGGCTTTGTCCATCGTGTTGTTTAACATCTGCATGAAACCTCTGAGTGAGGTCATACAGAGTTTTGGAGTGTGTTGTCATCAATATGCAGCTCTATTCACCTTTCAATCTTCTGCAGGTGAGGCAGTGGATGTGCTTGGTTGCAATAATGAACTGGATGAGGGTCAATAAACTGAAACTTAACCCAGACAAGACTGAGAAGCTGTTAGTGAAATGGCTCCTCTATTCAGCTGAGTAGCATGAACAGATGAGGGTCACACTCCCTCATAGGTTTTTTAGGATTCCAGCTGGATCCACTGCTATCATTTGAGGCACAGGTGGCCTCAGTGGCATGAAGTGCCTTCCACCAGCTTAGGCTGGTGGCCCAACTATGGTCCTATCTGGTCAGGGAAAACTTGGCTACAGTGGTCTATGCTCTGATAACCTCAAGACTCGATTACTGTGAGGCGCTTTATGCATGGATTCTTTGAAAACGCTTTGGGGGCTTTATTTATTGCATGACACAGCTGCCTGATTGCTGGCAGGTTCAAGGCAAATGGATCATATGGCAGTTAGGAAAGTGACAGGAAAGTGCACCACTAAAGTGTGGGGGAAATGAATGGTTAATGGGAAGATGTACAACCATTGCACAAGCAGGTCGGTGGTAGGAATGCTCATTGTTTATAACCTCCCAACAAGCAAATCAGAACAAGGGCTCAACAAAGGCCAGACATCCTCTAACCCTCTACATGAGCTTTAATGCTAGCAAATCACAATGAAAGCTCAATAGCGAATCACAATGAAAGCTCAATATTCAGGTCACCTGGGGGAGCTCTGTATTGCTCAAGTTGTACTTCAGTGCTTGCAAATGTTTCACGACGCTCCGGCTGAGGACAGTAATGCTATTCGCGGGACCTTTTACTATTGCACCCTGAGTTCCAATAAGTCCTCAATAAAAGCTCTAAGAAGTAATGAACAATGGCAACAGGTGACTAATTATTCTTTCTTTCTTTCCTCTCAATTTCCAAGGAAAGCAAAGTTCAGCGGGTGAAGGAAAAAGGAGCCCTTGAAGGTGTCATTCAAAAAAAAATGCTTGGGAAGGTTACGGAAGTAGGAAATTGAAGTAGTGTTGATGAGGAGACAGTTTAAGGCTGCTTGTTAGCATATGCCGAAAGCTTGTGTGTGTGTGCACGCACTTGGAGGTCACATCATTAATTAATATACAGTCAAAGTGCCAAAACACATGAAACTGAATCAGCTCTGAGTTTTCTAGACTCCGATGGCCGATCAGATTACTGCAAACTGAATTAAGCCTGTCAGAATAATGAAACGGTTTAATGAAGCAACTTTACGGTGTCAGCTTGATTTGTGCACGCAATAGCAAGACGCTGTCATTTGGATCAAACGCGAAAAGATCTTCTCCTGCTCTTCTCCTGGGCATGGAATCGCACTAACATCTGTGAGTGTCCTCACCATCCTTGTGAAACATCAGGAGTGTGACAAGGTAGCTTTCACACAACCCGCCCTCTCTCTGCCTCCTAGCACCAAAAGCACTACGAGAGGGAGAACTCTTCCCCTGCCGCCGCCACCCTGTTCAAAATAAATAAAGGAGTCACAAAAACAGCTGCCGCTGCCTGAAGCATACTCAAAACATTGTGTACGAGCTCTGCATTTTCTCTTCTCACCTCTGCCCCTCTGGCAGCACTACTGTCAAGAAAGCAGAGGACCAGCCCACGCACAAAGAGCCTCAATCTTTTGTCCCACAGACAGGCAAGATGTATAGCCTTGATCACCAGTCCCCACCCTCCCAACCATCAAGCACAATGAATATACAGAGCTCCAGTCCAAACCAGCATAGACTTTGGTATAAATTACCCATTGTTACAAGCTGAGAGGCTTACGTCTTTTCTCCAACTTTACCCTTGCTAATTCATGCCACGGTTCCTGAATGAACATATCACAGGGGGCTGGCAGAATCACTCAGTCAAATCATGTTGACAGAATCTTCATTCACTTCAAACTCGCTCACCTCAAATGGGTTTTTGAAAGGAGTGTTAAAGTGTGGCAAATGTCCTGGGTGATCCTCTGGTGATTCCACATCAGGATGAGCCAGTTGGTGAAAGGGGTGAATAGTATGGCAAGCGCCCGGTGGGAGAGGCTCTGTGAAAACTTCCAGGAACGATACCTGGCGTCTCCAAAACCCTGGTGATCTTCTGCTTTTCAGTCTAGAATGAATTAGTGGTGACTTTTCCAACCCTCCCTTTCCTCCTGGAGCTAAGGAATATCCTCAGAAAAAGCTTGGTAAAAAATCCTCTTTGATTATTGCCACGAAACCTGTTAATTTTGCCATGCACTTTGTCTTTGCTAAGAAAAGTAACTGAGGCCATTTTTGCTCTTGTGGACAAAAGTCATTATGCCAATAGCATCTGTCAAACAAACAGTGGTGATGTTGAATAGATAATCTGTGAATGTGTTTAGGGTGCTGCATACAAGGAGGTGGCTGGTCTATCAGTGGAACTTTGCTATGATTTCAACAATCCTCAGACAAGAGGGAGGGTTTCCTTTGTCAGCCAGGATACAGCATTGTTCAGAGAATGCAAGCTGGTTTTACTATTATAGGTGAAGGTGGCTGAGCTTCAGTCATTCATGGATCTCCAATGCAAGCTGATTTTATTACTATATATTAAGTTAGTTGGGCTTCATTCATTTATATTCTCATCAGAAAGTTAAGGGACCTGGACCTTTCTTCTAACAACTGTCATTGGATTAAAGACTTTCTGAGAGATTAGACACAAATAGTGAGGATTGGGCCTCTTACATCTACCTCCCTGAAGCTCAGCATTGGCACTCCACAGGGATGCGTGCTAAGTCCATTCCTGCTGTAATGGTTCAAGGGGTTGCTCGTGCGTAAGCCGGTGCCCACACCTGGCTGGGTTGCCTAAGTGAACCTTTTCTGTCCGGACAGCCACTCACCCGTGGCTGTCTCAATCGCTGGCAGAATCCGTCAGTGGGCGTTTCTTAAACTTCTTCCAGCAAAGGAGTTCTTTCACGCCCAGTCTTCTCCTACCTTCCCTGCGCGGAAGCCTTCTGCGCAAGGAAGGCGTAGGCAGCTGAGGACCCTTCCTCCCCCCACTGGTCCCAGGCAAGGAGTCATGTGACTCCCTCTCAGATTCCCCCATCTGCCCCCCTTCTCCACTGAAGCTGAGCTGATTCCCTTCCCCAGAAGATGGGCTGCCTCTCCTAATCCCGGGACGCTCTCTGGGATCCCTCTGGACCTCTCTCTCTCCCTCTGGCACTGATGGCAGTTCCCTGACATCCACCTCCTCCTCAGGACCCCTCCCACCCCCGGCACCCTTTCCCGACACAACCTCCTCTCTCTCCTCGGCCGACGATGCGGGGAACCCCCTGAAAGAGCTATCATCCTCTTCTGAGGATTCAAAACCAGCCTCCCATCCGCTGGGATATCTTCCCACTGGTTGAACTTCCCAGTCTGATTCTTCTCCCTCGGACAACTCCTCCCCCTCCTCTTCTGAGGCAGGAAAACCCACAAAGTCCCCTTCGTCGTCTGTGGGTCCAAATTATTCCTCCCAAAATCTAGCTAATGGTTTGGGCTTATCCGGGAACAAACTGTGGAATTCTTCCACCAGATACTCGTAAGTGATTGATTCAGCCAGGACCCACGTGTTTTCCGACCGGGGTTCCCCCTCCCAGGCTACCAAGTACTCTACCTGGCGACCTCGCCACCTTGAATCGAGTATTTCTGTGGCTTCGTTACAGTGTTCCCTCTCCTTGACCCGCGGGTGGGTGGTGAACCCTTGCTCCCGTCCCGGGAATTCCCGCCCCTCCCTGTACGGTGAAAGTAGGGACCTGTGGAACACCGGATGTATCTTCATGCTGTCAGGCAACTTGAGTTTAAATGCCACTTGGTTCACCTGCTGCATTACCTCAAAAGGCCCCAGCCGCCTAGGCTGCAACTTCTTGCACCCTCCCTTTAGGGGCAACCCTTGGGATGACAACCACACCCTGTCTCCCACCCCTATAGCCTCCCCCTCCCGACGGTGCCTGTCCGCCTGCCTCTTGTAAACTTCCTTGGCCCGGCTCTAAAGTTCAGCCTGAGTTGCTGGTGTAAGGCCTCCATTTCCTCCACAAATTGCTCAGCAGCAGGTATGCTCCATCCTTCCTCCCCCCCCCCGGCCTGGGAATGCCCTGGGGGTGACACCCGTAATTGGCCATGAAAGGGCTCATTCCCGTGGACATGTTCAGCATTATTGTACGCAAATTCAGCCAAAGCTAATTTCTCTACCCAATCATTTTGTCTCTCGCTGACATAGCAGCGTAGGTATTGCTGGAGTATGCCATTTGCTCTTTCGGCTTGTCCGTTGGTTTACAGGTGCCTTGCCGTCAAGCCTTGCCAGTTCCCATTTCCCAACCAACGCTCCCCCACACACACACCGATCCTCGGGGAACACGTGCCTGGTCTCTGGGGGCCCCTCTCCTTCCATGTACTCCGGTTTCCAGGAGAGAGCATCTGCCCTTACGTTTTCCTCTCCTGGCACATATCAGATCTCGAAGAAAAACTTGGCGAACTCCTGGGACCATCTGATCTGTCTCTGGTTGAGCACTCGCACGGTCCACCAGTATTCCAAGTTCTTGTGGTCAGTTCTGACCTGGATCTTGTGCCGCGCCCCTATCAACAGATGTCTCCATTGCCGAAATGCCACCTAGATGGCAAGCAGTTCGTGGTCATACACTGTGTAGTTTTGTTCTGACTTGCTCAGCTTCCTTGAGAAAAAGGCACACGGCATCCAGTTCTGCTTGTCCCCGGGCTGCAAAAGGACTGCTCCAATGGCGCGGTCGGACGTGTCCGTCTCCAGCCTCATGGGCTTCTCCGGATCCACGTGCAGGAGCTGTTCTTCCGAGGCAAACACCCTCTTCAGTTTTTCAAAGGATTGCTGCACTCCCTCTGTCCACTCAAACTTCTTTTTGCTACTAAGACAATCCGTTATGGGTGCTGTCAAGTGAGCAAAGTTCCTTATGAACTTCCTATAGAAGTTGCTGAAGCCTAGGAACCTTTGCACATCCTTTCTGTTTTGGGGGGCTTTCCATTCCAGCACTGCCTTTACCTTGCCCGGATCCATGGCTAGTCCCTTGTCTGACAGCCTGTATCCCAGGAACTCGACCTCTCTGGCGTGGAATTGGCATTTTCCCAGCTTGACCCACAACTGATGCTTCTTCAATCTCTGTAGCACCTCCCTGACATCTCTGACATGTTGCCTTTCATCGTCCGAATAGATTAAGACGTCATCCAAAAAGGCTACGCAATTCTTGTACAGCAGGGGCCCCAACACATGGTGCATGAAGGCTTGAAAGCAGGCCGAGCCCGATTGTAATCCAAATGGCATCACTAAGTACTCAAAAGCCCCCAGGGGGTGAACATGGTTGTTTTCCATTCGTCCCCCTCCCTTATCCTGATCAGATTGTATGCTCCCCTGAGGTCCAGCTTGGTAAAAATCTTTCCCTGCCTCACACATGTCAAAATATCGTCAATCCTGGGCTTTGGGAAAGTCACGGGTTCTGATACCAGATTCAGGGCCCTGTAATCCACGACTAATCTGGGCTGATTAGTCTCTTTCTTGTCCACAAAGAACACTGGACTGCCCCCCACCGCCTTAGATTCCCTTATGAAACCTCTCTTCAGGTTCTTGTCAATAAACTGCCGCAGCTCCTGCAGCTCCCGGTCGGACATGGCATACAGCTTACCCACTGGTAACTGAGCCCCTGGAAGCAGGTTGATTTGGCAGTCAAAGGGCCTGTGGGGGGGTAGTTTGTCTGCCTCCCTTTCACTGAAGACCTCCTTCAAATCAGCATATTGTGGTGGCACCTGCCCTTTTTGCTCCAGGGCCAACCCCGCCACCCTGGCTACAGTCATCCTTGGTTCCTTCCCTCCCAGACAGTGTTCTGAGCTGACCCAAAAGTGACCGACCGCTGATGCCATGACACCACCGGGTCATGTAGTGCCAGCCAGCTCATTCCCAGTATTATTGGGGGTCCTGCCAGCGTGGCCACGTGAAAGGCAATGGTTTCCATGTGCCTAGCAACCCTCATTCGCATTGGCGGTGTCTGGTGTGTCACTTCCCCTCCCAGGAGCTCCCTGCCATCGATGGTGGTCACCTGCAAGGGAAAATCTAGTGGCAACAGGTGGAGTTGGTGCTCCAGAGCGAAGTCTCTGCTGAAGAAATTACACGAGCTGCCAGAATCTAGCAGTCCCTCCACCTTGATGGGGTGCCCGTTTGGGAGTTCTAGCACCATCTCTATGGCTACCGCTGCCTTGGGGGGGTCAGGCTGGGGCACTTCTATTGGTTGCTGACCTGGCTGCTGGCCCCGCTGGTTGGCAGCCAGGCGTTGGCATTTCCCTGCGCCTGCCCCTCCTCCCCCTTCTTGTTGTGGCCTGCAGCCCCCATCATGCCATGCCTTTTGTTGAGGGCAGACCTTTGCAAAATGTCCTGGTCGCTGACAGAGGAAACACTTCTTGGTAGTTTTCCACTCCTTCCCCTCCCTTTTCCGCCCTTCACCGGCGTTTGAAACTTCGCCCGCGCGCGCTGCATCAATTTCCATCGGCTCTGCCACCTGGGAAGGCTCCCTTGGCATTTCAGGAATGCAGTTGTCATGGAAACGTTCCGCCCTTATCTCCCGCTTCTCCTGAGCCCGCGCTTCCTGGCATACCCCGATTGCAAGCACAGTCTTTGTGAGTTCATCCATCGACCGCGGGCGGGGCGCTCAGGACAATTCATCCTTCACTTCAGGGGACAAACCCCCCTCGAACAACATTTGCATAGGTTCAGAGCCAAGATCCCACCCGAGCTTGTGGACTAATATTGTGAACCGCGACCAGTAGTTTCTGACGGACAGGCTCCCCTGCTTGCACCCCATCAGCTCCCGGCGTGTCACGCTTTGCTCAACCTCGCTGGAGTACATCGCGTCCATCGCCTGATAGAATTTCTTGAGATCTTTCAATGCATCATTCTGTGTCGCCATTAGGGGCCTGATCCATTCACGCGCCCCATCCTGCAGATGTCCCACAATGTAAGCCACCCTCTCCCCGTCATTGGCAAAGTCATCTTTCTGCAGTTCCAAAGCGTACTGGATTTCCGTTCAGAATGCATTGTAGTCCTGGGGCTTTCCACCAAATTTGTATAACAGCCCCTGAACCTTCCTCCCTATCGGGGTGGCTCTGACCTGTGCATCCTGAGCCCGTCTCTCCTCCAGCCACGCCGTCAGGGTAGCAACATGCGCCTCCAGGTCTCGGTTCCTCTCTACCAGACCTCGCATCAAGGCTTCTTGCTCTGTTCCTCCGGCCAGCTCTGTTTGGCTCATCGTGCTGCCTCTCCGGTACTGCGAACAAGCAACGTCAAGGACTGACGGATTGCTGTAATGGTTCAAGGGGTTGCTTGTGTGTAAGCCCACACCTGGCTGGGTTGCCTAAGTGAACCTTTTCTGTCCGGACAGCCACTCACCCGTGGCTGTCTCAATCGCTGGCAGAATCCATCAGTGGGCGTTTCTTAAACTTCTTCCAGCAAAGAAGTTCTTTCACGCCCAGTCTCCTCCTACTTTCCCTGCATGGAAGCCTTCTGCGCAAGGAAGGCGTAGGCAGCTGAGGACCCTTCCTCCCCCCACTGGTCCCAGGCAAGGAGTCATGTGACTCCCTCTCAGATCTGCCCCCCTTCTCCACTGGAGCTGAGCTGATTCCCTTCCCCAGAAGATGGGCTGCCTCTCCTAATCCCGGGACGCTCTCTGGGATCCCTCTGGAGCCCTCCCTCTCCCTCTGGCTCCGATGGCAGTTCCCTGACACCTGTATTCGTTGTATACATATGATTGCATTTCATCTGACCCATCTACTGCAATTATTAAGTTTGCTGATGACACCACCATAATGGGTTTAATTACAGGCGGAGGCGAATCTGCGTACAGGGGGGAGGTTCGAAAGGTATCCACATGGTGCTCAGAGAACAATCTGCACCTAAACATTGGCAAGACAAAGGAGATGGTGTTGGACTTTCGGAAGAAGAGAGGGGAACTAGCCCCATTGTATACTGAGGGGGCTGTGTGGAGAGAGTCTCTTCCTTTAAATTCCTGGGAGTCCATCTTAGTGAAGACCTTACTTGGAAGGTCAATACAGCCCAGGTGGTTAGGAAAGCCCAACAGAGACTTCATTTCCTTAGGGTCTTGTAAAAGAACAATGTTAGGCAGCAAATGATGATTTCCTTCTATAGGTCCATGATAGAAAGTGTTCTCTCATACTGTATTATGGTGTGGTACACTGGTTTGACAGCCATGGACAGAAAGTCTCTACAGAAGGTGATGAAGACAGCACATGATATCATGGGCTGTCCCCTGAGTCCGCTAGATGTTAGCACAGGAGACCGTTGCCTCAGAAGAGCGAGGAACATTCTCAGGGGTGACTCACACCCTGGCCAGCACCTTTTTAATCTCCTGCCCTTGGGCAGAAGATATAGAAGCATGATAAGCCGCACCAACAGGTTAAAGAACAGTTTCTACCCATAGGCTGTGAGGCTGCTGAATGGAAGACAGCCAAGAATGCATCTATGCTTATATCATACAAGCTGCATTAACTAGTACTGGCCAGAAATTGTGGGTGAAAGATACTTGAGACTGTGAATGGCCAGTCGAATTACTGTATGGGACAGTTAGAAAGTGAAATGTCGTCTCTTTCCAGCTTTTTCCTTTCACCATTCTGAAAATGCTTGCACAGTGTGGAAAATGACCTGTGTGATATATTTCTTCACAGTACAGGCATGTTCTTGCATGAGTCAGGGGCACATAAATGGATAGAGAAAGGGACAAGAGCTGTGGGTAACACATTTCAACTGAACAGTTCACCAACTTCCCATTACAATGAGGTCTGTATATAGCCAAATCTGTATTTTGGGTAACAGAAGAAAAGAAAGAGCAACGCCAGAAGCGACACAGAAACATTCCCGATTAAATGAAACACTGGTGTTGTTGTTTTTAATGCTAAAGATTAATAATAATAATAATAATAATTTATTACGGCCGTAGGCCCATACAGATAAAAACAAGACATAAATAACAGCCTGTGCACGTGGGAAAAAACAGCCGCTAAAACACTACTATAACAATAAAATACTATAAGATGGAATGGCATACTACGCCTTAATTAGCTTGTGGTGCTCCTTGGCAACGCTTTTGGGTAAGGACAGCGACCAGGAACCTAGCCACTTTCAGGGTCGTATGGGTATCCTTATCCTGCAAGATTTGGGCAAGGTGGAATTTTGGTGGGGTACCCTCTAGTTTCTGTATGATTGATCCCAACAAATTTGCCCGTGGCACCTTGAATAAGGGGCAAGTGAACATAATGTGCTGAAGCGAATCCGGCGTCTCCTTATCACATTCGCACATGGCGGAGGCTTGGCCCTTTGAGAATCTATGTCTCAGGACATTGGAGGGAAAAACGTTAAACCTCGCTTTGGTGAAGGCCAGCCTATGGGCAACAGTCGAAAGGGAGGAGAGGTATGATGGAACGCAGTAAGTTAAAGTGATACCAATGTTCTGGGGCGAACAAACACCTCCCCCCAGCGTATAATTTCGCTGTAAATCGATGTCATCCAGTCTTTGGCGGATCAGTCTTTGAGCAGTGATTTGATCTAGTTTTAGGGAATCTAAGGGAGAGATTCCATAGCTCAGGAGTTTGGCATGAATTCTACTAGTCCAAAGGCTGGAGAATTCATCTCGCCATAAGCATTGGACAAGGTAATGGTCTGGTAATCTATGCCACAATGATAACCAATAATTGAAGACTTGCTTCCACAGGCAAGTTTCTAAGGATGTGATCTTCAATTCTAGTCACATGGCTGCGTTGCTTACGCACAGGGGGAGCATTAGGAGCCGACGTAGGAATTGGTTTTGCAGAGTCTCAAGAGGAGCAAGGTCTGTCATCACGGCCCAGAGCGGGGCAGCATAAGCAAGCACGGGAACCACTTTTGCCTTGAACACCTTTAGGGCCGAGGGAACATGCAAACACTGGTGTTGTTGTTTTTAATGCTAATGCTAAAGATTCAATCTAGGAGCCCTCCAGACTGACGTTCCTTTGCAGATATGGTATATTCTGTGACATATCACTGATGCAATAATATGGCATTAGTGATGGATTTACAATGGACCGTCTGCTCATCATCCTGCTTTATTAGTTGTTCTGCAATGCTTCCCAGATTGTTCCACCACATGGGAACAATCCTCTTGCAGAGATTCAGGGTTGATTTTTATTTTCAGGTGTCTCCTGGAAACACGTGACAGGCCTGTGCAGCTGTCTGCATGGATTAGTCATTCGCTTTAATGATGATCTGGATTTTCAAAATGGTGTTTTATGTTTTATTGTTGTATACCACCCTGGTGTTTTAGGAGACAACACCATAGAACCGCTGTTGTAAAATACTTTTTAAAGAATAGTTTTTGTTTTGTTTTGTTTTTTTTAAAAGGGGAAATTGAGAGATGTAAAGCTACAGGGTTTCTGTAGGAAGCTGCAGGGCACAGACTGATGGGAAATGAAGCAGTAGGTCCACCCTAAAACTTCTGCAGATGAAACAGCCTTGAAAGCAGAATGGAATATAACGGCTTCAATACCAAGCTGAGCCCAAATCATCACAAATGCATGGCGATGTTGCACCATCATGTTGTGGATCTCTCTTCGCCTTCCAGCTGTTGCCATGAATGTGGAATGGGGATGTAAAGCAGAGGTGGCTTGTAAGAGAGAGGGGCAGATAGCAGTGGATTTAAAAGGCAATCATGATGTAATTACATGACAGCCCTGCATCTTTACTGAAAGGTTCTGCAAGACTGTAGTAGAGAACTGTCCAGGTCAATGCTCCGCAAGTGTGTAGGTGCTGACTGGGCAGGCATGCCCATAGGCGCCGACTCCATGGGGCTTGAGGGGGCCCGAGCCCCCTCAAAAATTCGTTTGGGGGGGCTCCGCCCCCCAATAATCTCTGGTGCCCCTCCAGCAGAGCGCCATCGCCGCCCCTCCCCCAGCCCAAAATGCACAGGGTCGGGCTGCATGCCTCCTGCCCTCCCTCCCGAGCAAAAGCTCCACCCAATTTCCGCTCCGGAGCTGATTAATAGGTGCAGCACGCTCTCCCCTATTCGATAACGAGGAGGCGCCGCCACTGTATTTGCATATTCATGAGCTTATTTATTATTCATGAGCTTTCCCGGCCCCCCCCCCCAATATTTTTTATAAGTCCGCGTCCCTGGGCATGCCCAATATGGCCATAAGATGTCAATTCAGTGGCCCTGTGCCTGAACAGTCTGCAGCCACAGTCCTATACAATGCTGACTCAGATGCTCACCACCACCATTACCACCTCCTCATGAAGCCTGTCAGTAAGTTCACAGGGGACATGTCACTTCAGGGCCAGCAGCTTCTTTCCACATGCTGCTGTGCACCCTTCCAAGCTACCACTGGTGCAGACACTCTCACCTTGATAGTAGCACTCCATTAGGTGTGAGGAACCTTTGCTCCAGCCCTTGAGATGTTGCTGCACTACAGGTCCCATCAACCCCAACCAGTGTCAGGATGCTGTCAGTGACTCCCAGCTGGTTGCCCAGGAAAGTATTAAGACAAGGGAAAGTTTCATACCATCCTTTTTAATTTTAGTCTTTACACAGAGAGGCTATAGAACCCAGCCTCTAGGATAATGGTGTTGTCCCTAGTGAATCTCCACCCCCGTCTCTCCCACTTCCTCATTCGTCACTTCTACAGGTTCCACTAAGTGCCCTCTGTCTTTGAGCTCTTTGCTCTCCTTCTTCTAAGGCTCACGGGGTTCTGGGAGATGGAAGGTCTGGAATGCTTTCTAAAGACAATGTGTCAGCTGGGTGTTGTTCCAGCCCTCCCATGATTTCCCAGCTTTCCCCATCATCTGCCTCTGAGCTGTGATCTCCCTCCAACCCCTGCTGTAAATCTATACTGTCTTCCCCTCCCTCCTCCCTGGAAGGGTCAGGATGGGGAGGTGGTTTCCACCATTCCTCCTCTGCCCAGTCCCTGACAGCCAGCAGAGTCAATAGTCAAGGCTGATGGGAGTTTGTAGTCCAGCAACACCTGGAGAGCCAAAGTTTCCCCACTCCTGTGCTTTATCGCAGTGGTAGTCAGGATGAGCCTGTGACCTTCCCAATGCTACTGGACTACAATTCCCATCCTCCTTGACCATTGGCAATGCTGGGTAGTGTGCAGAGAACTTGCCACAGTGAAGCAGTTTGCAAATATGATGTCAGTTCTTGCCCCAAAGAAATTAATGAAGGTCTTTAACTTCCAGTGTTTGAGGCTGGTCTGTTTGGATGTTTTTTAGCGCCGTTGTGTAAACACACACATTGTATGTTCCAGTGTTTGCTCTTGGATCACTTTGTTTGGTACAGCGGGTGGCAGTGGGGAATCCAAGCTGCTAATCTAGCAATGATACAAACAAAATGAAACAAAAAGCAAGGTTCGACTTCTACTGACTGTTCTTTATGCAGCACTTCAACAGCATAGTCGACACGGCATACAAAAGGTATATATAGTGGTATAATCGCCAACCTTTTCCCATTTCCTATAAATCATATTTCGCTATCCCCATCTCTGTTTACTGCTTCGCATAGGCCCACGTATAGCACACTCTCCTATGAGAAACACTTTGATGCATGTGGTGTAAAAAATGCTGATGGCGCAATATTTTGTGTATGCTGTGCAAATTTATGGGTGACAATTCCATCAGGGATTGCGGGCATGGAATGTGATAAAAATTCTTATTCCCTTTACCTAGTAAAGCGGAAAAAAGTCCCAGAATGTGACAAATAGGAGAAGCGGCAATTGTTAATTATCATGACACACAGCCCATCTGTAATTAATCCTTTTTTCTTCTAACAGGATTCTGCAACTGTAGCATAAAAAAACAGGTCAGATGATGCTTTAATTAAGGCTGTGCTGTGTTGTTGCTTCAACAGCAACAAGAACTGTTTTTGTCTATAGGTGTGTGTGAATCACTACAAATATTTTCTTAACATCTTTACAGAGTGCTGGTTAAGCATCTTTGTTAACGTTGTGTCTGTACTGTAGGTAGTCTGATTGAAATTCAAAGTAGATTCCCCCTTCCCTCGCCACACACAACTCCTTCCCTACACAGCCATCCTAAGATCCATGAAACCAATATCAGGGTTGTGCTTTCAACTGCTGAGCTTAAGTGAAAATGGAAATATTGCACAGCTAGATCTGTGCAATGAAGGAAAATTGTCTCCAGGATTACACTACAGTTTGGAAATAACATGAACACATTTTAATGACTTGTGAGATTTTATAACATGGGAAGAAATAAAGTGAAATGTTACCATCCATGGTACATTTAATGCTTTGGCACCCTATATATGAATGTAACACTTGCATAACCTCACAATTTCTGACACTGTTGGCAAGGCCAGGCAGTCTACTCCAAACTGGCACCCTGTACACAGTAACAGGTTATTTATTCCACATAGTTTTCCTTTGGGATATGATCCTGCCGTGAGCAAGAGGAGCTGCAGGAAAGCAAAAACCACCTTTTCCTCAGAGAAGGGAGAATGAGGACATAGCATAAATGCTAGGGATGGGGGGGAAACTTACATAATTTGCACTTTCTAAAACAATATAAAAACTGAAGCACATCCTTACTTTGAAATTCACACACATCCGAATTTTGCAATGCAATTTTGTAACATGTACAAAAATCTATCTACAAGTATTCATATGAATGCATATTTTTGTGATACAACATGCAAAAAGCATCTATGGAGAAACTGCTTTGCAAAAATGTGTCTATTTGGGGGAGGAAATCCATTAGAATGCTGATGCATTCTCACGTGAACCTTTCCCCCCCCCCCAAAGATTGCAAGCTGATGTGGGAAAACGAACACCTAATCTTAAGGCTGGAACAATGAGAAACTGAATTTGACCTATTTGCACTGAGGACGCCCTATCACAACATTCCCAACTCTCACCTCCTGTTTGGAAGGAGACTGAATCGAGGTACACCTCTTCCCACACAGGAGTGATCACTGGTATCAGGGCTGATCTTTTGCAGTATTGTGGGGAAATTTGTTTCAGTTCATGCACTACTTACCTAAAGATAAAGATTCATACAACCATTTCCCCCTCAGAGTGTATGTGTGTGTTTGTATGCTAGATATTCAGACATACTGGTCTTGTGAGTTGATCTATGTGCATTCCTGTTATCAAAATCCATGGTACTTGCTTTCAAGAAAACAAGCACAGAATTGGGCTCCACCTTCTTTCCTCTGCTACTAGGGAGTAAATAGCTATGGTGGTCCAATCCTGCTGTATTCCATAGTCTCATTTTCCCTTAGACATTTGGGGAGCAGCTGTAGAAGATTTTTCCAAAACACATCAACCATACAGGATAGAATTCCAGAATGTTGAATGTGCTACGGAAGGGCCCTTTCCAATTAGCCTGCCACAAGACAGCTATATTTATTTCTTCTGGTTGGCCCAGGTTATTTAACCGGTTTTGATGTTACTTTATCTGAATCAAGGTATGTAGCACTGTAAAGCTTTCTTACAGCACGCTACATCATGAATGGAGGGTATTGTAGGATGCTTCAGTTTCCTTCTATTGTCCTCTGTCATGGAAAATGGGACATGAATTTCAAGCGCAGGAAACAGCGAAGAAGATTAAGGCAAATTGTCTCTGAACAGCACCTCCAGACCATTATGGATGCTTGCAGTGGTTAAGCATCTCAACAAGACTGGCTGGTTCATCTATCAGCTCCATATGGGTGCTAACTGAGGTGCCCCCTTCCTCCATCATGGATAGTAAGGATAGGCTTGGTACTCTCACTAGTTACCACTGGAGAACAAGCTTACTGGCCAATGTGGTGTAGTGGTTAAGAGCGGTAGACTCGTAATCTGGGGAACCGGGTTCGCGTCTCCGCTCCTCCACATGCAGCTGCTGGGTGACCTTGGGCCAGTCACACTTCTTTGAAGTCTCTCAGCCCCACTCACCTCACAGAGTGTTTGTTGTGGGGGAGGAAGGGAAAGGAGAATGTTAGCTGCTTTGAGACTCCTTCGGGTAGTGATAAAGTGGGATATCAAATCCAAACTACTACTTCTTCTTCTTCTTCTTCTTCTTCTTCTTCTTCTTCTTCTTCTTCTTCTTCTTCTTCTTCTTCTGAGTACACCCATGCCGATATCTATTATTTAGAGAGAGAGAGAGAGTTGTATAATTAGTTTAAAATGTAATCCAGTTTAGTCAAAAACTTCAAAAATGTTTCCATATTCTTGTCTTAACTCTTCTATAGGGAACCTGTGGCTATTTTTCATTCAAAATGGGAGCAGAACATGGTGAGCTCCTCATCCTCCGTAGAGAAACAAAATAATATTGTTTTGTGTTTGCTAAGTTTCCTAAGAGCAGCAACAATCAGAGACTCTGTAACCACCACCATGTTGTGAATTGCAATGTAGGATGACAAGCTGAGAAAATAGAAGCATCTTTCTCCTTCAGTTTTGATAGCTGTAGGAAGCTTTGTTTGCCTTAGAAAACACTCGCTGTTGCCAGATAAAGCTTAAATATGCATAAGAGAGCACCCCAAAGTTACTGAAATATGCCATTCCTCCATCTTTGCCTTTTTGTAGCAACAAAACCATCACAAAAATACATTGTGGGGTAACTAAAAAGAATTGGTCTCTCCAGTACACATTCCTTGTGTCTTTGAAAGGGGCTCACACTAATGGTTTAATCACTTGACCCTATGCAAAAGTTATAGGAGGAGTTCAACATTGTGCTCTTCCAATTCTTCCATCAACACAAACATTTCAGCTTGCCAGACCAAACAATTGCCCTCTCCTCCCTCCATGTACTATTCCACAGGTTCTACTGACAACCCTTCTGAGCCAATTTTGGAGGGCATGGGGGAGATTAGAGAAAGCCCCATTGTGCAGGACTTGTGCAGGGCATTCACTGATGGGACTCATTAATCAAAGCCTACCCCTGGAATGCAAAATCGTTTATTTAAATAGCCCTCAGCACACCTAACTCTGATAGGATGAAGCCTTCTTTCTGGTGGTGGGACACCCAGAGAAGGACCTGAGGTGAACATCTGAGTTGATGAGCAAGTTTGTATGAGAACAGAAAGACCATTTGCTGTGTTTTTTAAAGTTCAAAACCAGTACTTCGAATGGTATGCAAGGAGCATGCCTTCTCTCAAGGAGGAATTCACAATTTATTGGACTTAATCAGCAGCTCCCACTCACTGATATATATCAGCCACAAAGGATAGAGGTGAAGCCGAGTAGCTCTGAAACTACCCTGTCCACATCTACAGACTGAAACAACTGAAACTTGTGGGGTTTTTTTAAAAAAAAGAAAGAGAAACCTACTGCTTTCAGCATGGGGTCTATGCTGGTGTGGATGCAAGCATCTTTAGCTATAGTGCACTTAGCAAATGTGTCAAAATGGGTTGTCAAGGGTTCAAAGTAGTCATTGCTGGAGCCCAATATGGAGAAGACTCAGAAGCTTAGAAAATACACATGCCACCTAGGTCCACCCATTAGAGATTCTATGATAAGCAAAGGTATGGTTTACATACTGTACCAGCATCGCTACTGGAAGGTCCTATGCAATATCCTCAGGAAATAATTTTGGTTGGCTTTTAACCCTATGTATAGTGCAACCTGTAAATAGCTAAACAATCATTGGGGGGCGCTCTTCCTCCCACATCCTCCAGAAATGAACGAGAACTGCACAAACACAGATTGTGCTCTTACACTGTGATCTATGGGAGGATATATTTAAGAAGCCCAGCTCTTCCTGCCTCTGTCATGCATTTTGACTCACTATCCTGTTCCAGGCTGATTCTGCAGACAGAAAAGAACCATGGATAGTGTCAGGGAACTGACATCAGAGGCACGGGAGAAGGAGAGGGTCTCTGATTCTGCAGGAGAAGGTCCAAGCGCTAGAGGGAGACTCAGCCGGGAAGAAGGGGAAGAGAATGAGTGTAACACCAGGGATCCAGGAGAGCAATGGGACAGGGAGGTGCAGGGGCTCCAGGACTCTTCGTTGGAAGTTAGCGAGGAGAGCCCAAGCACCCCGCTGCCCACGCCCACCCTGCGCAGGAGACTCCCGCGCAGTGAGAGGCGGAGACGATTGGGCGTCAAACAACTCTTATGTTGGCAGCGCTTTAAGAAACGCCCACAGACAGATTCTATGAGTGACTAAGGGCAGCCACGCAAATATGGGCTGCGCAGTCCGGAGGGTTTAACCAGGCAATCCGATGCTCAAACGGGGGCAGGATTACGCACGAGTAACTCCCAACCACTACAGATAGCTTTAAGGCAAGCAGCACTAAGTGAATTTAGGTTGATCACAGACTCCAAGGAGCGCCATCCTGGGATGTTGCTTCAGCCCTGGTTTCAGCTTTGGTTCTCCTAGTTGCACCCTCTCTGAGGGAACGGTTTACTGGTGCTTAGAGGGGCCACACCCTATTCCTGAAACATTAGGGCTGATGACTGTTAGCTCTCTTGAGATTTTGGAGATGAGCTCCCCAGACGATGGAAATAGTAGCAAGGCTGATGGAGGGGTTACTTCTTACACAGAGGTTTTTTGGATGTAGTGGTGTCTTCTGAAGGTAATTCCTACCCTAATTTTCCCCATTAACCTCAGATCCTTTGCCTGATTGCCATGAGTTTGATAGGTTAAAAAAAAAAAAAGATACAGGACCCTTGGACGGTTGAGGCCAGACAAAGCCGAATATGGGGTGCGGTGCTCATTTCAGTTTTCAGGCTGAGCCAGCGTGGTGTAGTGGTTAAGAGTGGTGGACTCGTAATCTGGTGAACCAGGTTCACTTCCCCGTTCCTCCACATGCAGCTGCTGGGTAACCTTGGGCTAGTCACACTTCTCTGAAGTCTCTCAGCCCCACTCACCTCACAGAGTGTTTGTTGTGGGGGAGCAAGAGAAAGGAGATTGTTAGCCACTTTGAGACTCCTTAAGGGGAGTGAAAGGCGGGATATCAAGTCCAAACAACTCCTCCTCCTCCTCTTCTTCTTCTTCTTCTTCTTCTTCTTCTTCTTCTTCTTCTTCTTCCGGGTCATGTGGCCAGCATGACTAAACTGCTTCTGGCACAATGGGACACGATGATGGAGGCCAGAGTGCATGGAAGCGCCGTTTACCTTCCTGCTGCAGCAGTACCTGCTTATCTACTTGCACTGGTATGTCCTCGAACTGCTAGGTTGGCAGAAGCTGGGACAGAGCAACGGGAGCTCACCTCATCACGCAGATTAAAACCGCCAACCTTCCAATAGGCAAGCCCAAGAGGCTCAGTGGTTTAGACCACAGCGCCACCCGCATCCCTCATGGGTTTTACACCTGGATCATAACAACTGTGTTCTAGGATGCACTGTGATTAGAATTATCCTTTGGTTTGTTATATATGATATTAGTGGATCTGCCTAATTCTTACCTCTGAGGATAGTTAGAAGGGGTACGTAGGTAGATCAGGATCTTCTGGTGGACCTCTGATTCGCAAGAAGATGGCAAGTGTTTCTGACTCCTAGTTGCTTAGCAATAATAACCGTGTGAGAAACTAGCAGTGGGGTTTTTTGTGTGTGTGTGTGTGTGTGTGTGTGTGTGTGTGTGTGTGTTTGAGAGGTCACATAACTTTGGTTCTGCTAATACAAATTCCTGGGCTGATCATTTTCTCAGAAGCCCCTTGTTCCTTAATTCTGAATGGAAGTTCACCAAACTGAATCACTATTTTTCATCAGGCTCCAGTTAAGGGACCTTGGGGTTCTAGTAAACAAGCAAGGTTGATCCCACAAGCCTGGGAGTCAGCCCACCTCATTTCAATGGGGACTGTACAAGAGAGCTTCCTCATGAATTGTGTCCTATTTCAGTGTTTTTCAACCACTGTTCCGTGGCACACTAGTGTGCCGCGAGATGTTGCCTGGCGTGCCGTGGGGAAAATTGAAAAATTCGAAAGATTTTTTAAAAAAATAATGTCAAATTTTCGCCCACTAGGCGGGCGCCGGACTGTGTCCTGGGTATGGGTGGGGTGGGGTTTTTGATCCCACCCTTGGCCAGCAGGGGCGCCGATTGGCGCTCCTCAGGGGGACACCCTCCACTTTTCTGATGTCCGGGCTGTGATTGGTCCAGACTCCAGCCTGGACCTATCACAGTAGGACATCATCTTCTGACTTCCTTCCCGGCCGAGCACAGTGTGTGCAGCAGCGGAGAGAAGACGTCGCGACTCGAGTCACCAGGAGGACCGGAGCAGGAGGAGACGGACCGAGACCAGGAGTCGGCACTGCAGAGAGACCGCATCCGGATCCAGACCAGGCCGCAGGTGCAGCGTGAGGTGAGGAGGTCATCTGGAACCAGACGGTCACAGTTGGGTCTCGGAAGAGAGATGAGTGAGTCCAGCCCTGTGCAGCAGCAGCAGCCCAGTAAGTTTATATATAGTCAATATAGGCACAGAGTTAATTTTTTTAACATTTTCTAATGGTGGTGTGCCTCGTGATTTTTTTCATGAAACACGTGTGCCTTTGCCCAAAAAAGGTTGAAAAACACTGTCCTATTTAACCCGCCCCACGGATCTGTCACCATATTTTCCTCAGTCCACCTCATTTTGGAGGATTCCTACAGAAAACAAACAGCAATGCTTAAAATAACCAATGATTAAAGGTCTCACCTGCTATCAATATATAGGTAAATTCCATTCATTTTAATGACTGTTGTGCACACACATTCAGTGTAGCATAGACACGTTTATTTTTATGTCGTGAAGTTGTTAAACTGCTCCCCTATGTACATAGTTCTTAGACACAGTCAACTGAATGTTAAGTAAGCAGATATTTTTCCTCTTCACCCTGCTAAAGCCTGGTGGGGAACTGGAGATAATGTTAGTCTTATGAATACCTTTGTCAAGATAGGCACAACATAAACTAATTTTGTATACAATGCAATACACATTTTGTATACAAGGTGCTATTTAGAGCTAGAGATCTAAAGTTTAATGCCCCTGACACAACTACTTTTTGTGTCAGCCTCCAGGGTCTCATAGCATAAATAGATGTTAAACAATAATGCAAGGTTGTGTTTTCGGTTTCCCTGTCACTGCTGTTTTTAAAGTACCTTGAGTTCTACAAGCCCTCCCCAGTGAACATCTCCATGGAGACAAAGACCCTTATGTATCTCAACAGTTAGACAAGTTAGAAACGTTCCATTCCTGTTAATTTGTGAATTGGTTTCAGATCCTCTGGAACCCTAAAAGATGGATGAGACATCACGGGCACCTAAAGATGGGTAAGGGTAGTAATTAAATCGCAAATACACTTAATGGTGAGTAAGCCCCACTGAACTGAATGAAACTTACTTCTGAATAGACATGTATAGGGTGACACCCCAAAGTTTTGGGGTGCAATCCTGTGTTCTGTGCAACTCTCTTTCCATGGACCAAAATACCGTCTTTGGAAGAATCAAAATGATGGGACATAACCCATCATAATGGGATACAATCATTTATTAAGGATACCCCATGTGGCGAATCTCTAAACTTCATGCTGCAGCATCTGCCTAGGCTGTTTAGTATCATCAAGTCCTGGACTGCCCCATCCCCTCACAGCTGGATCTTCCAGGACAATAAGGGCCACAAGAAGGCTTCCTGTTTCTTACTGGCTACGTCCTGCAGCTCCTGCTCCCAGCTCCTCTTGGATTGCTGCCCATGTTCCAGCACTGACACCCTGAGAAATATTAATTAACTAACTAGCTAATTAAATGTCTATACTACCTTCTTCCGAGGATCACATCCAAGCAATAAAAAAAAACACAAAATGTTTAACATAGTAGCAAACAAAAACAACAAGACCCCATGTACAGTTTAAAAGGCCATAGATTGTTTAATTAGCCAAATGTCTGGGAGAAGAGGAATGTTGTTGCCTGGTGCCTAAAGATATGCAATGAAGATTCCAGACAAGCTTCTCTGGGGAGAGAATTCCAAAAGCGGAGAGCTGCCACAGAAAATTGCCGTTTCCGTGTTGCCACCTCCAGATTGCATGTGCACATGAAGACAGGCCTTAGATTATGATTGTTGGGTCTGGGTTGGTTCAAAAGGGGAGCGGTGGTCCTTGAAGTATTGCAATCCTGAGCTGTTTAAGGCCTTTATAGGTCAAAACCAGCACTTTGAATTGGGCCCAGAAACTAACTGACAGCAAGTACAGTGGTACCTCGGGTTACATACGCTTCAGGTTACAGACGCTTCAGGTTACAGACTCTGCTAACCCAGAAATAGTGCTTCAGGTTAAGAACTTTGCTTCCAGATGAGAACAGAAGTTGTGCTCCGCCGGCGCAGCAGCAGCAGGAGGCCCCATTAGCTAAAGTGGTGCTTCAGGTTAAGAAAAGTTTCAGGTTAAGTACGGACGTCCGGAACAAATTAAGTACGAGTACTTAACCCGAGGTACCACTGTACAGTCTGGCTAGGATTGGTGTCATATGTTCAAACTGTCTTGCCCCAGTGAGCAATCTGGGTGCCAGACCAAAAAATGCTAATTCTGGTGCTCATCAGAATGGTCACTCCACCCTGCTGATGAATGCCAAAGCACCAGACTGAAAGGTGCACCCCTCCTGACATCCCAATTTTGGGGACAAAAATGTTGGAGGGTATGACAAAGTAGTTTCTGTGCCATCACAATAGGACTAGACAGTGCTCTGGACACCCCTAGAGCTGCCCTGTGTTAGACAGCTAACAAATTAATTTGATGGAGATAATATTATTATTGCTATTGCTATTATTAATGTCACATCATAGTTGTTAAGCAATGGCATTTTTAAAGCAGACGACCACATTTTTATACATAACATGCAGTGGTAATTTGTTTTGGCTGTCGAAAGTTGAGATTTCATATTTGAATCTTACCAATCTAGTGATGTAAACAAATTAACAGCATTTGCATTTTGAATTTTGATGTAAACATTTCATATTGTAAATGTGACTATGATTTTCTAAAATTCAAAATTTGAAAGCTGAAACCAGCAAAAACTAGCAAAAGTTGAATATATGAAAAATAGACATTTCTGTGGTATGCTCAAGTAGGGATGAACAAATCTATCAATTTTGGAAATTCAGTTCTCCACATTTCCATCTCATTTTGTGATTTCTTTTTTTAAAAAGAGTATCCATCAGCATTTTACTATGAATTTCTCCTAATATATTTTTGTATAATTTCCACTACTATATGCATTTTTATCCACACTTTAGCCAAAAATATGCATTTTTGCCCACATTATTTGGCTGGAGAATGGCATTGCAAAATCAAGAGGAGTGCAGATTTGGGAGGATGGTTGTGTTTTAGTTTGTTTGTTGTTTTGGAAAGAGTGGATTAGGTATTTATGCCTTTATTATTTTTTTATAAATATTTTATTAGGTTTTAACAATAGAAAAATTCAGAAAAATACAAAGACAAAAAAAATACAAAGTTACGAAATACAAAAATACAAAACATTAATCACAAAAACAAAGAAAAAAGAAAAAACACATATAAGAAAAAAAACAAAATTCCCTCTTTCTTAATTTCTCATCTTTAGTTAACTTATTTTCCTGACTTCCTCACGTCTCCCGTTCTTGTATCCCTTTTTTAAAAATTAGTTCAGCAAATTCATATCCTATTAGTTTATCTATTATTAATCCAATCTTACATTTTACCTTGGTGCTAGAACCCCTGCAATTCATTTCAATGTCATCAGCATTCAAAAATTTTACAATATTTCTGCAGATAAATTTTAAATTTCCTCCAATCTTCTTCCACCAGCTCTTCTCCCTGGTCTCGGATGCTGCCAGTCATTTCCGCCATCTCCATGTAGTCTATTAGTTGCATCTGCCAGTCTTCCAAGGTGGGTAGGTCTTGTGTCTTCCAATGCTTTGCAATGAGGATTCTTGCTGCTGCTGTAGCATACATAAAAAATGTTCTATCCTTCTTTAACACCGATTGGTCCACTATGCCCAGGAGGAAGGCCTCTGGTTTCTTCGGGAAAGTATATTTAAATACCTTTTTCAGTTCATTATATATCATTTCCCAGAAGGCCTTGATCCTTGGGCACGTCCACCAAAGGTGAAAGAATGTACCTTCAATCTCTTTACATTTCCAACATTTGTTATCGGGGAAATGGTATATTTTTGCAAGCTTGACTGGAGTCATGTACCACCTGTACATCATTTTCATAATATTCTCTCTTAAGGCATTACATGCCGTAAATTTAACCCCGGTGGTCCACAACTTCTCCCAGTCAGGTATTTACGCCTTTAAATGCAAACTGATGCCCTGCAGTTTCCTATTCCAGTTTATGCTCAGGTCAGTCCCACTTAGCATCAGAAGTAAAACTGTATCACATGATTTCAGACAATTGGAGGGGGGGGTCTCTTTTAAGTGAGAAACACTCCTGAGGAGTGAAGTATCACAGCAGTCAACGGAGAAAGAAACTCAAAGTAATAGCTCAAGATATTCTGGTGGTGTATTTACTGTCACACGTAGCAAAAAACCAACCTGACAGAGGCTCACCCTGTCTTGAGTATTCAAGCCACCTGCCCTTCAATCACAGACTATCAAGCACTCGTGATGCCAAGTGGCTCAAAAAGAAAAAAGAAAGATCAGAGCTGATCACCTTGGCAAGACTCTGCAGTTGCCCTTCTTTTATCAAGGGGTTCCTGCTTCTGTGTATGGCAAATCAGAGGCAAAAAGTTCCCAGGTTGTGTCAATTTTAGGCTCATTTTTGCTCTCTTACTGGGAGAGGGCACTCTATCGGAATTTTGGAGGGCCTGGCTTGAAACTGAAACCAGAGAGGGTTCAAAGGGTTGCCGGAGCTGTGATCCGAGCCAAGTGCTTTGAATACATTTTAAGCTGAGCAGGAATCAAAAGGGTGGGTCAATAGAAGCCCAGGCCAGGAACGATTCAGGGAAAAGCACAGGAAAATGCAGGAGTTTGGGAGCGGGGTGCTGGTTAAAAGAAAGCCCAGCAAGACAGGGGAAATGGGTGGCATGCTTAGTCCTGAAACTGGTCCCTGAGAGGGCATCCTTCAAGGACAGACCCCACAGACCTTGAGGAGCAGGCAAGATCTGCTGGCACAAATGCTGAGGATTTCCTTTGTGAGACTGTCCAGATTAGGACCTGCTGCAAAATGCCTGGAGCTGTTAGAGGAGCTGCCGCAGTCCTTGAGTACACTGCCACCAAAATGTTTGGGTGTTGGCTGAAGAGTGACATGTAGTACATATCTTCAGACCCAGCCTTGTTGTACTGCCTGTGAATAAAACAATCCCTGAAATTCCTTTAGCACTAGCTGCTGTGGTCTGGGAGGCTGGAATTCACAAGGTCCACTGTCCCTCAGACTACGTGGTGGGCCAGACTATATTTTGAGGGGGGGGAGGGAATGAACAAATTCCTTTGCCCCACAAATAAGCCAGAGATGCATTTTAAATAAAAGCACCCATTCTACTCATGTAAAAACACCAGGCAGGCCCCACAAATAACCCAGAGATGCATTTCAAATACAGTCACAAGGTAAAGGGACCCCTGACCATTAGGTCCAGTTGTGACCGACTCTGGGGTTGCGGCGCTCATCTCGCTTTATTGGCTGAGGGAGCCAGCATACAGCTTCCGGGTCATGTGGCCAGCATGACTAAGCTGCTTCTGGTGAACCAGAGCAGCGCACGGAAACACCGTTTACCTTCCTGCCAGAGTGATACCTATTTATCTACTTGCACTTTGATGTGCTTTCAAACTGCTAGGTTGGCAGGAGCTGGGACCGAGCAATGGGAGCTCGCCCCATCGCAGGGATTTGAATCGCCGACCTTCTGATCGGCAAGTGCTAGGCTCTGAGGTTTAACCCACAGCGCCACCCGCGTCCCTAAATACAGTCATAAGTCAGGTTAAATGTGCTTCAGGTTGAGCATTTTCAAGTTACGCTCCGTGTCGACCCGGAAGTAACGGAGCTCGTTACTTCCGGGTTTCGCCGCTCGCGCATGCACAGACGCTCAAAATGGCGCCACGTGCATGCGCGGAAGCAGCAAAACGCGACCCGCACACGTGCAGACACGCAGTCACGTCTTACGTTCTACTCAGGATGCGAACAGGGCTCCGGAACAGATCCCGTTTGCATCTAGAAGTACTACTGTAAAAGCACACATTCTACTCATGTAAAAACAAGCTGATTCCTGGACCGTCCGCGGGCCAGATTGAGAAGGCGATTGGGCTGCATCCGGCACCTGGGCCTTAGGTTGCCTACCCCTACTCTTGAGCCTCCCAGTTGCTAGAAACAATTCAAGTTTATGCCTCCTTGTGTCTTGTTCCCATGCCTTGCTGACCTTCCCATGATATCGATCTTGGATTTCTTCCTGGATCACATTTGGACATAGACCGAGTCCCGGTATTTGACCTTGGGCAGTGCCGCAGCAGAAAGTCTTTGGTGGGGACTTCTTTGATCAGAGGCTTTATATATCCTGAGATTGGGACTTTTGCCCTTGAGAGCACCCCCTGGAGCATGAAAACGAGGAGCGTGAACATGTGATCCACTTGATTTAGCTCTGTCCATTTCTGTTACACTGCTTTACAAGAAATAGTATGTGACTTCTAATTTTTTTAATGGCCTCTATTGTCATTTTTGATTCTTTGTAAACCACCTGTGAACACTGTCAGATGGAAACTTACCTCTTACCACCTCTCCTGTTTCCCATTCCCCACCCCTCCACCCCACCCTCTACCCCCCATAACTATATGCAGAGCCTTCCAAACTCCATCCTTTTCTGCTACTGTGGCAGGAGAGGAGCAGAAGAGAAATCTCTCTCTCTCTTTCCACCTCTCCTCTCCGATGTCTGGCGTGCTGCTACTGCTGCATGCCAGATGCAAGGAGTACTGGGAAATGTAGTTTTTCCACCTCTCTCCTTCCATCTGTCAAACTGCAGTAGCAGAACCCCTTCCTTCCCTGTGACAGCAGCAAAAAAGATAACAGCAGGAGGAAGAATGGGGGGGGGTCTCATGGATGCCCAAGGAGGAAGTGGAAGATGAGTTGGACTCTGTGTTCTCAGTGACATAATTGCTTGGAATTGGATTAGAAAGAACCGTATTATTTTCTGTATTTGGGTAAAACAGTTCCTTTTTTAAAAAGTCAAATTCTGTGCCTAACTGGAGCGAGTTTCCCCATCACTGGTATTTAGTGGCCCTAGTTTTAGTTGTCATTTCCCCATCCCCATTTTTGTACTAATAATGCAAAAGAAACATCATTGGTACACCCCTACAAGAATCTCTCTCTTCCTGCAATTTGAAACTTGCAAAAATCTAGGTTCTGTTCTGAATTCATCATTCCAACTCATTAAAATTGCTTTTCGATGACAGACAGGTGCACGCCCAAACTTTCTCACCTGGTATAAAAAGTCAATGTTAACACTGTATTCATTAGCATCCTTATGTTTAATTTATTGTTGCATTTATAAAAATGTACAGCTACAACAACAAACACAAAACCGCAGGTAGATTTTTTTTTTAAGCTGTCAAAATTCCTGAGGCCTGTCATGGTGCTCTAGTTAATCGATGTGCTCTGCTGACATCTAGTGGTAGCTTACACTCCTAGAAATACAGTACAGTATACGTAAGGCCTACTGAAGGAATTTGGTTTTCTCTGGGTAGCACTGCCTTGGCAACCTTCCTTTGCATATTTATACCCTTAGTAATCTATATACATTTACCCAGAACTTTAAACCTATTGATGTGATGCTTCGCATCAATACAGGACTAATAAGCTCAGGCACAGAATATTCTTACATCAGAAGCACATTTTCCTGCAGCTCTATTCACAAACTGCCCTTCACAAAAGAATGTGATGGGGGAGAGCAGGGTCAAGCCCAAGGAGTCTCATCCCTGGCGACCGTATCCCCAGCTACCCACGCCTTGTGGGAACTCCTGAAGGGGGGGGGGGACTGCTCTTCACAGATCGACTCTATGTGGGATTCAGAGCTACAGACAGGAAAGAAATGTGTTGGCTTTTCTTCTTAATGCAAACTTACCTAATTTGCATTTCACAAAGCACAGCTTTCTTTCAGAATTCATACTTCTGGATTTTGCAGTGTAGTTCTCCAACCCCCAAAAAATATGAGCACAAAAAGTTTTAGGGAAAAGTGTACCCCAAAGTGGGAGCTGGACCATAAAGAAGGCTGATCTCCGAAGAATTGATGCTTTTGAATTATGGTGCTGGAGGAGACTCTTGAGAGTCCCATGGACTGCAAGAAGATCAAACCTCTCCATTCTTAAGGAAATCAGCCCTGAGTGCTCACTGGAAGGACAGATCATGAAGCTGAGGCTCCAATACTTTGGCCACCTCATGAGAAGAGAAGACTCCCTGGAAAAGACCCTGATGTTGGGAAAGATGGAGGGCACAAGGAGAAGGGGACGACAGAGGACAAGGTGGTTGGACAGTGTTCTCGAAGCTATCAGCGTGAGTTTGACCAAACTGTGGGAGACAGTGGAAGACAGGAGTGCCTGGTGTGCTCTGGTCCAGGGGGTCACGAAGAGTCGGACACGACTAAACAACAACAACAACAAGTACCCCCTGCACTGGGTATATGAATGAGGATAATGTACTAAAAAGCATATGCAGTGGAATTTCTTGCAAAAATGAGTATTTTTGGAGAAGAAGTGTGCATATATAAGGAGAAATGCACATAAAATGTGGACAAATTTTTGTGTAGTGTTTTGTTTTGTTTTTTAATTGCAAACTGATGCAGTAATGGGACGATACTTGCAATGGTCCTGGGCTCTTTGTATAAAAACTTCAAGCCCAGCAGCACCATGAATGGTCACACAATCATCCATGAAAGTGATGCTGCGCTTGAAACATTTGTACAAATAGCCCTGAGCTACTGCAGATGCACACTGGGCTTTTAAAAGCACGTGTGGGCTGAAAAAAAGACTCCTTCCCCACTTGTTCATTTATATAACACACAACACCCACCCCAGTAAATCTAATTTTGCACAAAGTTCTTCCACCTTCCTACCCTGTTCACAGACACATTTGATTCTCTCCCCAGTACTGGTGGAATATATATTTTTTAAAAGTTGCTGTAAAAGTTCAGCCAAACAAAACAAAAACACCTCACCTTTGTGAAGGGGGAGGTTGGTAATTAACCTACTTCTGAGGAGCGTTGCTTTCCGTTGGGTTCATAGGATTTGTATTTTTCTCTAGGCAGACAAATCCTTTTTCCGTGGCAGAAAATGACACTCCTGAACATGGGTGAAGGGCATGATTTCAAGCAGGACTGCTTGTCATCCATCTCTCCCTGTTGGCAAAAAAATCAGGGGCGGTGCTTACTTCAAACTCCTCATATTTAGTTTAACAAAAGTTAAATCCTTCAGCTAAAATGAAAAAAAGGCCTTCAGCTAAAATGAAACCTTTAGCTTTGCATTAGGAATCCACGCACTCTTACAAAGTAGTGCGAGAATTTAAATGGCTAGCGTGAAGTAGGAACGTCATCAAAGAAAAGGGAAGTACCATCCATTAAGTGCCATTATTGCATTCGCTTGCTAGAGCAAGGAGACTCCATCAATTACCCTGGAGCTCCAGCAGACAGTATCATCACAAGTCCGCCAGTTGCCTTCCCTTGCATTATTGCTGCTCCGCACCACTGTCACCAGCGCAAAGGATCTCCTAGGTGTAGCCTCCCACCAAGGCTGGCATAGTTATGCTGGCATAATATTTTTCTATTAATGTCTGTTCCACCAGCACAAAAGGATTTCGCACCAGCTTTATTCTGCCCTGGTAGATGTAAGTCGGGGATAGAATTATGCTGTTTATTTTTTTACATTGTCAATCTGTTCCCCAGTTCTAATTTTTGGTTTTTGCCTGGTTTTTTCCCCCATATAAAACTCTCAGTATGTAGAATTCTGAATATATGTGTTATATATATATATATATATATATATATATATATATATATATATATATATATTTGCTTTCGTAGATTTTCACGGGTACAGGAATGCAGGTTTTGGTGTCTTCGGGTGTTCCTCTCTTTACCAACACATGAAAGAAACAGGACACGAAATTAATTTTGCAGATTCCAAATTGCTCTTTAACATGGAACATCACCACAAGAGAATAATCATGGAAGCCATCGAGATAGAGAAACACCCTCACAACATGAACAAGCGTGACGACACGTCCCGCCTGCCAGACATCTGGAAATTAGCCCTCCCCACAAAAACCGACACCAGAACCAGAGGCACACAGAACGCCATCTCCAATCAACCACACCAGACCCAAACCCAGACCCTCTCCACAGATAAATTACAGACACCATCCAGTAGCCAAACCATAGTGGCACCTCCGGATGCTGCACCCCCCTGCAATCCCTACACAGATCTGGCTGGCACAGGGCACAAAACCACAGCTCGCCCCTATACACGAAGCCAAGCCAGAGCACAACTATTTGCAGTACAACCATCTTCTCAGAAAAAAAACTCTTCACAAGCTCAAGAGGTCAAGACACGAAAGCTTTAGCAACTAATCCACACCTAATGACCCTCCTAAGTGGTACTCAGAATATCACTCAAGAAATCACTCAAGATATCCCTCAAGTAATTAATGAACAAAAGAAGAAAAGGCACACTATCCTGGGAACTTCCTCTCTGCCCAGAACGTTGGAGGCTATACACCACACCCCCTCAACAGTATTTATAGGAACTCAAACACTGAGATCCTGCTCTGTTCCAGTAACAAGAAGCCGAAAGCACCAGCCTGAAGATGACGAGTGAGACCTCGTCGAAACGTCGCCTAGACACCCCAACTCTTACACGGGAAGACACCCGAAGACACCAAAACCTGCATATATATATATATATATATATATATATATATATATATATATATATATATATGCTTTCGTAGATTTTCACGGGTACAGGAATGCAGGTTTTGGTGTCTTCGGGTGTCTTCCCGTGTAAGAGTTGGGGTGTCTAGGCGACGTTTCGACGAGGTCTCACTCGTCATCTTCAGGCTGGTGCAGTAACAAGAAGCCGAAAGCACCAGCCTGCATATATATATATATATATATATATATATATATATATATATATATATATGCTTTCGTAGATTTTCACGGGTACAGGAATGCAGGTTTTGGTGTCTTCGGGTGTCTTCCCGTGTAAGAGTTGGGGTGTCTAGGCGACGTTTCGACGAGGTCTCACTCGTCATCTTCAGGCTGGTGCTTTCGGCTTCTTGTTACTGGAACAGAGCAGGATCTCAGTGTTTGAGTTCCTATAAATACTGTTGAGGGGGTGTGGTGTATAGCCTCCAACGTTCTGGGCAGAGAGGAAGTTCCCAGGTTAGTGTGTCTTTTCTTCTTTTGTTCATTAATTACTTGAGGGATATCTTGAGTGATTTCTTGAGTGATATTCTGAGTACCACTTAGGAGGGTCATTAGGTGTGGATTAGTTGCTAAAGCTTTCGTGTCTTGACCTCTTGAGCTTGTGAAGAGTTTTTTCTGAGAAGATGGCTGTACTGCACTTAGTTGTGCTCTGGCTTGGCTTCGTGTATAGGGGCGAGCTGTGGTTTTGTGCCCTGTGCCAGCCAGATCTGTGTAGGGATTGCAGGGGGGTGCAGCATCCGGAGGTGCCACTATGGTTTGGCTACTGGATGGTGTCTGTAATTTATCTGTGGAGAGGGTCTGGGTTTGGGTCTGGTGTGGTTGATTGGAGATGGCGTTCTGTGTGCCTCTGGTTCTGGTGTCGGTTTTTGTGGGGAGGGCTATTTTCCAGATGTCTGGCAGGCAGGACGTATCGTCACGCTTGTTCATGTTGTGAGGGTGTTTCTCTATCTCGATGGCTTCCATGATTATTCTCTTGTGGTGGTGTTCCATGTTAAAGAGCAATTTGGAATCTGAAAAATTAATTTCGTGTCCTGTTTCTTGCATGTGTTGGTAAAGAGAGGAAGTTTTTTCTTCTTTTTTGACGGCATTCTTGTGTTCTGCGATACGTGCATTTATTCGTCTGTTTGTTTGTCCAATGTACGTGGCTGGGCAGACTTTGCAGGGTATTTCATAGACCCCTTGGTTTTCTAACTGGATTTTATCTTTTGGGTTTCTGAGGATATTGGCTATTTTTTGGTTGGTGCAAAAGGCTGTTTTGATATTGTGTTTATGGAGGATTTTGCTAATTTTATCTGTAGTGCCCTTGATATAAGGAAGGAGGGCCATGCCATTGTTTTCTTCTGTGTCTTGGTTTTTGGGGGGTGTTTCTTTTTGGATTAGCTTCGTAACCCTGTTTTGCTGGTATCCGTTGGCGATTAACACATTTGAAAGATTCTGTAACTCAGTTGTCAAGTGGTCTTTGTCAGCCAGGCGTTTGGTTCTGGAGATGAGAGTCTTGGCTACGGAGTTTATTTGTGCAGGGTGGTGGTGTGATTGTGCATGTAAGTAGCGGTTGGTGTGTGTTTTTTTCCGGTAGATAGTGTGTCCTAGGGAGCCATCAGGTTTTTTGTAGATTAGGACGTCAAGGAAGGGAAGTTGGTTGTTGGCTTCTATTTCCATAGTGAATTGTATTTTGGGGTGTAGGCTGTTGAGATGTGTGAGGAAGCTATCTAGTTTTTTCTTCCCGTGTGGCCAAATTACAAAGGTGTCGTCAACATACCTGAGCCAAAGTTTGGGTTTGTGTTCTGACTTGTCTAAAGCATTGGTTTCAAAGTGTTCCATGTACAGATTTGCGATGACCGGTGAGAGGGGTGATCCCATAGGTGCTCCTTCTATCTGTTTGTATCTTTGTCCATTGTGGATGAAGTACGTGTTGGTTAGGCAGTGGTTGGTCAGGTCCAGGATGTATTCGGGGGGATTGTATTTGTTTTGAATGGCTGTCAAGGCTTCATTAATGGGCACTTGTGTGAAGAGAGATACAACATCGAAGCTCACAAGTAGGTCGTCGGGATGTAGGTTTTGCTTCTTTATTGTTTCTATGAACTGGAAGGAGTTTGTAACGTGTGAAGCGATAGATTCTGCATAGGGCTGAACAAACAGACGAATAAATGCACGTATTGGACAAACAAACAGACGAATAAATGCACGTATCGCAGAACACAAGAATGCCGTCAAAAAAGAAGAAAAAACTTCCTCTCTTTACCAACACATGAAAGAAACAGGACACGAAATTAATTTTTCAGATTCCAAATTGCTCTTTAACATGGAACACCACCACAAGAGAATAATCATGGAAGCCATCGAGATAGAGAAACACCCTCACAACATGAACAAGCGTGACGATACGTCCCGCCTGCCAGACATCTGGAAAATAGCCCTCCCCACAAAAACCGACACCAGAACCAGAGGCACACAGAACGCCATCTCCAATCAACCACACCAGACCCAAACCCAGACCCTCTCCACAGATAAATTACAGACACCATCCAGTAGCCAAACCATAGTGGCACCTCCGGATGCTGCACCCCCCTGCAATCCCTACACAGATCTGGCTGGCACAGGGCACAAAACCACAGCTCGCCCCTATACACGAAGCCAAGCCAGAGCACAACTAAGTGCAGTACAGCCATCTTCTCAGAAAAAACTCTTCACAAGCTCAAGAGGTCAAGACACGAAAGCTTTAGCAACTAATCCACACCTAATGACCCTCCTAAGTGGTACTCAGAATATCACTCAAGAAATCACTCAAGATATCCCTCAAGTAATTAATGAACAAAAGAAGAAAAGACACACTAACCTGGGAACTTCCTCTCTGCCCAGAACGTTGGAGGCTATACACCACACCCCCTCAACAGTATTTATAGGAACTCAAACACTGAGATCCTGCTCTGTTCCAGTAACAAGAAGCCGAAAGCACCAGCCTGAAGATGACGAGTGAGACCTCGTCGAAACGTCGCCTAGACACCCCAACTCTTACACGGGAAGACACCCGAAGACACCAAAACCTGCATATATATATATATATATATATATATATATATATATATATATATATATATATTTTCAAGTCAATCAAGGGCAACTTTCCATGTGTCTGTTTTAAATACTGCAAATATTACTCACGATGAAATAAAACTGTTTCTTAATTCTGTGGATATTCGATTGACTATATGAAATGCCATGTTGATACATTATGCTCTGCTATACCAATACAAGAATTATATTTATACCCAGACATTTAAAAATTGGGATTGGAGGACTTCAAAACATAATTAAACATCAAACTGGGGACTGGGCCCTTGCAGCACACTGACAAAAACTACATTCAAATCCCCAAAATTATCACCCCAAATGTAGATCAAGGATGGGGAACTGATGGCACTCCAGAAGTTGTAACTCCAATTCCCATCAGGCCCAGGCAGCATTGCCAATGGGAGTTGTAGTCCAACATCACATAGAAGGCTGCAGGTTCCCATCCTTGACAGAGGTAGTAAATATCATTTTTTTTAAAAGGAGCATTGCATCACTCAGTAGAGCCATTTCCATAGAGTAGAGCAGAGCATCATTCCCATTGCTCCATCTTCTATTGGATAGGGATGACTGGAAGCACCATATGGTTGTCCTTTAAATACCTAGCCCATCCAGGCAGTCTAAAAGGATGTCCAGGAGAACTGACAATGTCACCATTTCCTGTCTGTCTCCTGGTACGTATCCTCTGGCAGGGTTGTTAAAGCTGTCCCTATTCCAATACAGATTTTCTTGCATGTGACCACCTCTGATTGAATGCGACCTTATTCATGTTTGCAAATGGTTTAAAAATATTTTAAAAGACAGGTTTACTTTTATTCAACATGTTGAATTTGTGAATGCTCAATACCTGGATTTTATCATTAGGCACATATTTAAGGTGGCCCCCTGTATAGTAAATGCCTCCTTTTAACAAAACTTTCTATATCTGTAAAATTTTGATGCTTTGTTCCCAGATATTGTAGAAGTAAGCTGTGTTAAGTAGTCTAATCCAATAATGTTACCTTCTTTGAGACTTAAAACAGTATGGACTAGCTATTTAAACACTCTAATTTTTAAAACATCCATTATACATGAGAAAGTAGATAATAATGAATGGAGATAAATAGCAGGTTCTAATAATGATGCAATGCATTACTCCACAATTTTATACTGCAATCAGCCAGCTAGCGGAGGTAGCACATGCTAAAATGAATTTCCTAGAAATGAAACACAGAAACTTGGCAGCGTGTCTCAGATTAGGGGCAATAGGATTCTGGGTGGAGGGGGGTGCAATTTTCTGTGTCTTGTTGGAAATAGGTGTAATAAGCCATCAAAGCTCAGAATCCCCCCCCCCCAAATGTGGATTCTCCACTTTAATGGCAGATCCCCAGTGATGTATTGCGAAATTGCTTTTGAAGCTCCCACTAGTTTAAAAAGCAGCTTTAATGCAACCCATTGCTGGAGGGGTGCTATTGTGAAAAGAAGAGACTCTTCTCCTGGGCACACAAAGCTAGTCCTGGAGCGCCCTGGACGATGGCCAGCATCTTTGTCAGGGGGAAGGCCCTGGCAGAATTGCCACACTCCGAGGACTGTATTAAGATGAGAGCTGAATTTGTGTATTTCATTTGCCGAGTACATTTTATGTGCAGCCAGACAAAATATTCCTTGCTTCCCTCTCTTTGTAAGCAATTACGGAACCTGACATGAAGAGATTTTCCTCTGTTAGGTTGAAAGGAAGAATCATGTCTTCATGCTTCCTTAAGCTTTTTGTGCATTATACTAGCATGCCAGGTTTAACCACATAGTCATGCAGAAGCTGGCTTACACTTGGAAAATGTCCATCACCAATCGAGAGATAAGTAGATGGGAGAAGAGAATTAGGCAGGGCTCTTCTGTCTAATGCCACTAAGCCTATTGTATAGATGAGACTTTTCTTTTCTTTTTTAACCTGTCTTATGCTGTGCTGAAAAGCCTCTCTATTTTACACCTTTATCTGGCGCAGAGACGTAAGCATACGGCCCAAATCAAATCCTCTTTTGCTTTGTGATCATGAACCAGGCAAGTGGAAGGCTGGTTCACGAAACCCAAAATTACCCCAGGGTATTCACTGAATTCCATGTATGTTGTAGATGGCTTCACGGTGAAGCCATCGTTGATTACTCTGTCACACAGCCAGATTGATTTGTAACTCCGAATGAGGTATAGGTGGGAAAGTGACTTGCCTCATCATCATGGGCTGAATATCAATCTGTTCGTGCACTGGAGCAATCAGAGAATGGCTTTATCTCACAGCCAGCTGGAAGGAATGCTGAACCCGTCATGCTCCTAAAGCCCAGTTTTGACTATGCAAAACATCTCCTGTTTGGAATGGCTTGCAATGACATACCCTCCAACATTTCTTCGATAAAAATAGGGACGTCCTATAATGATTATGATATAATGATCCATAATGATAATTTTACTATTTATACCCCATACATCTTACTGGTTGCCCCAGCCACTCTGGGCAGCTTCCAACATATAATAAAATATTAAACATCAGAAAAAACTTTCCTATACAGGAATGCCTTCAGACGGCTCGGGGGATGGATACTTCCATACCCTCCAACATTTCTCCAATGAAAACAGGGACTTCCTAAGGAAAAGTGGGACATTCCAGGATCAAATCAGAAACCAGGATGGCTTCTCTAAATCAGGAAAATAGAGGCACTTGGAGGGTCTGCAATGAGTGACTTAGGCACGATGTCCGTTGAATTGCTGGATTTGTTAATTTGCAACTCCACTTTGCATTTCAGTCAATGTAAATGCATTGGGGAACACTGAAAAACTACTATCAGTGGGTCTGTTTTTTAATTTCTGCATTTGTTGAACGAAACAGGACTGCAACGGAGGAGGGGCATCCAGTTAAAATACTTCCATTGAAGTCAGTTATTGCCTCCTCTTCTCCATGATAGCCACTCACAGAGGCATTATATAAGACCCAGCAGGGAATGTTGAACACATACATTGTGGTTCAAGGCACTGGGTGATGTAAGTAGTATAATGGTGGAGGAATGCAGCAGAACGCAGCTCCAGGACAATTTTCACATCTGCAGCAATGACATCGTTTGTCAGAGTAGCAGGGTAATTGATAGACTTCTTGCTCTGGGGAATAAATGTGGTGATGACAAAGCTTTCAAGTTTTGCCATTGCTTGTGACATATTAGCAAAGTTAGAGAATGAGACCAGATTACTATTCTATGATTCTATCCTAATGTTGGGGAAGGGACGTGGGTGGTGCTGTGGTCTAAACCACTGAGCCCCTTGGGCTTGCTGATCAGAAGGTCAACGGTTCAAATTCCTGCGATGGGGTTAGCTCCCATTGGTCAGTCCCACTCCTGTCAACCTAGCAGTTCGAAAGCACACCCAAAAGTGCAAGTAGGTACCGCTCCAGCAGGAAGGTAAACTGCGTTTCCGTGCACTGCTCTGGTTTTGGTGTTCCGTTGCACCAGAAGCAGCTTAGTTATGCTGGCCACATGACCCGGAAAAACTGTCTGAGCGGACAAATGCCAGCTCCCTCGGCCTGTAAAGCGAGATGAGCACCACAACCCCAGAGTCGTCCACAACTGGAATTAACTGTCAGGGGTCCTTTACCTTTGCCTTTAATGTTGGAGATCCAGACTCTCATGGCTCCTCTTCTGTGAATGGGAAAAATCACAACCTGCCTTCCCACTTCATGAAAGGGAAAGGGCAATATTGTAGGAATTCACTTCTCTCCCGCAACACTGTTTGCAAAAGGAGACCATCCAGGTTGCCACCATTTTGAAAAGGGCAGATGGCTTTGAGTGCTACAATCAGGTGCCTGACTTTATCTGTATGACAAGTTAGCAGTTACCTACCAAAAACCTGTTCCACATGGCAGGTCGGTGGTGGGTGGCACTGGATTTTATTTTTTCCCAATGAATGCCATGCTTGCAGATGTACCAGTTGTCCCCAAACTGGATACAGAGTACCCTTAATGCAGATCCTATATAATAGGCATTAGAAGGTATTGTCCCCTGCACAGGCTTTGCAGAAACCCTCTAGGTTATGCCCATTGGTAAGGCTTGCCTGGGGCTTTTTATCAGCCTGAACTCACCAGAACCAAGTTCCAGCACCTCTTTGGTGTATTCCAACACCTCTGTAGCATTGCAGTGCCATTCCCTGTTATGGCACTCAGAGCTGCGGGAAAGAGGTGGAAGTCAAAAAGTTCTGGCACCTCTTTCTCTAGAAAAATAGCCCAGGGTTTGCCCATATCAACAACCTTACAATGCCTCACCAGTAGCATCATGCTCAGAGATGTTGAAGCCACTCCAGAATTATTCTCTACTCTGTTTTTCAAGAGAAGAAGGGGCACCTGAATAGAAAAAATACCTTTAGCGATCCTAACTTCTCGATCGCCACATGATTGGATAGTTCCAGACTAGGATTTTTAGAGGAGGGTGCATATTTTTCTTCCTCCTCGCTTTAATTTCCCCCTTGTGCAAAGATGCCTTCAACTCTTCATCTTTGTCTTCGCAAACACAGCCAAACAAAGCCTTTTCCCTCAAGTGGAGAAGTCTCACACTGCCACCATGTGGCAGCCCACTTATCTACTGGGGACTGCAAAGGAAAGAGGAAAGTTGTTTTCTTTTTCCAAGGAACATCCTTGGTGGGTCAAACTTGTATCCTTTTGTTTAGTAGTAGATTGGACAGTTCAACTACTCCGGAAAGGAAAACCAGTGACAGGGCTCGCTGTTTTAGATATCGTAATCCGTCAGCTAACCTGCATTTCAAAAACAATTTCCCCCATGTCAAGGAAATTGCTCAGAAATCAACAAGACTACTACAGTTCAGTCAAACATGCACTCCGAATCACTCTTAGTTGTTCGGTATTCCTTTTGCAGAATGGAATGTCTTTCATTTAGTGTTGGGGGGGTAGAATGTTCATGTATGACACCAACGTAGAAGCTGCCCTTTTCCCAAATCTTATTAATAACACAACACACACCTTCACAAATAGTGTATCTAGTACACGAGATGTTCAGTGGTGCATGGCTAAACTCGCCCCTTCTTCATCTCCTGTTCATTTCTTTACTGAGTTGTCGTATCTAATATTTTTTGGCCCTTTTAACACTGCACTTTTTGCCACAGATTCCTTGTGTGTGTGTTCATATAATTATAGTTCATTTAGTAGTTGATATGAAAGTTACTAGTAAAAGAAAGTAAGGAATCAGAAGGATGAATCATTTCTTATTCTATGACTTCGGCTACAAATTAGCCCCCCCCCCCCAAGTCCCACTAATCTTCTCTTTTTGTAGCTTATTCAATACGGCAATGTGCGGAGCACTTAAAAACAATAAAAGAAATAACCTAAGAAAATGAAAGAAAATGAATTTCCAATTACTCGTCGCAATTGTAATAAATGCACTTGCAAAGCAAAGAGTAAAATGTAACTTTGTTCTGTATAAGTGGAGCTTGCCTTTTGTGCTTAATATAGTTCTCTTATAATTAGCTGAAGATTTGTTCTGGCTTGAAACAAAGTTCCTCCTTGCGTTTGCTGTGCTCTGTGTATGCAGAACTTTCCGTCAAGGCAGGCTAGAGCGGCAGGGTTTGCTTTGACAGCCTTTATAATCTCTTTATAGAAATGAAAACGGGAAAGAACACAGCTGGTTCGAACAATGGAGCATGTTCAACATTAGACCAAAACACTGGAGATATTGCAAAATATTGCACAATATATTTATAGCTCCCTGCACGTTTTTTGAAATTCATGCTGATGCTCTTCTACTCAAGTCTCTGTGGAACAATCTGTCCTCTAATTAACTTTCAATTGGAGACATTGCTTTTTAAGCCATTGGCAGCAGAGCTGGCCTGGGAGCAATGACAGCGTGTGCCAGTGGAACAGAGTGATCCCAAAGGGTGTGATCCAAAAAAGTGCCTCCCTGGCACAGAAGCCAAAGATGGTGCCCATATTCACTTTCCAAGAGCCAAATATGCTTCACTACAAGGAAGACCGTTTGCAATATCCAGCTACTCACAGTGAGTTGCTTGCACAAATTACAAGTGTTCAGATTGTTCAAAAAGGCCCATCAGATACGGCAGAAAATGTCCTTTGCTCTTTCTTCTGCCTTGTACTCTCCAGTTCAGCATTGGTTTTGGGGAAAGTGACACACCCTTATTATTTTTAATATATATACTTATAACGCAATTTCACTTCAACTGTCAAAGTGGTTTGCAACAATTATATATACAGTGAAAGCAACATAAAGTTAAAAACACAGATAACCAGCTATTACAGAAAGATTCTCTAGACTGTATACATAAAAAAAACTTTTCAGCAAAAAAAAAATGTTTAAAAGTTAATGCAGAAGATGCCAGCTGTATCTTCATGGGCAGAGCATTCCACAGGGTTGCCACTGGATGAGTATCACCAACTCAGGGGACAATCCTACATCTGTAGGATTGAGCTGGAATATAATGGTTCAGACAATCCCTAAGGTACCCTAGACCAGGGCTTTGTAAATTCCTACAAGGACCCTGAGCGTGGCTCAGTACTTTGCTTTAACAATGTTGGTTTATCTGCCTGCAAAAGTGGTCTAACTTTCACATTCTATCCTGTCCTGTGTTCCATGCCAGGATCCTTTCCTATACAGTGAGCTTCAGTCAAAAGCTTGACACGGCAAGAATTACAGGTAGCCTTTATAAATTAATTTAAGCACATTAATCTGACCGATACTGAATATATGACACTTAGCCTACTTTGCCCTGTGTTATCTATGCTGACTGGAAGGAGCTCTGCAAAGTCTGAGGCAGAGATATTTCCCATTCCTATTCCATGATATCCTTGTAGCCGTAGGTGTCAGAAACTGAACCAAGGATGCTTTTCTTGCAAAATGTAGGTCCTTCCACTGAGTAATAGCCGCTCAGTTCCCATGGGCAGTCCAAAAATTATCGACGTTACGCAGAGGCTGCTGAGAGCAACTTTCACACATTGGCATCTACGTCACACAGCTATACAGAGGGAGCGGCCTAATATCAAGGCAGGCCATTGGTCATCTAGCTCAGTATCCTCCACACTGAATGGCCACAGCTCTCCAGGGTTTCAGGCAGGAGTCTCTCCCAGCCTTACCTGGAGATGCTAGAGATTGAATCTGGGACCTTCTGCTTGTATGACAAGTTCTCTGCCACTGAGCTGTGGTCCTTCCCTATAATGTGTAGCTTCTTGTCACATGATGTCCTTCAGCTAATGATGGATGGACAAGGCTATTCTGCTCCACATCTCTTTTGCATATTCACTCATAAGGCCATATCCATAGGATATTCTTTTTGCATTAACCTGTTGCTGTTGTTGTTGTTGTTTTATAAAAGATAACTGGATGGAAAATAAGGCAAGCTTTTTGGTTTAGAGTGAGTAAATTCCATGTTCTGGATCCTACAGGCAAGGCTGGTCAGAAGTTGTAGAATCACAGGTACTTCCAAGTGAACAGCTCTCCTAGGCTCCATCCCCTTGTAGAGAACTTCAGAGCTGCCTATCTGCCTGAAAATGGGCACTCTTCCTCTATTCCGCAATCTCACTCCTGGTGTTTTTCCCACACCTCGGAATCAGTGATGTGCAGTGGGAAGCACCAGCTTCCTCAGGAAAGTGGGACTCTGGGCTCTTGCCCTACAGAATCTGGTGCTATGGGAAGTTCTTGGGGTCCTCTCTCTGGCTTATTGCTGGATTCGGGGGTCATGACAGTAAGAGAATACATGTGAGAGGTATATAGATTTATGCATAGGGCGGAAGAAGTGGATAGTGAAAAAGCTTTTCTGCCTTCTTTATAATATTAGAGTTCAAGGCCACCCTATGAAGCCAAATTTTGGAAGATTAAAAACAAAGCAAGTACTGTGAAGACACAGAGCTGTGGAATTCATCCCCACAAGAGGCGGTGATGGCCACCAACTTGGATGGTTCTCAAAGACGTTAGAGAAAATCACAGATATGGCTGCCAATGGCTACCATCTATATTATGCTTCCACTATCAACGTGGAATATACTTCTGAACACCAGTTGCTGGGATTCACAAGTAAGAAGTGTTTCCCAGAAACCTACGTGGCTCCCGTTTGTGGGCTGCCCATTGCATCTACCTGGCAACTGTGAGAACAGGATGCTAGGCTAGGTGGGCTCTTGGTCTGAACTAGAAGGACTCTTAAGCTCCACAGTAAAGTGAAGGCCTGCTGAACTGGCTGTGCTTGAGAGTTCTCTGCAGGGAACTTGCTTGTGCAGCTAATGCCTGTTAAAACCAGACTTTGGCTCTCAGGGAAACTAAATCTGGACCACTAAATCTGGGCTTGTAAACAGTAGCGTTCCAGCAGGCTGGGGCTTTGCTGCACATCATCTGATGGGTGGGCAAGCTGAATCCTGCTTTTTGCTGCTTTGCACAGGGGCTCCCGAGAACCCCACAGTCAACTTGCTGTCAGGTTGACATCCCTATGCTTGGGACTTCTCCAGGCACTAAGCATAGGGCTAGCAAAGCTCTTTGGGCTGGGACTCTATAATGCCCAACAGCCATCTGGCCTTCAGGCCCTTGGAAACAGCTGCACAATTGATTCTAGCAGGTGGGTGGATAACTTTCCGGTTGTCTGTCATCACAATGATGTCATATCATTGACAGGTAGGTTGTCCCACCACCTGTTGAGATAAGGATTTGGCCCACAGAACCAAAGAGGTTCCCCAGAACTGTTCTGCATCAGGAGAAAGTAGGAGCAGAGACTGGACCCTACATATTATGGTGAGAGTAAATCAGCACACAGTGGCCATTTCTATACCCTTTAACATTTCATAGATGAAAAGAGGAACATTATAATAATCTCAGATCATGGACTGCTGCACAACCCACCCACCCACCCACCCCCTTACACATTGTTGAAGGCTCTCTTCTGTCTGCTGTATACTCTGTTCCTTTATTGAATTTCTCTGATTTAGAAGCTAAGAGGGTCCATTTGTTCTTTGGGTTAAAGATACACTAGAAGAACATAATTGTCCTACAATATGTTATGAGCAGTTCAAAATAAACCTCACCAGCTGTAGCATGTGAAATGGCAGGTTGCGCACGACATGGGGCCTTATTGTTCATGCGCTTGTCTTATCATACTTATGCCCTAGAGTCAAGATGCATCTGTCTCCCACTCCCCCATCAGAGAGGAGACTTGGAGAAGGCAGCTGAAACTCAAGAGGCAACTCTATAAACTCATAAAGGAAACTTCAAGAAGCCTCACCCAAAAGACACGACAGGAACAGAACGGGGACAGTGATTTACTAGAGGCAGCAGGCAGTAGAAAAATAGGGACTTTGTAAATAAGGGCACATACCTGTCCATATCAATCCCCAAATAATGTTCTTGTTCCCTACCTATAGCTGTAGCCTTGTATGTTCTGAGAATCTCAAACTTTACTTGCAGCACAATCCTATATGCATTTACAGTGGTACCTTGGGTTACAGACGCTTCAGGTTACAGACTCTGCTAACCCAGAAAGTACCTCGGGTTAAGAACTTTGCTTCAGGATGAGAACAGAAATCACGCGGGGGCGGCGGAAGGCCCCATTTGCTAAAGTGATACCTCAGGTTAAGAACAGTTTCAGGTTAAGAACGGGCCTCCAGAACGAATTAAGTTCTTAACCTGAGGTACCACTGTATTTAGAAGTAGGTTTCATTGAGTTTAGCAGGGCTTACCTGCAGTATAGGATTGCAGCCTGAGACACTTTTAAGAGTTGCAGGAGACACAAATCCAAAAGTTGCAACAGCAGCTGCAAGCAAGAACCAGATTGTAACATGTTTATAGCTCAGTGGTAGTACTGAAAGAAAGTTCCAGGTTCAATCCTAGACATCTCCATGTAGGGCTAAGAAAGGCTGCTGCAAAAACCCCTGCCAATGTGCTACCCGTCAGATGGACCAAAGGTTTGATTCATTATAAGGCACCTTCCAGTTTCATACATTCTTCCTATGTATCTGACATACTTTGATCTTTGGCTGTGTGTTGAAACAAGCACAGCAAACCCTACAGCCTTCCACCTGGTTACAGATTATTCCATCCTTTGTGGATTTTGGTCATATGGTATTTGTATATTCACTATTTTTCCTAGGCAGATGGTTGGAGTTGAAGTGGGGAGGCAATGGCTTCCAGATGTTGTTGGAGTTCCATCATTCTGACTATTGGCCATGCTGGTTGGTTCTGATGGGAGTGGGAGTTCAACAACATCTGCAGGAATTTCCTCAATGTTCACCTAACGTGGCAGCCAAAAATTGTATCTTGGTTTCTTCAGAAGTGTTCAACTCATTCCTGACACTTCAGGAGTTCAAAATTAGGAGCCCTGGAGAAAATATCATGGTACATTCAACCAGCGCAGAATGTTTAGTTGACTGGGGAAGGCCATGTCGCCTACGCGATGTCAGGACTTTGGGAGGAGCTGGCAGTGGACCCAAATGCAGCGACTGCACTGTTTCAATGGCCAGGGCTCCTTCTCTTCCACCTCCTGGTGCCACCACCAGTGAGAGGCTGCTTCGACTCTCCTTCCCCTCCATGGCAGGAGGAGAAGGAGCCTCCACACTTTCTGGACATTGGGGGGGGGGCGGCCAGGGCTGGATTTAGGTTTGATGAGGCCCAAGGTTACTGAAGGTAATGGGACCCTTTATATGTCCAGCTGTCCTTTGTCAACAGCAAATTGTTGCTGTTTTTTGTGTTAAATATATGCTATATGGTAATTTATGGACCTAATAGGTATCTAAAGCCATTTGCACATAACAAATAGGAGCCTACACAACACAAAACACTGTTGCTGTATGTAGGTTTTATTTTATTTGTTTTTTTTATCTTATACCGTGGAAATGTACATCCAGGTGTTTTTTTCCTTTAATTTTTTTGGGGCCCCCCAAGAGAGTGGGGCCCTAAGCGATAGCTTGTTTAGCTTATACGTAAATCCGGCACTGGGGGCAGCCTTGAACCCCAAAATATAGGGAGGCCCAAAAAGGGCTGGGCCCCTGGAGTTGGCACCCCTGGTTAGTACTAGTGTAAAAGTAAAGGTAAAGGGACCCCTGACCATTAGGTCCAGTCGTGACCGACTCTGGGGTTGTGGCGCTCATCTCGCTTTATTGGCCGAGGGAGCCGGCGTACAGCTTCCAGGTCATGTGGCCAGCATGACTAAGCCACTTCTGGAGAACCAGAGCAGCGCACGGAAACGCCGTTTACCTTCCCGCCAGAGCAGTACCTATTTATCTACTTGCACTTTGATGTGCTTTTGAACTGCTAGGTTGGCAGGAGAGTACTTGAAAAAGCACCTTCACCAGTGCCTTATGGCGTGAATTTTGCAATCTTGGGAGAGCCCTATTCATGGATCCATCAGTAGAAGTACCCCAAATAATGGGAACCCAAGACAGGGAATTCTCAGTGGTAGACCCCTGGCTACAAAACACTCACCCAAGGGACATTAATCAGGCCTCCTCTTTTCTGCATTCAGGAAACAGCTAAAAGACTTTTTGCATTTATCCAGGTTTTTGGTCAATACTGTTATTAAGCTTTTTACACCACTGGCTTTAGTTAACTGCAATGCATTATATGACAGAGGATGAGATGGTTGGACAGTATTCTCAGAGCTACCAGCATAAGTTTGACCAAACTGCGGGAGGCAGTAGAAGACAGGGGTGCCTGGTATGCTCTGGTCCATGGGGTCAGGAAGAGTCAGACACGACTAAACAACAACAAACAAATGTATTATAGTGTTGTTTAAAATTGGGTTTAAGTAATTGTATTTTTAGGGTGCCCACGACTCCCTTTGGAGAGAAATTTGAAATAATAATAAACAGTCCAATGCCGTTCAGCATAAACGGTATGCTAAAAATTGGCCGCTCACTTCCACTGTTGGATGGTATGCCGTTTGTCTGTTGATATTTAATATAATCTGTGTTATGTTCACTTTGGAATCGTCTTCACCACACTAACAAGTCAGAGAGGTACGTGAGCTGTAATAGCCCATCATGTGCATTAAAGTTCAGAAAATACAATAACCACAACAGTTTCTGTTGGCTCCTGATCAGCCAAAGATCATTTGTTGCTTTTGCTCAGGCAACAAATGTTAATGACAGTTTTCAGCTAGAGATTGCATTCCACATTTATAGATTCAATCAGAAGACTTTAATGCATAACTGCCTTGCCAGTAACGAGATTGTTGTTGTTCTGCATGAGAATGTGCATCATTTGCAGTGTAAATTTTACGCACACTGTGACAACCAAAGCAATATGATAAATTCATTTTTATCTGGCTGATTTTAGTAATAATAGCCTCTACCTCACCCTCTGTCATTTACCTCAGCAAACACAATATATTGCATAACAACTCAGACTGATGGCAGGGGGCAGTTTGGTTTTCTGTGTTGTGGTCATTTCGGGGCAGCTTTCTCCTTCTGAGATTCTTTAGACTGAACATTGCATGGTTGAAGCCCTGGAACCAGAGGATACTAACTGAGCAGTAAGAATACTACAAAGCCCAAAATGGAATAGATAAAGCGAGTGGGGGGAGGAAGGCCAGTGCTTTTTTCTGGGGGGACGCAGGGGTATGTATACCCCTAAACATTTTGTGATGTTTATATTTTTATATTTTATATTATATTTATATTTATATTATATAAATCTTTATATTTTTTCCATTTACTGTATTTATTTTTCCTGATTTGAACTATAAAATGGTGATTTTCTTGAGTCAAAATGAGAGTACCCCTCAACATGTATTTTTTTTTTAAAGAAAAAAAGCACTGGGGAAGGCTAATGTTCCTTTTCAAATGTTAACTTATTTTATCAAAGCTAATTTACAAGTGGCCACTGATTAGCATAGGCTAGGCCAAAAGTCTATTTATTAGTACTAGCATAATTTCTTTAATATTATTGAGACAGAGGTGGAATCTAGACACATATAAAAAACGCTGTGAAAATGCTTTTAAAAAAAGTTTGAAAAATATATTCTACTTGCCATAGCTCACCATCGCCATCTAGTGTCCCATTTGTATAATGCACTTTACAACAGTTGACAGCTATGATCATAGCATCTTAGAATCTTAGAGTTGGAAGGGTCTTATATAATGTATAATGTATAATGCATACATTATAACCCATAAATAAATAAATAATTTTCCACAAAATTAATCCAATTGCTATTCCTAGAAATGTGAACCCCTCACCCCTCAAAGCTCTTATCTCTACCCTCTCTTGTCTTTCTCTACCCTTAATTCTATTGATTTAGCCATTTTTGATGTCCAACATTTAACAATGATGTAGCATGGAAGGTGAGGGGCGAGGGGCGCTGAATTTGGGTGTCACGCAGGGCACTGCTGAAATTCAACATCCCAAGATCTGCCACTGTGGGAAGACACCACAGAAAAGGCCCGTGCTTGTATTGCTGCCCTCCGTACCTCTTGCGGATGAGGCACACAAAGAAGGGCCTCAGATGATGATGATGTTTTTTTTTAGAAGGCTTAGACTCACAGAAGAAAAAGTGTGGGTATGGTTGCAATCCTAATCCCATTTACCCATCCTTAAGACATTAGGATTGTGGTGTAATTTATTGTGTATTGCACTGATAGCAGCCGAAAATGTGGGAAAAGGAGGAAACTCCTAAAATAATAGATTTCAAAATTTAAATGTTGGACATCAAAAATGGCTAAATCAATAGAATTAAGGGTAGAGAAAGACAAGAGAGGGTAGATATAAGAGCTTTGAGGGGTGAGGGGTTCACATTTTTAGGAATAGCAATTGGATTAATTTTGTGGAAAATTATTTATTTATTTATCTGTGGCCTTTTAAACTGTGGAGAATTGTTGCTGTTGTTACTATGCTATGTATTATTGTGTTTTTATATTGTAAAGTACCTGTGATCCTTGGATAAAGGGTAGTATAGAAATTTAAAGACTTAATTAATTAATTAATTATGTAAATAAATAAATATCAAAGTGTGATGGAGTTGCTTTAATTTAAAAAATAAAAATAAAGGAATAATAGATTATAACCCCCCCAAAAAAATTACCATATTTTTTGCTCTATAAGACTCACTTTTTCCCTCCTAAAAAGTAAGGGAAATGTGTGTGCGTCTTATGGAGCGAATGCAGGCTGCGCAGCTATCCCAGAAGCCAGAACAGCAAGAGGGATCGCTGCTTTCGCTGCACAGCAATCCCTCTTGCTGTTCTGACTTCTGGGATTCAGAATATTTTTTTTCTTGTTTTCCTCCTCCAAAAACTAGGTGCGTCTTGTGGTCTGGTGCGTCTAATAGAGCGAAAAATACGGTATACCTGGACTGCTCCAGCATATATGGATCACATCTGCTCTATTTTCAACAGTCCACATTCCCTCCTGGTTGTTGTTGGGTTTTTTTTGTTGTTGTTTGTTTGTTTTTAATGTTCCATTGTGTCATCTTTTCAACGAAGTCACATTGGGAGATAACCATTTATTCTATCACTAAATACTATTCTATAACTAAATAACACCCCAAATTTCATCTGGTACCTCATTCCTGTGGTTGTTACTCAACATAACCCCCAATTAATCATCTCATTTGTTTGTTTGTTTGTTTGTTTGTTTGTTTGTTTGTCTCAACTATTTCTTAAAGTGTGTTCCACTTATTTGATTATTCCTTCTTACTTTACTTTGTATGCAGCTTCTCAGCTGAAATTATTAGCACGGTTGAAATCGTTTCTTTATTAATTCCTCACAAGTATGTACTTTTTTTCTCTTTTGCCATATGTTCCAATCTTATCCAATCTACTTGCTCCCAATCCTTTCCAAAATTCATTACCATCCGCTCAGGATTCATACATATGTATCTGCCATGGATATGTTGCTGGACTTGAATTGAGGTTTAATGCAGATACAAGAGAAGAAAGTTTAACTTTGGTGGCTGTGTCTAAGGTCTGAAACTTCTTTCCTAGAAAGTCCCATGCTTGATGGATTTCTACCAGCAGGCAAATACAGTGGTACCTTGGTTCTCGAATGTAATCCATTCCAGACGTCCATTCAACTTCTGAAATGTTTGAAACCCAAAGTGTGGCTTCCAATTGACTGCAGGAGCTTCCTGCACTCAAGTGGAAGTCGCGTCGGACGTTCACATGCGTCCGCGTCAGGCCTTTGGCCTATGAACAGTGATGGTGATCACCTGGTATTGATTTTAGTTTTTACTGTATTGATCTCTGTGTTTTATTGCCTTGGGCACCTTTAGAGAGGTGTAAAAATAACCTAAGGAAAAAGGCTGGGCTTGCCACAAGGAACTTGCCACAAGGAACAGTGGTACCTCGGGTTACATACGCTTCAGGTTACATACGCTTCAGGTTACAGACTCCGCTAACACAGAAATAGTGCTTCAGGTTAATAACTTTGCTTTAGGATGAGAACAGAAATTGTACTCCGGCGGCGCGGAAGCAGCAGGAGGCCCCATTAGCTAAAGTGGTGCTTCAGGTTAAGAACAGTTTCAGGTTAAGTACGGACCTTCGGAACGAATTAAGTACTTAACCCGAGGTACCACTGTATTTTCCCAGTTTAAAGCCAGGAAGAACTTTATTCTCATAGACTTTCATGACATCACCTTGTATGCTGGGGAGCTGAGGGCAATGAAGCAACTAATGTGGCAGCTTGAACACAAGTGGAGGAAAACTCCTGATGAATGCAACTGGGCACTAGTACAGTCTCACTTTAGAACCTACTCTGTGTATAACAAAAAAAATGATTTTTTGGTTGCCTCCACTGCATCTGCTCAATGCCACACAGCTGAGCTTTTGTGAATGGTTTGGCCCTGATACATCCTGGCCAGACTTTGGAACCACCAGAGCCCTTTGAATATAAAATCTGCAGCATCCACCAGAACTTGGATCCCACTGTTATAGCAGGTCAATCTGTTGAGATGTCCAGCTAGGTACTGCCGGGTGAGTTTCAGCTAGTTTAGCTTGAGGACATGGGCAAGGTGCTTGGATAGGTTTGCATGACACTTGTGTGCTGGACACCTGCCCATCATGGATCATACAATCTAGTAGTGAGGGGACAGCAGGCTGGGCCAAGGAGGTGCTCAATACTTCATCAAGCCACTTGAAAGAGGCAGCAATCTGACCAGTCCTTTAAAAAAATGTTCTTGGACCTGGAAGATCTAACTAATTACAGACTGGGTGCAAATGTCCTCTTCCTGGGCAAGGTTCTACAGTGGGTTGTCACTGACCAGCTCCTGGCACTTCTGGATCCAGTAAAATCCAGAATTAAGACCTGTTTTGGTACAGAAACCACATTGATTGCCTTGTACAATGATTTGAATTTGGACCCTTCTGATTTCCCTTGGTCTCTCTGACTTTTCATACCATCCACCATGGTATCCTTATGGAGAGGTGTGATGGCCTGGGATTCCGATTCGGAGGATGAAACAGAGGAATCCCAGCCTGCACAGGAGTCCCCGCCTCCAGGGCCGGCTGAACTGGGGCAAGGCCTAGATGCTGAAGAGCCTGCACCTGTGGCAGTGCATCAGGAGCTGGCCCCAGGTGAAGCCCTTCTGGCCCCAGAGGGGCTTGATGACTCAGTGGCCACAGGTGAGCCTCCTCCAGGGCCCAGTAACCCTTCGGCTTCTCCTGATCTGCAGAGGCTTAGGGCAGAGAGGCGAAGGGAACTGGTTGCCCCCAGGAGGAGTGCTCGCCTTAAGGCCAGAGGAGGCGGGGCTCCTGGGGGCCGGGGCCGCCCCTGGCCTTAGAAGAAGATAAAGCCCGGTCAACCCGGCCCCAGGTTGCGGGAGCAACGTCGTTGTTGGCTTCGGACCTTCCTGTGTTCCTGATCCCTGCTCGGCCTCCTGTTCCTGACTATCCGGTACTCCTGTTCCCTGCTCGGCTTCCTGTTCCTGACTATCCAGTACTCCTGTTCCCTGCTCGGCCTCCTGTTCCCGACCATCCGGTGTTCCTGTTACCTGCTCAGCCTCCTGTTCCAGTGTTCCTGTTCCCCGCCTGGCTCTCTGCATCGGACCTCGCTCCTCTTCGTGTGGACTCTGCTACACTCACGGTACCTTACCCCCGGGACCAGCACAAGAGGCTTTTCAAGATGAGGTGCAGCGGTTTTGTTCTTACTTGGATGTCCTGCTCCAGAAGGGAGGAGAAGGAGGGTGCTGTTAGGCTGCATGAAACCTGAAGTACGGGGTTATACAGGAGTTAGTTTTATGCTGTTTAACACACACATGAGACCGCTGTGTGGGATCAGCACTGAGTTTTAAAGTATGCTGTCATCAGTACAAAATCACCCTCAGAGTTTCTCCAGTGAGAAAAGTGGAGTCCTGTTGAATAGCACCAAAACAACAACAACAAAAATCCAGAAAGAACTGATCTGCGGTGAGAGACAAGAGTTGAAGATGACCAGGACATTTGCAATAATTAATCAGAGCCTCAAGGATTCTCAGTACTGTACAACAAAAGCGGAGGGGGTGGGGAGGATGATACACAAACTGTATATCTGAGCTGAGTCTTAATTAATTGACTCATGCTGTTGGACACAATTAGGTGTACCATTGAATTAGGCAAGTATTAGCGTTACGGTAAGCTTTAGCGTTGCAAATAGTTCCCATAACTTGTTCCATTTGGGATAAGGGATATTTGAGGCTCTCTCTTTTACTCTTTCTACGCACTTGAATCAACATAATGGAATGTAAGATATAGAGATATCACACATGGTCTTGCATTAACCTTCAGAATACAGACCAAAGGAATTGAATATTCAAGGGATGCCATTAATGGTGCCAAATATCAAGAATGCCACACTAGTCTTTGAATGTGCTACTTTCTTATTCAAGTAGCTTGCATTCTAGTCACAGTTATGAACTTATGAGAGCAGGAAGTGTGCAATGGGGCTGTTCTTTCCTGTCCTCCCCCGTGGAGCTCCTAATACATTCCCAGAAAGGTTGGGGGACCTCCTGGAGCAAAATGGGGGGGCATGGAGAAGAGGCACCGGAAGTGCAAGTCGATTTTCACTACACAAGCAGGAAACTTCACTGGGTGTTACCCCACCGCCAGGAAAATTGATGGGAGTCCTAAATCTTCTGATGTGTTTGGATGTATGTGCTAGGGTTGCCATATTTCAAAAAGTGAAAATCTGGACACAAAAGTTTTTGAACTTGGTGAACTTGTGAGCTTTGGGGGGGGCGGGGGATACTTGTAGAGCTTTTTTCAGTTTTGCCCAAGGTTGTTGAGCTTTTTTGGCAAAATGACAAAAAATTGATTATTTCGAGCCCCCCCCCCCCTTTTAATGGGAAATCAGCAAAAATGACACTGCCGACTTAGGTTGCCATGTGTCTGGATTTTCCCAGACATTTTGCCGATTTCCACCCGGACATTGCTTCTGAATTTACTATTCTGGCTATGTCTGGGAAATTCCCAACGTATGGCAACCCTAGTATGTGTATTTGTGTGTGTGTGTGTGTGTGTGTGTGTGTGGTGAGTTTGTGGTATGAATTTGGTGTAATGCAAAGTTCTGCTTAAAATCACCTCCTCCTACCCTTTTGCCACCCCCCAATCCAGTGCCTGTAGCATAAAGAGGAAAGAGAGAAACATCAGGATTCTGGGTGTGTATAATTTTTATTGTCATATATAGACTGATAGTTGAGGGCTACGAGCTGAAACAATATTTTATGAAAGTATCATGTTGAAGTTTCTGCAGGTTTCAAAATATTTAAATATGTAAATTTCAATGAAGAGATTTCAGGAGGGGTTTTTTTTTGATAGCCTAATGATTTTAAGCATCTCATTTCTAGTCAAACACTGACAAAAGATGTGCAGATTGCAGTGTGAGATGGTTTCTATGGTTACCGTTGTTTCCTAGCAGTTTAGTGACATCTTTTGTGAGCATTGGGCTGCTTCACTTATTTGTCACTAATGTATGTGTAGAACTATAGTTAATAGCCTTGGGCGGACAATTTCCCCCCCTTCAGAATGGCTGCATTGTTTTTTAGCAGCATTTTTCAATAAGGTGACAATGCAGCAGAATACTAATGGTATGTATGGTATTTTAAGATGTCAAGTTTTTCAATAAAATGGTGATGAAAATTTTGCATTTCAGTTAATAGTTAAATATTCATGAATTTTCACAGCACGATCAAGCAGGCGAAAAATAAACTGTATAATGTGTAACACTAAACATCATAAATTCAAACTCGTTTCGTAAAAAATATGTTCACAACTGTTTAATATAAAACCCTTTTGTGGTCTTAAACCAGCTTGTGCTAAATTAAAGGTATATAAAGTCACTTTCAATCAATCAAAAATAATTCAGCTCAGCATGTTTACAACACAGAGGGAAAATATACCTCAGAACTAAATTATACTTTTTTGTCATTATAATTTATAATGACCATTGGGGGAAGAATGTAATAATATTTTGGCCTTCGTGTGTGTGTGTGTGTGTGTGTGTGTGTGTACACACACACGCACGCAGCATTTCTTTTCAAGCTACATAATGTTTTGGTGATGCTTGTATGCTTTGAGATTTGTACAAAGACATGGAAACTGCAGGGTTAAACTGGGCAGTGTGGGAGCTGTGCATGGTGTATCTAGACCATGACTGGTGTAATCTTCCCACACTAGCATTGAAATTGTAGCTCCCCAGGAGCCAAGAGGAATTTGAAGAAGAACCACAATTTCAGATGAGCAGAATCTTGCTCCCATTATGCTTTTGTGCTTCTATTATATTCTCAGCATGAGATGTATTAATTTAAATGGCTGCAGAACCAGGACACATATTCTCACTTTTCTTGAAGCTCAGGTGCCTAATGGTATGCTACATTTGTAAACTGGTATTAATTAACTCAACAAGTCTTTGCAGGATCGCGGTCTTAGCATCAGCAATTTATCCATTCGAGCATGAAAGAATTCTTGTTCTGTTCTTTCCTGATCTAATGCATAAAATTCATGTAGGCCTTTCCGGACATTTCTAGGCCTTTCCAGAATTTCTGTCCTCTTTTATGAATGTCTCCCTCTGCATTGAGCATCTGAGTGTTTATGACGAGTATAGAGTATGCCCCATTGGATTTTGCAGGTTAAACAACGCAACTGTGGAATATAAAATATAGCAAGCAACACATTTTAGCAAAACTTCCTTAAAACCGAGGGACAATTTGTCCAATATTCTAGTCTTGAGGAAACAAAGTTATATTCCAAACCAATTGCATTAGGTCTGTAGTATAGATAAAGCAGGGAAGGCTGCTGATACACTACACTCTTGTCTTTACAAGTTATGGAGTGGCACTGCCTGGCAACTTCTTCCTTAATTTCAATGTTGCCCTTGTAGAACTCAGCAGGAATAAGGATGTAGGAAAAAACTAGATTTGTTGGCTCAGCTCATCATTGGCTGTGGGACTACGTCCTGGCGGTCTCCCTGTCTTCCACCTTCCCAGTTTCAATTGGGTACCAGCTATCACCATGCTTCCTCTTCCTCTCCTTGCTCATTCAGCTGCGTTAAGCCTGCTACCCCACTTACATTGGAGGCAACTGCTGGGGCTTTTCTTACATCTGTTGCCTTTCCTTGCTTCAAATCTCATTCTCTGTCTTAGTCCTATGGGACAAAAATTCTAAAGCCTGTGCGTTGAACCAAAGTGAAATGTTCTGGAAGGACTGCAAGCAACATCTTGGTAGTCAAGATAACACCCAAAATAAGAAGTAGTTGCTGCAAGGATGAGCTCATATATGCTTATTTTTCCTTCCTTTGATATATGCTAATTGGCGTGCTTTGATGCTGTGCTTATCTGTAGACCTTGAGATGCTGGGTCCAGAGAGGGTAGAAGCATTGGATAGCTACCACCTATGGCCTCACCAGTCAGGTGTGATGGGAGGTCCTGACGTATTTTGCTTTGTGCATAAAGACTGCATAAACATTTGCTTGGGTACGGTCAAGACATGGTGACCTCTTACTTCTGTGGTGTCCATCTTGTGTCTGAGAAAGCAGCGCAGCATGACCTGGCAGGCTGATTTACTGCCAGCTGACTCTTTCTTATAATAAAGCACTAGAACTGACCACTTGGGCATTTTTGACACCCTTCTTTGGTATACCTGAACCAAACCACTCCCATGAGCCCACCTTTGGGCTGGTGGATCAGGACAGACTGTGAGGCATAGCTGGGTAAAAGTGTGGCAAGTGCTCTAGCCTGGCCCAGTCACATCCTGCCCAAATCAAAGCTCCCTGTGATTCAAAATTTTGCCCCTGACTTATCAGAGGTGAATTGCTCCAAATACAAGGATTGCCTCCATTGCTCTTGTGCCCATAAACCATGTGATTCATATAGCCCGCGACCGCAGGAAGGCGCAAACTGTTCAGATTGACTGATCAGGATTAAAAGGCAAATCAATCCATTTTAGCAGCTATGGTGAAATATACTCGGAGTCGAGAGTGGATTTCATGCTCTTTATTCAGCTCATAGTGGTGAGGAGGAATGGAAGTTTCCCCAGAATGTCTGTTTTGTATACATTATTTACACAATGGGCCCCACGTGATTGGCTAATTCCAGGATTCACCTGTAGGCCAATCTGGTTGCGGATTCACTTCCACCTGGAGCTGGATTGGGTGGCTCCTGTGGACCAATCAGACTGCTGCATTCTGAATCCTATTGTTCTAGGACCAATCAAACTGCTGCCTTTTGGATCCTATTCAGCTCAGTACATAACATATGGTAAGCCCTCATAGTTAAAATCTGTTGAGATTTACAGTGAAAGCAGAGTTTTCTCTCACTGTCTTTTTTCAGACTTCAAAACTTCTGTAAGTCGCTCACCAGTTTTGCTCCTAATGAAGGCAGCTTTCAAATCCTGCGATAAAAGAATCAGATCACTTCAATGTCAAATGTCACTTGTTGAACGCATTCCAAATGCTGTGTAAAAGAAGTTTCATGTACTTGGCTAGAGCCATATTTAGTCCCTGCCTAAGCATTGGGGATGGCAAATTGAGGTTAATATATTGTTCTTTATGCATTTCTAACTTGATAAGCAGGTCAGCTAATCTCTTCCCAAAGTGGATTAGGAACGCTATTTAAGGCTGCATATAAGGAGGTGGGGAAATTCCCTCTGCACACTCTGTACCAACCTTTGCTGCAGGCTTTCAGTCATGTGGGTGTGATCTTGTCCCTGTACAAAGCATTCGCTAAACATTTCCTATGATGGTATTTCCATAGTGACAATGAGGGGGGACAGGAGAATAGCACGCCAATGATTCAGGGAACAGAACTTGTCTTCAACCAGTGAAGCACAAACAGAATTTGCAAGATAATGTTGCTGTATGGAATGCTCCTCTTCAGAGTTCCAGCCAGCCATGCCCTTTTCCAGGATATGCCATTACACATGCATGCAAACACACACATACCCTTCCTCCCATGCCTGGCCACTGGGCACATTCAGTCCTCATTGGTCTGTTTATAGGAGTCCCCCTCCCCCCATTGTTTCCTAATTATTTTGGGGACTTCTGCAAACTTTGGGATCTTTCTGAGCCTGCAATTAAATATGCCTTTTGCATGGGTAGTGCAGTTTTGGCTATTAAAGGACCCACATTTGGTGAACAAATTCATTATTATTAAATCAGATTCCTTGAAGAAAAAACACAGCAATTCCAGGTAGAGTTAATCCAAAGCCAAAAACCCAACACCAAATTTATGAATTTGGAACTTCCCCAAGACATTTTGGTTCAGTTTCACATTTCTTTATCTTGCCAAAGAGCCATTGCAAAGTTGTTTAGCTTTTTTTGCTTTTTTCCTTTTTTTTTTTTTTTTTTTTTTTTTTTTGCTGGAGGGGAGACAAAGTTTTTTTTTTACTATTTTTTAGTTTTGCCCAAAGTTTGCCCAAAGAGTAAATGTTGTGTGATAGAAACTATTCATTAAAAAACCCTTCACAGACATATTCACCTCCCACTCGATTCTCAACTGCTGTGGCACCATGTTACTTAACTGCTTCTTCCTTTTTTTCCTTCCTGGGCTAAGGAGAATGGTGCTATATAGACATTCAGATGGCTTCCAGCAACTACTGCATCCCCTAAATCAGTGGTTCTCAACCTGTGGGTCCCCAGATGTTGTTGGACTACAACTCCCATCATCCCTGAGCTCTGGCATTACTAGCTAGGAGTGATGGGAGTTGTAGTTCAACAACATCTGGGGACCCACAGGTTGAGAAAGGCTGGCCTAAATGAATGGCCCTTCCAGAACCCACTGCACCCAACCTTTTGATGCTGGGTGATCATGGCGAGGAGAGACAGAGACAGAGAGAAAGAGCATTGTGATCCCATCACTGCTGGATTCACACCACAGAAGTCACTAGAAGCATTCCAAGATGTGCAAGTTTACTTTATGGTGTTTTGTTGACAAATATCTGTTTAAGGTTTTAAGGCCAAATTGCTTAATGTTCTCTGCCTGGCCTGGAAGCCAGGTCTCTCCATGGTTTTGAGTTTGGTAATGAGTTGCAATTCAGCAGCTTCTCTTTCCAGTCTATTTCTGAAATTCCTTTGTAGTAAAACAGCTACTTTGAGATCTTGTATAGAATGTCCTGAGAGATTGAAGTGTTCTCCTGCTGGTTTCTCTGTTTTGTGATTCTTGATATCATCAAGACCTGGTTTGAACAAAGACATTGGATTCTTATCTCATTATACATGACTAAGCCATTTCTCACCTTCTCACCCCTTGCCTTTTCCTGGAAGACCTATTGCAGTCGTTAAGAGTCGTCAACAGGCTCATCTCAGCTATCTGCCAATCTCCCATTCCCACCACCCTTCTGAGTAATACCCCTCCCCACCTTCTCACTATATAGAAGGATCTGGCAACTTCTGTTTCAGTGTATCTGAAGAAGTGTGCATGCACACGAAAGCTCATACCAAGAACTAACTTAGTTGGTCTTTAAGGTGCTACTGGAAGGAATTTTTTTATTTTGACTATGGCATACCAACACGGCTACCTGCCTGTAACTGGAATCATATGTAAAAGGTAAAATATCTACACTCAACATTTTAGAATTTCTAGAAGTCTGAATTTCTGCAAGGTCTTATTTCAAAACTATAGTGCACTAGACAGTTTAAGCTCCTAGGTCAGAATTGCTAAAGAGAACATTGCCACATTGTTTGTAAAAGATGGAACAGGGGAGCTGTGTTATTCATTATATGTGGCGTTACAGATACTATCCAATATGTGCCTGCGACACTCCAACAACTACACTCTTGACAGCACTTCAGATGATAATAGCTTTGCTACCTTGGAAAAGAATTACATTTTCTCAGCAATAATCTATGTTAGTTTTAGTGATGGGAAATTGTGATAACATGTAACTGAAGTGGGAAATGTCTGAACCTCATATAGCAAAGGAGGAACACCTGCACACTGTTACCATGTAAACTGATTGCCCGGAAAGACCTTTTATCACTTCACCTTTTCCAGGACAAGTCTTGACACTGGGTGGGGCGGAGGGGGGGACAACTCCCAACCTGTAAGCCCTGGATAAAATTAAAGTCTTAAGCAGGAACAGATGGGACTGGATTTTTAAATACTCCAAGTTTTATTTTAACAGGCAAATGTGATGCTTATACATACCCATAGGAATTCTCCATAATCTTATTTCTATAAAGTCTCCATTTATTTTTATCTGCTTGAGTTCCTGTTGTTTTTAAATAGATAAAATACCTATTGAAGTCATTTTTTAAAAGCAAAACTGATGTGTTACAAATAATAAAAAGAATTTCTGATCAGTAATCTCTAAGGACTTGTGCAATATAATGCAATATTTATTAGATAATGCATTATTGCAATCCGGGAATGGAAATTGCAAAAAAATCAGACAAATGGTGTCTTGGTGATAATAATAAAATAACAACAACAACAACAACAACAACAACAACAACAACAACAACAACAACAACAACAGCCACTCTTCACCAACAGCTTCCAGGGTTTACAGAGATCAGAACCTGAAAACCAATTGTCTAAATTCAAGAATGGCATAATAGTGGGGAGTTGGTCTACTTTTTCTAGATCGGGCTGAGGAACCTCAAACTCAGGAGTCAGATGTGACTCTGCAGGCCTTAGCAGGTGTCTCTCAGAATTCTCCCCAAGCCATGCCCCTTACTGATCTTGCTTCGCACCCTGAATGATATTGCCTGGTTGGAATGTCCTTTTGAACTCCGGCAGTGCCTCTGGCTTGCCTAGATGAAAAACAAAGAGGTCTGTGTGTAGAGGAACTAACGGGCAGCAAAAAGCTAGAAAGTTACATTCACTGCCCCTTCCACATTTGCTTCTGGCCCTGTTCACCTGTGACATGTGGCCCTCGGAAGAATAGGTAGAGGTAAAGGGACCCCTGACCATTAGGTCCAGTCGTGGCCTACTCTGGGGTTGCGGCGTTCATCTCGCTTTATTGGCCAAGGGAGCCGGCGTACAGCTTCTGGGTCATGTGGCCAGCATGACTAAGCCACTTCTGGCAAACCAGAGCAGTGCACGGAAACGCCGTTTACCTTCCCACTGGAGCGGTACCTATTTATCTACCTGCACTCTGACGTGCTTTCGAACTGCTAGGTTGGCAGGAGCAGGGACCGAGCAATGGGAGCTCACCCCGTCACGAGGATTCAAACCGCCGACCTTCTGATTGGCAAGTCCTAGGCTCTGTGGTTTAGCCCACAGCACCACCCGTATCCCACTCTTCGGAAGAATACCCAGAAGCAAATGCAGACATCAGGTTGAAAAGGGTTCCTTTCCCCTCCCACCTTCTTTAAATGTTTCATGGACTATAGAAAAATACTAGCCATTTCATTCCACTGTGAAACTTGCATGCCAGCCATGATGCAATGCCAGCAGCATAGTTGGAATGCTGACATTATTACAGGTCCCAGTTGCCAGCTGTGGCACACCTACCTGGCTAGTTCCAGACTCTATTTTGCTATCTACGTGCAGCGATTTGAAAACATCCCATTCTTGAGTCACTGCCAGTAGGTGATTGAATTGCCAAGTCTTGAAGCTCCCTTGATTACAAGTCACAAAAACCCTTCTTTCACCATCTATGGCTCTTTTCACACAGATAAAGTGCATTTCTAGATAAGCTTATTAATGACTTACACCAAGACTACTTGTGCCATATGTCAGGATTGGCCACAGGGTGGTGCCTTTGGCAAGAAGGCCATCAGAAGGAACCCTCGTCCTAGCTGTCCTCACTAACTGGTCCTTCCTCTGGACCCAATCCAGGAAGGCAAGCAAGGGGTGGGAGTAGCTTCCGTTTCTCCTCAGTTGCCTCTCTACATACTGTCCGAGAAAGAGGTGGTGTTGAGAATGAAGCAAAGCATCAACAGCTAAGGCAAGGCCCTTGAAAGGTGCCCAAGGATTAGGTGGTCTTGCAATAAGGTTAAAGCTTTCTGGGAAATGATATATAATGAATTGTGAAAGATGTTTAAGATAAGATTTGTATATAAAAAAGAAGCTTTTCTTTTGAGGATTTGAGATCAGAGCTACCTAAACAATACCGAAACTTATTTATATATGCAACTACAGCTGCTAGAATGATATTTGCTCAAAAATGAAAAGAGGAAGTCCCAACCAGAGAAGAATGGCTACAGAAATTAATGGAATATGCAGAAATGGCAAAACTTACCAGAAGAATAAGAAATCAAGATAACAAACTTTTTATTAAGGAATAGAAATTGTTCATTGAATTTTTACAAACAAATTGCAAACAGATTAAGACATTAGCAGCTTTACTGTAAAAACTTGCAGTTTCTAAAACATATATGATAACAGATGATTAAAAGAGTAAGTTTAGATAATTGGGATATGGAGAGAAAGAAGGAAAAAACTTTAAGGAACCGCAGAAAGAGGGGGAAGTTGAGCTTAAAATGTTAGAATTATTGTTGAATGATTATTGAAATGTTTTCCTTTTTTCTTATAAATGAAAATTATAAATAATAATAAGAATGATGATGATGATGATGAAAGGTGCCCAATGATTCCAGCTCCTGCTGTCTTCAGTAGAGGCCCTAAAGGTTGTTAAGTGAAATGGGAAAATCTTAGGTTGCAATCCTATGCTCACTTGTCTGTAATTAAGCTCCATTCAGCTCAACTGCATGTTCTACATGTTCCACTTGTTCTGCATACACTTGCATAGGATTGCATTGTGTCACACACACAGTTCCTCCAGTTCTATTTTTGATCACAATGTATCACTGAATGGCCTTGGTTACCTTGCAGAACCCACATTTCCACTACATTCCTTGGTCTGAAACAATGCTTAGTCCATCATTCAGTCCACCCAGCCAGTTTCCCACGAGAAGCAGTGCACTGTAGTGGCTATGAGACGAAACCCAGAAACTCTCCCCTCTGCCACAAAGTCAATAGGAAACCTTAAGCAGGTCACCTCTGACTCTTCAATCTCAACTCCTCATCTGCAGTGTGAAGATAATATTTGCACCACCTCACAGGGTCTTTGTAAGTAATGCTGAAATAACACTCCTATTAGCACAATCCTAGCCATGCCTAGAAGAAGAAGAAGAGTTTGGATTTGATATCCCGCCTTTCACTCCCCTTCAGGAGTCTCAAAGCAGCTAACATTCTCCTTTCCCTTCCTCCCCCACAACAAACACTCTGTGAGGTGAGTGAGGCTGAGAGACTTCAGAGAAGTGTGACTGGCCCAAGGTCACCCAGCAGCTGCATGTGGAGGAGCGGAGACGCGAACCCAGTTCCCCAGATTAGGAGACTACCGCTCTTAACCACTACACCACACTGGCTCTCAAAAGTCCTATTGGATTCAATGGGACTTACTCCCAGGTAAGTGGGGTTAGATCTGCAGTTTAAGGTGCTATATAAATGTGTAAGAATATTATCTAAAAGTGTTCCAAATATACCACATACATTCAGAGGACCATTTGTAAAAGTGAGGAGGATATTTAGGAGCAGGTGCATTTTAAGAATTGGGGGTGTGGTCTTGCCTTTAAAGATGAGGCAGCCCACAGGTGTTTTTTCCCACTTCTCCTTGTTTGGCCAATCCTTCAAGGTATAGTTTGGCAGCTCTCAGGCGTCCTACCATGTTCCTGAGGCCATGTCTTGCTTAGCATGGACTTGGTATTGAGGCCTCTGAGGACAAACCTGCTGAAGAACTCCTGAAAGCTGCTTTTTAACTCAGTGCTGTCTACAGCAGGCATAGAGAAACTCGGCCCTCCAGATGTTTTTGGCCTACAACTCCCATGATCCCTAGCTAACAGGACCAGTGGTCAGGGATGATGGGAATTGTAGTCCCAAAACACCTGGAGGGCCGAGTTTGCCTATGCCTGGTCTACAGTAACCAACAACAGGTCTCAGGGGTTTCAGATAGGGAACATTCCCAGCCCTACCTGGTGAGGCTGGGGATTGTACCAGGGACCTTCTGAATTAGAAAAAAATTCTTTACCGCTGAGTTATGGCTCTTCCTCTTGGGTAAATGTTTTGGTGTAAGGCTTTTACCTCCTTGGATGAAGCTGCGGACACTTCATGGATCATGACAGATAGAAGGTCCTTGGAAGCATTGGTGCATAACGAATTAATTCCCAGTTTCATTCTAACAGAGAATTGGGCCAAAACTAACAAAACGAATTTCAGTAGGGGCAAATTCTACACAAAGGCAGGAATAATCCAATGCACTAATACATGATGGGGAACATCTGGATTGGCAGTACTACATGTGAAAAAGATCTAGGGGTCTTGGTCCAGTATTCAGTTCTCACAGTGGCCAATCATAGGCCTTTGGGAAGCCCATAAGCAGGGCATGAATGCAATAGCATTCACCCCACCTGTATTCCTTAGCAACTCGTACTGCCTTTGATATTGATAACCTTTGACTCTTATGATTTTGTCTAATCCCCTTTAAAGTTGTCAAAGTTAGTGGTAATTACTACATCCTATGGAATGAAATTCCCTAATTTTACTATGCACCGGACAAAGGAGTATTCCCACTTGTATGTACTTTTGTTTGATTTGCTCCTTTGCCGCATCCAAGAGAATATCCATGATATTAAAGAAGAATTGGTAATAATTTACATTCCCAGAGCTACGAGAAAGGTGGTGCTTTGTCCTTTTAAATTTTCAAAGCCACCAGCATTTTCTGTTTCCCCTAAAGTCAAGAAAAGATAAGAATAATTTAACATAATGGAAGGCTACAGACCAATTCCAACAAAGCTGCTTAATCTGCCACTATGAGTCCCTCTCTTACCCCATCCCTTGCAGATGAGATTTCTTCCCCCTCTTTTTATTTTTTTAATACTATGTTGCAAAAGATGGCATTCCAGTCTGGGCTGCTAGTTGTTAAATACATTTGATTTGCAAAAACACAAGAGAGCTAATTAACTTGTGCTGAAGAAGCATAATTTATTATAACAAATTAAGGGCATTTAAAAAAATTGTTCTGCCACAGTGAATTTCAATGATCACTCATTCAAAATGAGGAGGTACAAACATTCCTTGTGTTTTTAGTACCATATTAGCAATCTAAACTGTAAATATATCAGTATGGTGAGGGCAACCCACACAGAGAAATGCGTATTTATATATAGTGGTTATTCCCCCCCCCCCCGTTTCCTTTGTATTACTTTTATTATGTTGGTGTGTGTATTTAAAAAGAAAAAAGAAAAAAGAAAATCTGCTCAATTACTAATTTACCTTATGCCATTTTTTCCCCACTCTTTTTCTATCACACTAGCAATGTTTAAGCTACAGTAATTTAAGACAGCCATGAGTAAAGAAACTGAGGTTTCTTCAGAAAGTTCCATGACTGGAAATCATATTTAAAGTTCAAAAGTGATCTAAATAACTCTAACCCTAATAACTGTTTTAAAAAGATATATATTTTTTCATTGTTCCCTTACTAGCAACAGGACTAGCTATAGTTAGATGGGCTCACAGAGCCAAGGGGAGTCACCATCCTTTCTTCTGCTCAATCATTACATACAAGCGGTGACCATTTTAGGCACATCCAATTGACGCACACTCAATGCACAGATCTTTAAGACCCAGAAGAAGACAAAATGAGGATGGAACGGAGCAGGACAAGGTGGGACAGGGTGTAATGGGGTAGGTTGTGCTTATATGAACTTATATGTGCTCCACTGATACATGCAGGGGCCAGGATCTGAACCCCTGTGCGAAATGGTCGCTGCCTATACTATTATTTCCCAGGAGCCTTTGGGGCTCTCCTCTTAAAAGTGCACATGGCGCACTTGAGGGAGTGCAGCTGACCTTTGAAATTCAACTAAGCTTTGTTCAAAATATACCTACTCAAATTAATTAACTTGGCTTTGTCATGTTCATTAATTTCAGTGGGTCAACCCTGAGTAGAATTTAGAAGAGGTTTTTAAAAGTTTTTTAAAAGACCACCTGGACTCTGCATCTGATAGTAAATCCTACCTGAATGGCCACTCCTCTGCTTCAGTGTGTGCCAATAAATTGCAGCTGGGCGGAAGGACCAATTCACCACGTAACTGTCCCCACACAAAACCTTGTTGGCCTGCCTCTGAGCATAAACCTTCCTTCACTCACTACTTTTCTCCTTCAAATTCTCATGTCCTGCTGCTTTCCCTCAGACAAGGTTTCATGTTTAGAAGAGAAACATGAATCCCTGCTACAAGAAATGCTGCAGGGGAGAGTTTGAGAGGGTTATCAAGTAGCCCAGTGGAACTGGAACTCAGCACATGCCTGAAGACTATGTGTGTGATTTGGCTTTGTTCTGAGCAATAACAACACTATTGTGGTAGTAAGGGGATGCCCTCCATGGTATGAACTCGCCACCTTTGTTAAGGGTGCCAAAAGTTGTTAGGAGACCCCAGAGCTACAATTCCCAAAGTGGTTTCACAGTGAATGCCTTTCGCCAGGGAACTCTGGAATTTGTAGCTCTTGGAAGGGAATAGGGAGTCTCCTAACAACTTTCAGCACCCTTAACAAACTACCATTCCCAGGATTCTTTGAGGAAAGCCATGACTTTTTTAAGTGGTGTGATATTGCTTTAAATACAGGAGCAAAACCCTTGCCCACCTGTCAAAGTTGTCCATGGCCCCACCCTTGACATAAAGGACAGTGTGTCATTACAATGGCAGCTTCCACCTCAATCTATACTCATTCCTTAGAATGACTGAAGGCAGCCTCACATGTAGAGGCACTCACAAGGAGCCCTCTTTCTACGCTATCAGGAACCCTTAGAAAACCTGGTTCCTGACTCCACAGAAAGAGCCTCTGTGTGTATGGTTGTAGGTACAGATGTTCTAATGAAGTTTGGGCAGAGGTTTGGACACCACCTGCGACTGTGATACTGCACACATCTTGTGCATTGAACACATCATCTCAAGTTGAGAAAATAAAAAAAGGAGTGGTTCACCTAATTTTTAACACTGCTGTGGAAACAAATAAGAGAAACTGTTAAGGAATAAATGAGTTACCCAGAGGCATAACAACAACAACAACAACAACAACATGCTCTATTAGACATGTAAATGGCAGTACTGCTTACTTAGGGCTATCTCTAAATGAAGGCTCTCTGATATGGAGGCCATTGTGGCACAGACAACTTTTGTTGTTTGAATTCTATTCTTATTCATCTTTGTCGGTGATTTTTGTCTTCTAAACTAACAGCAGCAATTCTGGGCCAGAGGAAGAAATCCTCAACGATAATGCATTGTATTTTTCAATAGGTCACACCATGTTCTGTTAAAGATGTCACAGTAGGAAACACATCTGAGAGTGGGCATAACAAAATGGCCTTTATTTATAAGGGAGCATAGTCCGTAATGTGCAGTTTCTAGGACTGAGGCATAGCATGGTGTGCCTGAAAGATTGCCGATTCTTTCCTGAAAACTTTGAGTGATTCCAGAGGTGTGGGGGTCTACTGTTTGGGGTAATTAATATACACTAACAAGGCAAAGCGATCACACTCTCCTGGCATAATCATGCAAAATCAATGGCAATCGCTTACTCTTGACAATATTTCTCATCCAGAGAAGGCAAACTGTTAAGCAAGTCTCCTAATTAAAAAGATAACAAAAGGAAGAACAATTTTCTTTTCATTTGCTGACTGGGTTATAGCTGCATTTCAGACATCATCTGGGGGAGAGATGTAATTTACTGGCAAGGCTTTTTCTTTCTGATCAGAGAGGGGAGAAGAAAACAAAGTTGATCAAACAGAAATAAGATAATGAAAGAAATTATTTGTATAATACAAAAAGCAGTGTGGCTTGTTAATCTTTTCGGAAAACTGTGTCACATGCTATCTGAATAACAATCTCCTCACACTTTATCCATCAGGAGAGACAGGCATGTAACAGGCTGACCAATTTATAATAAACAGCCTTTTTATACTAGGCTGATTGCAGAGATGTTACTTTAATGGAGAATGCTGCTGATGATATTAAAATACAGCTAAAATGCCAAATAGGCTGATTTCGCATAGTTTTATTCATACTGAGCCATTCAGAGTGTTGAAATCTACAGGTGGTCCTAGAATAAATTTGAACAGTCCATCCACCTTCTCAGATGACATACTAGACCACCTGAAAATAATGATGGACTGTTCTATTGGCATCTTTCTCAGACAGGCAAGTGCTACTATGACACTGTCACTCTTTGTTATTATGGGCTTTGTTGCATAATGCCCAAGATAATAACCCCTTAATTCCCTTCAGCAACCAATTTGGCAACACAATCAAAATAATTAGAGCTGAAGCTGGTTAAAGGCAAAGGAATCGACTCTGAATCATCTATTTCACTCATCCAGGTAAGAGACCAAGTAAACCGGGATTGCAAAACTCAAATCGCTTTGAGGGAAATAAGATCCTGGGAACACCACCAGCCTGCATTTAGCTTCATCTGGATCAGAGAGAATTTGTGATCTAATGTGTCTTTGTAACATTTTGATTTATTTGCAAAGATGGACTCAGAACTTTGGCAGGGGGCAAACAAGGACTCCCAAAAGGCAGAAGTTCATCCAGAGTGTGACTTGAACTCAGCCCCAGTTTCAGCCATGTCTCTCTCCCCACCCCCCCCACCCCTCAGCTGCAGTCTCTTGTCTCATGCTAGGAAGGCATGAAAACTCTGAGGAAAGGTTTGGTGGGATGGGCTCACAGAAGTCTTCAGAAGTGCCACTGTATTCTGCTCTGGTCAGACCTCACCTGGAGTACTGTGTCCAGTTCTGGGCACCACAATTCAAGAAGGACACTGACAAACTGGAACGTGTCCAGAAGAGGGCAACCAAAATGGTCAAAGGCCTGGAAACGATGCCTTATGAAGAACGGTTAAGGGAGCTGGGCATGTTTAGCCTGGAGAAGAGGAGGTTAAGGGGTGATATGATAGCCATGTTCAAATATATAAAAGGATGTCACATAGAGGAGGGAGAAAGGTTGTTTTCTGCTGCTCCAGAGAAGCGGACACGGAGCAATGGATCCAAACTACAAGAAAGAAGATTCCACCTAAACATTAGGAAGAACTTCCTGACAGTAAGAGCTGTTCGACAGTGGAATTTGCTGCCAAGGAGTGTGGTGGAGTCTCCTTCTTTGGAGGTCTTTAAGCAGAGGCTTGACAACCATATGTCAGGAGTGCTCTGATGGTGTTTCCTGCTTGGCAGGGGGTTGGACTCGATGGCCCTTGTGGTCTCTTCCAACTCTATGATTCTATGATTCTATGATTCTATGATTCTAGGTGGTGACAGGTGGAGTTAGGTGAGGCCTGTTCCACAAACAGAACTTCACTCATAATTCTTATTGTTGTTAGCCGCCCTATTATTATTAGGGTCCAATCCTTTGTCTTTTTCCCTTTGTGGGGGGAATGGCACAGAAACTGCACTGGTTAATTCAAAGCACATGTCAGATGCTTTGTGATCCTTGTGCGCCAGATACTTTTTCTCCATCCATGATAGTGATAATCAGGTACCATCATTTTCCCTCAATGTGGAGATGTTCGGTATGGTGGAAGGAGGGAAACATGCAAGCCATTGTGTATGAAGTGAGGCACAAGGGTTTATTTCACTGTGAATGCATACATGCCGGACAGTGTAACTGACACACTTGACCACATTGTCCCTGCATAAAATAGCCAGTAGGTGTTTCGGTGGCTCTGAGCCTCAACTATTCCTGTTATCCCTACCCCAAGACAGTTTCTTGCTCAAGGCAGGGTTATTTGCCCTTCACTCCCTCACCCAGGTAGTGCTTCCTTATTTTAATACTCCAATGCATGTTCCTCCTGCAACTTCGCACAGCAGAATCCTTTGCTCCTGTGAAGCAAGGCCTGTTAAACAGGAGCATTTTAGCTTGAAGAAAATATGGGAAAAGTTGCATACCACTGAGACAGTGGGGTGAGAGGAAGGCATCATGCAACCTATGAACAGGATTATTCTGTGCTGTTGTTATCAAAGGAGCAGAATGGGCACTCATAGATGGGTGATCTTTGCTAAACTTATCTTTGCTTAACTCACAAATTATGCAGATTCAGAAGAACACGGGTAAATTTTATGAGCCAATCTAAGGGCAACATAAAAAGGAAATTACTGGAATTCAAAAAAGGGAAAATATTGATTATCACAAAGGGCAGAACTTTTGCTGCAGGCAATTACTATTATCTTCCACCTTGCCACGTCTACAGTTTCTGAATACATATAAATTAATGGAGCTTGACTTTTTCTTGATAAACTGAGATTCCCCCCCCCCCCCCGAATAAAGCAGAGACACTTTTCACAGCTTTTCCGATACCCTTCAAACTACCCATTTCTAACTGCAGGAATTTCCTGAACTTTCTAGCCACAGGGTCAACTTCCCCAATCCAATTTTGTCCATGTAAAGGCCAAACTAACATCGCCCCCGATAGCCCTGTTGAAACCAGAAAATCTGCTTCTAGTGGGCTGATGCTTCACATTAAAAGAAAACGTTATTTATTACTTATTTATTTGAAACAGTTATAAACCTATTATTATCTCTGAAGAAAATACCTACATGGTGTACAACATAAAAACAGTAACCAATTTTTAATAATAATAATAATATCCCGCCCATCTGGCTGGGTTTTCCCAGACACTCTAGGTGGTTTACAACGTATCTAAAAACATAATAAAAACATCAGTCCTTAAAAACTTCCCTAAATAGGACTGCATTCAGATGTCTTCTAAAAGTCAGATAGTTGTTTATTTCCTTGACATCAGAAGGGAGGGCGTTCCACAGGGAGGGCGCCATTACCAAGAAGGCCCTATTCCTGCTTCCCTGTAACTTCACTTTTCGCAGTGAAACAAAAAACCCCACAAAAATACAACATAAAAGCAGTGCAACAGCAGTATTAAAGCATACAAAAAGTAAATTGTTAATTCAGGGAATCCATATGGACAAAAATAGGTTACTAAAGTGATGTACAATAAAATAAAGTAAGATAGAACACAGTAAAACCATATCTACAATTATACTATTATTATTCTGGGTCACACTTCAGGGAAAGTTTCCTTAAGCAAAAAAAAAAAATGACTTCAACAGATGTCAAAATGCTAGGCACTTGCCTAATTTCAGTTGGTAACTCATTCCAGAGGCTGGAGCTGCAACACTAAAAGCCTGGTTCCTAGAACATACTAAGTGAACCTATGGGGCATGCAATGTTCTTAGCTGTGCCCCGGGTGATTAGCACAGTTACCAGCCAGGGATATATGAAGCAAGGCAGTCCCTTGGGTAACTAGGTCCCAATTTGGTCCCAATCATGAATATGTCAGTCATTGCACAGATGTCAGATGGGACCAGGATTTTGATGCACCGAGGTGGAGAGGCAAGCACATTCCCAGCTTCGCTACTCCATGCCTACATTGCTACAGGGCTACAGTTCTATCTGTTTCAACCATGACTACAGTGGTGTTATGAAGTTTACTTACTGATATAAGGCTCACTGATAAAAGCACGTCACATGGGAAGCTTTCTTATACCAAACCAGACCTATGGTCCATCTGTCACAGGACTCTGGCTGATAGCAGCCCTCCAGGGTCAGAGTCAGGATCCTTCCCCAGACCTAGCAGGACACACCAGAGATTGAACCTGGGATTTTCTGCATACAAAGCCCGTGCTCTACCAGGGCTGCCACCTCCTGCATCGTGTTTTGTCCTTAAACAATGAACTTGCAGGGACGTGGGTGGTGCTGTGGGTTAAACCACAGAGCCTAGGACTTGCCGATCAGAAGGTCTGTGGTTCGAATCCCAGTGACGGGGTGAGCGCCCATTGCTCGGTCCCAGCTCCTGCCAACCTAGTAGTTCGAAAGCACGTCAATGTGCAAGTAGATAAATAGGTACCACTCCAGCGGGAAGGTAAACGGCATTTCCGTGCGCTACTCTGGTTCGCCAGAAGCTGCTTAGTCATGCTGGCCACATGACCCGGAAGCTGTACGCCGGCTCCCTCGGCCAATAAAGCGAGATGAGCGCCGCAACCCCAGAGTCAGCCACGACTGGACCTAATGGTCAGGGGTCCCTTTAATTAACCTGCACCCTTGGGAGTGTTGAATGGAAAGATGCTATAGAAGCAAAATAAAATAAGCAAGCAGACCTCGTGCGCTTCAGCGGCACATCGTGAAAGGCAGCCTGACCTAAGCAGGTTCTTCCCCTATGTAGCAGAGATTTTAAGTAGCACACACCTTGGTACGAGCGGTGCCTGGGGTTCAAGAGGCTGCCTGGAAAGCACAGGTGTGCACAAGGCATTAGGCACCAGCTGGAGTTTCTGAAGCCTCTTGATAGGCCTTCCTGAGATCCCCATTGCTCAGCCCTTGAGCCTGTATATCTCCCTCTGTTTCCTCCAGCAGAGCTTGAACATTTGCTGCCGCCGAAAGAGTTAAAAAAAATCCCCCTGGAAAAGCTAATTATTGCATGCAGATACTTCTTTGTGCGATCAAGGAGGGGACAATTTAATAGGCTCTGTAATACAACCAAGAACAAAATTGCTTTAAAGGAAGTCTCTTGTTGAGTGACAACTCTGTTGCCTGAGCCAATTAGGTCCCAATAAAGAGTGTTGAATTGGCTCCTGCTTTCTCATTAATTATGTTCTGTCACAGACATGGGGCTTGATTTAGCAATTTTGTATTACATTAAGATACTGAAAAGCATTGAACAAATGGCTCACTCTGATAATAGGCATTCTATACACGGTGTGACATTTACTATCCAGCTGTCCATAAGGCAGCCTAGCACTTCAGTTCAGGGGTTTATTTGTCATTGCTTCAAAGGGACACTCAGCTTTTCACAAAAAAGAAACAGAGAGGCTAATAGATAGGACAAAATGTACTGCTGATATGCTTTATTAGAGATAGGATACTAGGGTTTTGCTAACAAGCTCATCCGTTGGGACTAAGCCGAGTTTGCTGTCAATCATCCTCCACACAAAAGCACACTAGTTAACAAGGAGAAATGAATTACAGACGCTTATTCCTGCCTGTGGGATCACAAATACACCAATCTGTGAAAGAGGCACAAACTCAAGAGACAAGCTACATATTTGTCAATAACCTCCTAGAAAGAACCCTAGTAATTCTTTGAAGACCTTTGATTTTGCTTCGCTCTAAAATGCAAGTATAGGAAATGTTTTAGTTACCATGACATTTTTTCCCTTTGTTACTTGTACAAATTTTCATCACATTAAAAACAGAAAACTGAAGAGGTCTGCAAACGTTGTTGTAGGTGTACACACTACTGTTTATTCCAACCCACAGGAGGTGACTGTTGTTGCAATATTCATTAAAGGAGACAGAAAAATTAAATCTCTAAACTTCAGATTCAACATTACACTCAACAGTATGAAGAATGTAATCCTTATATCCTATACAACAATTAAAGTAGCAGGATTTATTTTTTTTAAGAAAAAAAGCAAGAGCTCTTTATTCCAATGGCATTTACATTGAAAATAATACTGTTACAGAATTTCCTGAACCAAAATTGTGCTTGTAGCTCACAGAAATGCGTCTGAATATATATAGATATAAATGTGTCTGGTATGCATATTTGTGTGTGCATACATTTTTGAAAGCAAGTGAGGAAAGCACTGATGGAATAGTTAACCTACAAGATATATAGTAAATAATGTATCTGAAGATAATGTATTGGATAATTAGGTTTCCCAACTTAGGAAAGCTTTTTATCTCTCCATAATGGAGAGAGACCATACATCAAGCTCTCAAGTTGCAAACCTTTCAAGTGCATGAATTAATACTCTGAAATAAGACCTGTATGTAATGATCGAAGTGTAGAGACTGTAATGAATTATCTGTAACAGTAGGGGCAGAGCCAAAGTTATTTTGCCAGTGCTGAACATAAAATAACATACCATATAAAAGCAAATCTGAAACATCATGACCAGACAGCCAAAGTGATTAGGCTCAAATTGGAAATCTGATCGACCCCAACATTTATTTATTTATTTATTTATTTATTTATTTATTTATTTATTTATTTATTTATTTATTTATTTAATGTGGTCTCTGTAAGCTACCTTGAGGCATCCCAGGTCTGAAAGGTTGGATAAAGCAGACTAAATGGATGAAGAAATACTGTAAAATGGGCATGATGAATGCACAGTTTTAGCACACATTATATTTATCATGCTTGCATCCCACATTTCCTCCTTGGGGCTAGCCCATTTAATGATCACCACAAAAAGATGAGGTAGGTTGTGCTGAACCCAAATTTAAATCTCAGTGCCACCTCCAACATTCCGATCTTCTTTCCACATGGAACACACCAATCACAGTGGCGAAGGGAAATGTCTTGTGGGAATCTATAAAGTAGAGAATCTTTAAGAGAGCAAAATCCCCTTACTATCTGTTTGGGAACTCTCCTCTATTTCAGAAGTGGTTTACTATGCAACATAAAGAGGAGTGTGGTGCTGATAACTCCAAGGTTGCAGGTCCGATCCCCATATGAGACAGCTGCATATTCCTCCATTGCAGGGAGTTGGACTAGATCATCCTTGGGATCCCTTCCAACTCTACAATTTTGACAAGCTGGATCTAACGAGGAGGTGCATTTCACGCCCTCTGCACACCATTCACCTTCAATAGTGATACTTTTATTCAGCTCAGTTTCCATTTTATTCGATGACCACCCAAGTCACATATTTCAGCACCGTATACCTTCATAAAGACCCTCCTGGTTGCAAGAACTCTACAAGGGGATGAATAATCATTATACCTTCAGTACATCTGACAGCATCAGGTGGGTTGGTTGGCTTAATACATATTGACCCACCTTTCCTCCACGGCACACATGGATCTCCATCCCCGCCTATTCCTGTCACCACAACAACCCTGCTAGGAAAGTTGGTGTCCTGTTCTTGCATAGGAGCCCAGGTGGCAAGGCAGGTCAGGTGTTCCAGCACCACAGAGTGAACAATTCGCTCCAACAACTAGAGGTGGACTGTGGTTTTTTGAACCTCTGCCTCCAGCCTAATCTCCAAGGCTCCACCTCCTTTTGAGACCTTCAGTCCTTTAAGGGCCAACCCTCTGTCTTGCCACAAAGGTTTAATAGGTTTGGGGGTATCTGGGGTTGTAGCAGCCTCCCAATTGTGGCACTCCCTTGGGGTGAAGTCAGATTAGCCCCATTGTTGTCCAGGCTTGAGGAAAGGTTAACCGTTTTATCAGCATATCATAATACTGAAGACAATATATCCCTTACTCAAGGGGGGGGGAATCATCTCCAATCATAAATAGCATTTATTTCACAAATTTATGCTACTTGATTGCAATAGTGCAGTTTGCAAAGAGTACAGAACAAAACAAATCAGTAAAAAAACAACCAGTTCTAAGCAACATTAAAAATACAGTGGTACCTCGGTTTAAGAACAGTCCTGTTTACAAACAATTTGGTTTATGAACTCCGCAAAACCAGAAGTAGTGTCCCTGTTTGAGAACTTTACCTTGGTCTAAGAATGGAATCCGAATGGTGGAAGGGCACCGGTGGCGGGAGGCCTCATTAGGGAAAGCGTGCCTCAGTTTAAGAACAGTTTCAGTTAAAGAACAGACTTCCGGAACGGATTAAGTTTGTAAACCGAGGTACCGCTGTAATTAAAATCGATGATAAGCTAAAAACCAAATGAAAACACCCCTCAACATTCTACATACGCTTACCTAAACAAAACTGTTTTTGGCAGGTCTGAAAAGAGTACTGTGAAGGCTCCTGCCTGATGACAATAGGGAGTTCCCAAGTGTGGGTGTTGCCACTCGAAAAGATCAAATTCTTTCATATATATATATAGAATTATATATATATATATATAGAATTATATATATATGAATATGTTCATTATATATATGAAAGAATTTGATCTGGAAGCTACGAACATGACTCCCTGGAAAAGACCCTGATGTTGGGAAAGATGGAGGGCACAAGGAGAAGGGGATGACAGAGGACGAGATGGTTGGATAGTGTTCTCGAAGCTACCAGCATGAGTTTGACCAAACTGTGGGAGGCAGTGGAAGACAGGAGTGCCTGGCATGCTCTGGTCCATGGGGTCACGAAGAGTCGGACACGACTAAATGACTAAACAACAACATATATATATATGAAAGATATATGAAAAAATATATGAAATAATTTGATCTTTGATATATATTAGGGTAAGGCAATCTCGTAATAATTTATTAAGAGGCTGAGAAATGATAAATCACCCCTCTAGTGAATACCCCCACAGTGGGGCAAGAATTTGAGATATGAAGATTCTAACATGAGGCGCACTAATGGCACAGATGTGTTCTCTAGAACCCAGGAGAAAGGAAGAGGTTCCAGAATTCCAGGTATCCTGTCCAGATCGGCCTAGTGGCTACCTTTGCCCCTGTACCTGATGCTTCCCTAGCTTTGTTTTTAAGCACTACCTCAACTTCTGAAGCCTTGCAAAAGATATATGCCTCAAGCAAGTCATCACCTACCATGTGCTGAGGGCTTATTTAATGATTTTTGTTTAAATGCCAGCTTCCATCCTTCCTCGGTGTTTTGCACAAATTGCCACCTACACAAAATTCCTAACTAAAAATTGCATATTTATAAACATCTCAACCCACAGTAAATAAACTATCAGGCCCTTATTGAAAAACATGCAAATCAAGTAACAGCAGCACTATTTAATTCCAACATCTTTGCATACAGGTGGTGCCAACCCTCGCTACATTCATCACAAGATTGCACATGCTCCCTTTGGAGCTGGCAAAGAAAAATCAGTCCTGTGTTTTGAAGTTGTGTGTTGTATGATGTCTGTAGTAAAATGGAGTAATAGTGATCAAACTGACAGCAGTAGCATCGTAACTTTCAGACTATGGGACTCAGTTCCAGGACCCTGCGATCAATGGCAGATGATGTGGTTGGTAGCAGAGCAGAAAACAAGTGTGAAGAGTTTGCAGCTCTTTCAACGTGATGTGGTAAGGGGGCAGCGGAGTGGGGTGTTCAGGGGGAAACAGAAGCAGCAGAGCTATGAGGTGAGGCAGAGAGGCAGCAGTGGCAGAAAGCAGCACAGCAGCCACCTTTATAAGTCCCCTGCCCCCCCCCCAAGGCCAGACCTTTGATAAGGTTGCTCACCAAAGTCTTCTAAGCAAGCTTTGCAGTCATAGGTCAAAAGCAGAGGTCCTCTTCTGGATCAATCACTGATTAAGGAACAGGAAGCCAAGAACAGGAATAAATGGACAGTTCTTCCAATGGCGGGATGTAAAAAGTGGTGTTCTCCAAGGCTTGAAACTTCTTCTCTAAACTTGTACATACATGTCCTAGAGTAAGGGTTGAGCAGTGAGGCAGCCAAGGATGGAAAACAAAACTGCACATATCATCATGCAGTCAATCAAATCTACAGTGTACAGTTGCCGTACCTCAGAAAAGATACTACAAAGCTGTAAAATGGACAACCAAAAGGATCAGAGGGAATGAAACAGCTCCACAATGAAGAGTTGCAATATTATGGGCTTTTTAGCGTAGAGAAAAGGTGAGGGATGGAGGGATGGGGACTTGACAGACGTGTAGAATATTATGCACAATGTGGAAAAAGTATATAGGGAGTATTCATATATTATGCTCTTAAGGGCCTTTTAAAGCTGGAGCACTCCTAACTGGCACAGAAATGGTTCGGTTTTGGTACTAAATGTTCAACAATCGTTCTGTGACAACATTGTCACCTCCAGGTTCCAAGAGGTCCCTGGCAAAGTGCCCTCTCACAGGCCCTTTCAGCGTGGTGTTGAGTGTGTTCAGTTGTACATTCTCAGTCCACACAGAGCAACACTGAAGCCCAACCGGACAGGTTAGCATTTAGTGAGAACTGACTGTCTAGCCTAGTTTCAGTACATACAGCAGAATCTTCTAGAAAGAACAGTGATTCTACAGCATAAATGCAGTGGCTCTTCAGCAATATAAAATGCCTGAAAGCCACAATTCTGTGTAAACAGAGAGGGTTAAAAATATGAAGCCGTCTACAATTACTTCTCCAGTAACACAAGATTATGTTACAGCCCCTGATTAATATGCATCTTCAGTGTTTCATCTTGGCTGACAATTACAATTTATCAAAAGATTTTTTTTATACTAGAAAACTGCAGGACAATGCAATGCTAAGATGTTCTTCTCTATCATGAGGACTAGAATTGTAAAATGAATATTGACTCTCTTCTTCCAATTTAGCCTTAATTAAATGTAGTTATATATATATATTTAAAAATCCCTAAAATCAAATGCTTGTTACAAAGTCATGGGCTCTGGCAATCCTTACTGTGCCTCCATCTCACAAGAAATCATTCTATTCACTGCTTTATTTTCCCTGCCTGAGGGTTTGATCCAATCTTTACAGCCATCTGTCTTTGCTGATGTAGGACAATAAACCTCTGACACATATTCATTCCACCCACCATACTGGCCACATAGGAAGTGCCAGAAGGAGAAACTAAAAACTGGGAACGTCTCGTTAGCCAATCGCCCTTATGGTGATAATTGAGCAAGGCAACCAATTCCGTTCTTTAAAATACATGTTATGTAAACAGTAGCCATGGCAAGTGCAAAGGAGCCAGGGACAATTTTGTTAAAACACAGAACATGAGGACAAGTGTCTATCTTACTTTAGCCAAGTTGCCCATCTGTTCATTTAATCAATCACTAAAAGATTTGCTCTCCACATTTTGCTGATTCTCTCCAAAGCCAAAACATCACTCATAGGAAATGGGGTTTAGAAATTTGCATGACTCTGGCTATACCAAATGGCACTGAAACTCAGTACAAAGCATAACGACTTTTGCAGAATTCAGCTTTCATGTTTGTTTGTTTGTTTGTTTGTTTGTATTTTATTTTAAAATCTAAGGTCACAATTTTCTAATTAAAAAAATTAAGATTATCTGAAGATAGTTAAACTAAGGGCAGATTCTTATAAAGACTCGAAAAGAGGGGCTTTACATGAGTTTAGTAACAGCCTCCTCTGTCCTAGCAGCCCTGATGTTTCTGACCACAACTCCCATAATTCCTGACTATTGGCCATGCTAGCTGGGGCTGATGGGAGTTTAAGTCCAAAATATCTGGAGGACACCTGCTGTTTTGGGTTACAACAGGAGATCACCATCCATTTTGTCCCTCACACAGCCTTGGCATCTTAATTTTCAGTGGTGCCCTGTGTGATGCCAAAATCTGCCACCACACCCTGCCTCTCGCCCTCCGTTGGGCATCACGGTTGCAGTGTCTGCTGTGGCACGAGAAGTTCCATGTTCAGTGCAACCGTTGCACTCTCCTAGATATGCCATTGCCTCACGAGACGCTCACAGAGCAATGCACATCAAAGAAGATCCCCACTGCACTCAATGGAGCCTTTTAATTCACACTGCATTTGCGGTCTTTGGGCTGCCATGCTCACCCAAAGGCCTGCTGTTACCTGGGATGGGTGGCCTATACAGGCTTCTGGCAATGAAATACTAGGCACGCTAACTTGGAAGGAAGCCTACACTGTGCATAATGGAACTTGTTTCTAGGTAAATGTGCATAGGATGGCAGCTGTCGTATGTCACCCAGTGGCTCTTCTCTACATATGGAAGCCTAGGAGATCCTAATATAGAAGGCTGCAGAATCTTAGAAGACACTCATTGTTAAGATACATCCATAATAATAACAATAACAATAATAATCAGTGCTTTTTTCTTTAAAAAAATGTTTCGGGGTACTGTCATTTTGACTCAAGAAAATCACCATTTTATAGCTCAAATCAGGAAAAATAAATACAGTGAATACAAGACTCACCAATCACTGTGCTAGATTCCAACTCCTTCTTCACACATTAAATGCTCACTTCCGTCTGAGACTCAGGAAACACCGTGACAGGAAATGAGGCTGCCATCAGGGGTAGCAACAGAACTGACAATTCACTGTGCTAGAAAAGAAACGCGTGTGTGTGTGTGTGTGTGTGTGTGTGTAGAGAGAGAGAGAGAGAGTGTGTGTTTCTGCTCCCGTTAGATTCACAAAATGTTTAGGGGTACCCCTGCGTACCCCCAGAAAAAGCACTGATAATAATAACATGCTATTAAGCTCAGTGCAAAAAGATTGATGGAGTGGTCATTATGCCAAAGAATAGTGAAGCCTCTGGAGGATTTAAATTTCACAAGAGGGTTCAGAGGCGAGGTGAGTTCTAGGGACCATTTTTAACAGACCTGACCCTGTTGGATCAGATCCACAACTATGGGAGGTTCAGAGATTCCACAGAAACAGAGCGGCCAGTGAGTTTTATGGGAGAGCCAATGGTGCAAAAAGCAAGCAAGCAAGCAAACAAGCAAAAAGGATCTCAATTTAGACAAGGCAGTCAGAATGTGCCACCAGGTATCTGAGCTTGCCTGCACAAACCTATAAATAATACAGGGAGATCCAGGTGTTGTTATTTAAAATGGAGTGGCCAGAATGAAAAAGGACAGCAGGAACCAAGGAGCAAGCTACAGACTGCAGGGAAGTCTGCGGACAGACAGCAAACCAGGAAACAATCAGGGAGACATATAACACCTATGGATCGAGAATGCCACAATGTCTTGCACTGGGCAAACTCAGTGTGTTGGATCCAGACTTGACCTTCTGTACCTGGAAGTGGCAAAAACAAGAGTGGCCTTTTCTGCAGCGGCATTTTTTGCAGTAGGCAAAAACATTCCTCTTCCCCCAGGCCTTTGGGACTACGGCCTTTCAAACCGTGGACGGGTAATTGTTTTCCTTTGTTACTATGTTATGTATTTTTGTGTTTTTATACCGTAAACGGCCCTGTGATCCTTGGGTGAAAGGTAGCTGAAATATACTCCCAGTCGAGTGTGGATTTCATGCTCTTTATTCAGCTCATAGTAGTGAGGAATGAAAGTTCCCCCAAAATATCAACTTTATATACCGTATTTTTTGCACCATAACACTCACTTTTTTCCTCCTAAAAAGTAAGGGGAAATGTCTGTGCGTGTTATGGAGGGAATGCCTATGGGTGGCATGCCTATGGATTTTCCTCCTCTAAAAGCTACGTGCGTGTTATGGTCGGGTGCGTGTTATAGAGCGAAAAATACGGTACATTATTTACACAATGGGTTGCACGTGATTGGCTAATCCTGGGATTCTCCTGTAGGCCAATCAGGTTGTGGATTCACTTCCACCTGGAGCTGGATTGGGTGGCTCCTGCAGACCAATCATACTGCTGCATTCTGGACCCTATTGTTCTAGGACCAATCAAACTGCTGCTTTTTGGATCCTATTCAACTCAGTACATAACAGTAGTATAGAAATTTAATAAATAAAATAAGTAATAATAATTTATTTTCTGTTTGTTCTCAGTAATAAAGATAGGTACACAGCAAAGGCTACTCAGCTGTGGGGAAAGAATGGGAGCAGCTCAGCTGAAATAGAAAATAGAAGCTGATGCTGTCAGCTGCCTGCTGACCTCCCATTGATTAGTTTTTAACTTTTCTATTTCTTCGCTTCTCCTTGATGCTTGGACTGCTGGTAGCAAACTTCACCATCACAAGCATAAGTTTAAGTGTCAGTAAATGTAGAACCCACTCTTCAAGAGGGCCTCTTCCCAAAAAGGCTACAAATACGAAATCAACTATCAAAACAATACAAAACGCCAAAAAAAAAAAAAAGCTTTAAAGCATTCAAAATTCATGTAAGGAAAAAATCAACCTCTGGAATAACAAATGGACATCCATTGTAGAGATGTCTCCAACAAGAATCCAGTGAATACAATCAGTGTTCATTCACAATGTTCTTGAGGGTTTTTTAAAACATTGTTTTGACATTTCTACATTGAAATGAATAGTGTGGAAATAATTACGGTATGTCATTAATTATGTTAAATCTGTAAATTATGTAAGTATGTAAAATACATTACATAGCAGGCAGCAAGATGAGTAACAGCATTTGGCAGAAACCAAACTGCAGCAGAACAGAAGCAACGCTGCATGTGATGAATACAGGTCACTGCCTTCTTACATTTCTAAGCCAGTGGATATCTAAAATAATAATAATAAGCCATTAAATCTGAATTCTTAGTGAACTGGAACTGATAGGATTTACCACCTTAAGGTTTTTACCTTGTTTTAATTATTATACATGTTAGATTCTGTATTTATAGTTTGCTTACTTCTGAGTTTCAAAAAAGTGTGTAAGGGCAAACTGCAGGCATCAACAATGCTTGTTAAGTGGGGAAGGTTAAATTTTAATTTGGGACACCTGTCAGGAAAAGCTTCTGGGACTTTTTTTTATATATACAGGTCAAACTTGCATCAGCCATTCCCACACTACACAGATGTGCAGCTGCTCTGAATGTCTTGCCTTTCTCACAAGCCCAAAGCAGAGGGTCCCCAAACTGCACAAAAACCACAGACAAAGCCAATGGGCCTAGAACACAGTGCAAGACGTCAGCAATATAACTGATAAAGAAACAGCAATACAGCAGCCCTGTGCCACTTCCCCATTTTGGTAATTGGTTTCTGTGTTAAGGCTTCTGAGGAACAATAAGCCACATTGGGGAAATCCTGCTGGTTATGTTATTTTGGATGATTCACATCAGATAATACTTTGGGTGGGGGGGGGACACATAAAAAAGAGGCTTATTTTCAGCTGCCAAGCAGGAGATAGTCCTTCTTTCTAAATTGGTTTAGCTGAAGCAATGAGATATACTGTAATCTAGGGATCCTGTCCCCAGCTCTACAACACATTCTTCAAGGAATCAGATTAACAAGGAAATTTGTATTTTCACTTGGAGGAGGCGGGCGCTTTTTGCAGCGTGAGCCTATTTCGCAATGGTTACAAACCTATTTACATTTTTATATAATATTGCTGAAATATGTTGTATTGTTATTTTTATCAGTCATACTGCTTACCTCCTATAGTACTTATGGGTCCCATTGATTTTGTCTGTGTGTTTTTCCCCCTGTGTTTCTTGCCTTTCTCTACATAAGTTTTCAAAAGAAGGGTAGAGAGTTGCAGTTTTGTAAATGGTAAGAACCAAAGGCACCAAAACCAGGAATATTAAAGCCATTCACAGTGGCTTTCCCGCCCCCTTTCCTAGCTCAGCTGATATATATATAAAAAGTTGTAGCATTTGCTATACAAAGTGACCTAACTTGTCAAAGTGACCTAACTATGGTTATGTCTTCTGATGAGAATTTCCTAAGGAAACATTTCCAGTGAACTGGGATTAGTTTTTTCTCTACCATTCAATCCGTTTAATCATAAAGGTTCACGGGAAAAGTGGGCCCAGGTAACTAAATGGTCCACTTCAGTGTTAGTATAATGGTTGCTCTGATGGAAATGAATGCACATTAAGATTGATAAAGATGTCATTAATGCTAACTATTGCAAGATACCCAGAGTCTTCAGTCATTGATTTCAAGGAGCTACCGCTTGATTGCTACACAAGCTGCTTCTTGAGCTGCAGCCAAGGTTTGGACATGCAAATAAGCTTTTCTGCAAACTCATTAGTGTTGTAGCTTCTATGCCACTAGTTAGAGACATGGATTTTTTGATTAATTTTTTTAGCAACGGTCACTCACAAGACCATGAGTTTAGTTGCAGAATTTCACTACTGGATTCACACAAAGTTACCAGCAATGGCATAACCTCTATGCTAGCGCTAAGCTTTTAAATCAGAAATCACTACATTATTCCCTTCAGCAAAATGTATACTACACGCGTTTAAATATGTTTTTGGCACCCTTGTGTAATTACAGAAGATCAAAATCAACCATTTCTTAAATTATGCTAATTCCTCCCCCTCCTCTGTCTCATGTATGTATGTATTGTGTGTGTGTGTGTGTGTGTGTGTGTGTGTGTGTGTGTGTGTGTGTGTGTATTCAAAGACAGCAAAGTGGTATGACGCAGTGCTCCAGTATTGCTTGTGAAAAATCCAAAAGGGGTGGGACAGGGCTTTCCTATTATGTGATTAAGTCATAGAAGGCCAAACACAAGCATGCACCACCACTATGAAAATTGAATCCAAAGCTTGCCAAGGAAGGCAGAACAATCTATTGCTGGTCTCCATGCCAGATGTACCATTGCCCTGATAACTACATGTCCAGCCACAGAGCCCCTCAACTCTGCCAACTACTTGAGTGGTAAATGAACGGACACGACAACCATCTGGGATTTGAAATTTTATTTATTTCAGATGTAAGAAGCCTTGACATAGGCACTGGGTGTGTATCCCTCTTAGGTCCCTTGCTGGGGGGGGGGTGAGGCATGGCAGGTTCCATTCATGGGTGGATCCATCACAAAACGCAAGTTTACGAGTTGGCCCCCAAATGCTTAGGGAAGATATATGGCCTGCTAGCCCTGTGCAAGTGGCTTTTGGACAGAGACTTCCCTCCAGATCCTTCTAACCTTGTTATCTCTGCGGCAGAGAACCGGGTGGGTGAGTCACCACTTGCCCACACCCCAAGGCCTAAACCATCAAAGTTGTGACTACTGCTATGGGGAAGGCAAAACCTGCAACACAGTGGAAATTCCTTCCCAGCCTAAAATACGGCAACCATCAAAAGACCACTGGAAAGCCCTTCTAACCGAAAAGGAAATGGTTATAGCAGTGATAGACAATTAATGAAGGGAAGGGAAGGGTGGGTGATGCTCCTGGCTGACTAAGTGCTACGTTCGGGAGTCAGCTGGACTAAGTAGATGGCGGGTGGACCTCAGGGAAACCTGCCTCCCTCAGCTCCGCTCGCCATGCCCCCCCAGGGGGGGCGCTGTGGATTGGCCCATTTGAATTAACGGGTTTGGTGGAAACCTGTGAGCCTCCACAGCAGCCAAGGTGAATGGGGAGGCAGGCAAAAATGGTGCGGCACACCCAGAAGGAGAGGAGGCACTGTGATGGGCCACAACTGCTGAACACCAGGAAGGGCAGTAAGCAGCCATTAAATATGGCATGATTGCGCCATGATTCTGATGGGCTCAAGCACACAGGATTATATAGGAGGAGTTCTGCAGAGGTATTGTGTTCTACTTTACAGAGGCCATTCCAGAACAGACAACACAAACTTGACATGAGCCAACAGTGTGACGCGGCAGCTAAAAAAGCCAATGCAATTCTGGGCTGCATCAATAGGAGTATAGCATCTAGATCAAGGGAAGTAATAGTGCCACTGTATTCTGCTCTGGTCAGACCACACCTGGAGTACTGTGTCCAGTTCTGGGCACCACAGTTCAAGAAGGACACTGACAAACTGGAATGTGTCCAGAGGGGGGCAACCAAAATGGTCAAAGGCCTGGAAACGATGCCTTATGAGGAACGGCTAAGGGAGCTGGGCATGTTTAGCCTGGAGAAGAGGAGGTTAAGGGGTGATATGATAGCCATGTTCAAATATATAAAAGGATGTCACATAGAGGAGGGAGAAAGGTTGTTTTCTGCTGCTCCAGAGAAGCGGACACGGAGCAATGGATCCAAACTACAAGAAAGAAGATTCCACCTAAACATTAGGAAGAACTTCCTGACAGTAAGAGCTGTTCGACAGTGGAATTTGCTGCCAAGGAGTGTGGTGGAGTCTCCTACTTTGGAGGTCTTTAAGCAGAGGCTTGACAACCATATGTCAGGAGTGCTCTGATGGTGTTTCCTGCTTGGCAGGGGGTTGGACTCGATGGCCCTTGTGGTCTCTTCCAACACTATGATTCTATGATTCTATGATTCTAACACATTGGCCTTTGTGAACAAATACATTCTTTTGAAAAAAAGCTCGGCTAGAAGTAGCTAATTACTGGAAGGGTCCAACCCTCCACTCCAGAAAGAGTTGGTTAGACGAAGTAGGGGACATAGCTTTATCTGGGCACCCGACACAACACAGAAAAGAAATAAGACATGATGAATTTGATCGTACGTAGTTTCCTTTTCTGTGAAGAGCTACAACTCTCCCTAGACCGCCAATGGCCCAGACCACCTTGTGGCAGAACGGTCTTCAACACTTGTTTAGCATCTATGATTTAAACTGTAATGAAGTTGTAACTTTCTCTGTATACACCACATGTTTGGTTGTTGACTGTATTGCATTTGCTTTTACAAAAGCGTAATGAAAATATTTGGGGGGGGAGAGACATAATGGAAATTTTTCAGTCAATGGCTAATAATTTGACTATGCTCATAAATTATTGAATTAGGCAACCTTGTTTAATCGCTCCAGATAGTAAAATCATCCCTCATACCAGAAGTAGACATTGTTTTATGCCAACCAAGAAAATCAGACATTTTTTCCCCTAACAATTACAAACTGTGAAAACATTTCTGATACTTAAAATTTTTTGGACTGTTTGAAATATTTCCAGGATAATTACTGAATTATAGAATGGGCTTCTCAGGCCTCTTCAATGGCCTGAGTCCCAAGACATAAGCTTGAGGCTGTATAGATGAAATTTAATATGAGGGTTGTCTGCCATATTAATTTGCCAGACACACTCTGGTATTCATGTGCAATTATGAGCCCTTATAAAAGTTAGCGAGTGGAATCATTTTACTAAGTAATCTTCACTGTCCATAGTGCAAATTAGAGCTCTTGGGTGGAGACATTTTCACAATTGCAAATCTGTCGTGTTAAATATCATTATTTGGTAATTCATCTTGATAGCTAATTTTCATGAGAGTATATGTGTTAATTGAGCAAAAAGAGAGAGAGATCTTTTTTAAAAAAGAAAAAAGGCATCTATACATTAGTGATCAAATGATAATCACACCACAGGGGGCTGTGGTGCATAAGTGCAGCTAACTGTTTCTATACCAAAAATGATGTAACTGTTAACCTTGACTGAACGCGACCTTTAGAAACATATGATCTGCAAAACTGTCATATATAGGGCAGGGAAATGCAACTCTAACCTCTATGGGGGCAGATTTTTTAAAATAAAAAACCCCACTTGCTTAATAAGCTGTATACTGCTTAAAAAGCAATTGTGTATACTGTATACTGCTGAATACTGTGTACTGTACAGTGGTGCCCCGCAAGACGAATGCCTCGCAAGACGAAAAACCCGCTAGACGAAAGGGTATTCTGTTTTTCGATGCGCTTCACAAGACGAATTTCCCTATGGGCTTGCTTCGCAAGACGAAAACGTCTTGCAAGTCTTGCGATTTTTTTCGCTTTCCCCCCCTTTTTCTAAGCCGCTAAGCCGCTAATAGCCTTTTAGCCGCTAAGCTGCTAAGCCTTTAATAGCCGCTAAACCGCTAATAGCGCTAAGCCGCTAAGCCGCTAATAGGGTTGCTTCGCAAGACGAAAGAAACGCTAGACGAAGAGACTCGCGGAACGGATTATTTTCGTCTTGCGAGGCACCACTGTATACTGCTGTGTACTGTATACTGCTTAAAAAGGCAATTGTGCTAATTGGGCTGCAATTAAATACTAAAATAAATTGTGTGACAATGCAAGGTTATTCTCCAAGGAAGGCATCCAGGAGCCCTGTCTCTGTTACACTGTCATGCATAAAGCATGTGAAATAAATCAGAAGTAAAGATTATTTGACCACTAACTCAACTTGCAGTGAGTTTCTTCATGAACAACTGAAAACAATAAAGTCCTAAAGTCCTGCCTTGGTGTTTCGCACAGCCATCATGTTGGGCATCATGAGAATAAGATGCTGGATTAGATGGACCATTGGCCAGATCCAGCTGGGCAGTTCTTATGTTCACACAGTCAAACACGGACATAATTTGGAGACCATGTTTCACTACTTCTTGCAGTACAACACCAATAAGCTGGTGGTCCATAAAAACAGAGAAGTTCTCAAATGCCTAATAGGCCTCCATGTGGCCCCTCAGCTGCTCATTGAATGGGCCTGGTGTCAGGGGTCCAATTCTTATTGCATTCAAACATTGCATTTCCTGTTCATTTTAAGGTTTGAGCTGGCATACTTTGAGGCCATTCAAATGGCACAGCATAAACTGTAAGGTAGTATTTTATTGTCAGTCTGTCACATTACCTTCTCCTTATGTTGCTTCTCCTTATGTTGCAGCTTAATATGGCAAACTGTGTTTCCAAGCAAGGAAGAGGAGCCACGACTTTCAGATTAAAAAATGTTTCTTTTTTACAAATATATTATAAGAGCAATGTTTTCAGCTCTTTGCAATATGAACTACGGTCTTCTAGTTGAAAACACCATGGAGCCTTGAGGCATCTTTAAGACTATTAAGGACATTGTGGCATAAGCGTGTGTAGGCCAGGGCCCACTTCTTCAGATGCCTCTTTGGTTTGCTACTCATCACCCAGCACAGATTGTGCGCTAGAAGCGTTAGGTGTGTTAATCAAAATTCCCCCGTAGCCTTTCCCAATCTTGTTACTTTGATTATGCATTTGCTAATATTCTAAGCACCTTTCCACTTGGTAACTAGGCCTTGACACCTGTGTCATGGTATCTCACACTTCTTCTTTAACATATGGTTTGAGCGCAGCAGCAATTGTCTTGTTATTCCCTTCTCCTCTGGCTACCTTTTTTCCTCAAGACATTTCAATATTAAATCAAGTGCACCAGCAGAAAGGGAACTAAGGCTGTGTACAAACCCGACATTTAAAGCCCAAGGCTTCCCGCAAAGAATCCTGGGGACTTTGTTTCACCTACAATTCCCAGCACCCTTAACAAACTACAGATCCCAGGATTCTTTGAGTGAAACCATGCGCTTTAAATTTACAGTGTGTGCACAGCTGCATGCACACCATGCATTTAAAGCGCATTTCCCTACACTCGAAGAATACTGAGAACTGCAGTTTATCCCTCACAGAGCTACAAATTGCAGCACCCTTAATAAACTCTAGCTCCCATGATTCTTGGGCAGTGGCGGGGGGTGTTCTTTAAATGTATGATGTGTATACAGCCCTGCACATCTTGCTGTATTGTTTTTAGCTGTTATTTCAGAGCGTTACAGAGTGATCCAACCAGGCTGAGGGAGGGAGAGTTGGATGGAGCGGAAACGCCCTTCTGCTCAGTTCTGCCAGCTGAACCAGCCTCCTGATGGCCACTGAAGATATGGGTGAGCAAGAAGCCCACTTGAAGCATCTGTGAAGCCCAGCAGGAAGCCCCCAAAAATGGTATTCCAAGGACGGGGAGGGGGAAAGCTGAACCACTGGTCACTGCCATCAGCCTGCCCCCCCCCCACCTTGCTCTGCAGCTACCATAAATACCTGTGCTGTGGGTGCTGCCACGGGTCCACTTACTTTGCAAAGCCCTTCTGACTTTGCAATAATGCCAAGGTGTCTGGGTGCTGTTGGCTGCTACTGGCTGCCTGCCAAGTAAAGCAGAGAGACAGAGAAAAAGCGAGCTTTTCAGTTCCTTATTATTATTAGAATGACCAGGACAACATTCCATCCACACCATTCCTTATCCAACATTGCTTTGAGTGAGGCTCCACCGCCCCTTCTCTGTACTTCTCTGTTCATCAGACTCCTCCTCCCTCCTACACTGGCTGCTAAGCACCACCAACCTTTGAGTCCTCTTCTCTGCTATTCTCAATGAACGTCTGGTTTGGGGGAAGGGAATGGGTGCTAGGTTACTCTCCAGCCACAGTGTGTCAGTCAGCTGCTGCTCAGGCTCTGCCTGTTCAATGCTACCAGGTTCCTGCTCTTCATCTTCCATTATTTCCCTTCTTCTTCTTCTTCTTCTTCTTCTTCTTCTTCTTCTTCTTCTTCTTCTTCTTCTTCTTCTTCTTCTTCCTCGGTGTGACCTGTGTCGAACCACTCCTCTAGATCTATACTATCTGCCCCTTCCTCTTCTCTGGAAGGCTCCTGGGGAGGCAGTCTCCACCATTCCTCTTCATCTGCCCAGTCCCTGACATCAGGACTCAACTACATTCGTAAAAATAAAGCACTTTATATGTGTTAGAACACTGTGACACAAGATCATAGGGAGGCAAACATGGATGGTCCGGGAATCAGCATGTTTTTACATGAGTAGAATGTGTGCTTTTATTTAAAATGCATCTCTGGGTTATTTGTGGGGCATAGGAATTCGTTCAATTTTCCCCCAAAATATAGTCTGGCCCCCCACAAGGTTTGAGGCACAGTGGACTGGCCCCCTGCTGAAAAAGTTTGCTGATCCCTGCACAATATGGTGCTGTGGAGTCCCATCTTTTGCCAACGGAATTTCCCTGTATGAAGTTTACAACGCATTTCATGGAATAACTTTTTTGATGTGTCTAGATTCAGCGCAAGGTTGCAAGTTGGATCCCCACATGGGATAGCTGCATATTCCTGCACTACAGGGGGTTTGACTCAGTGATCCTCAGGGTCCCTTCCAACTCTACAATTCTAAGTTTAAGTCTAAGGTTTACAGCCTTAAGCATGTCTAATCAAAGCAAGTCCCACTGAATTCAAGGGGCTTGCCCTCAGGTAAGTGGGGATACGATTGCCGTTGTACGTTGACATGGTAAGGTGGAGAAAGATACAAACAAGTTTACAGAGAAGAAGCACTGTTTTATGATACATATGAACAAAACGGACAACAGGTGCTTCCTACAGCATATAAGTCATTTTGGCTGGTTTGATTTGATCTGATAATTTGATTTCTGATAATGAGCTATTTTTCTTTTATTGTATTAGAATCTGGAGTCTCTCTTCTCTTTGATATGTTACATTACATGGCATCATAGTTCCTAAGGCGGGAGGGTTTTATTTGTTGTATATATGTTGCTGTTTAACCTTTAAGAAGAAAGACAGCTATTTTTAAAGAATCTGCTATAATCAAAGAAACTGGGAGACATATTAAACATTTCAATAACTATATGTTCAAATAATAAGAATGAATGTTTACTTTGGGTTACATTGACACAGTGTTTTCTATGACATCTGATAACAGATACAGACATTTAAGCTGATTTTTTTTTAAAAAAAAAAAAAAGGTGCCAGTACATTGTCTATCACTGTCATTACTGAAAGTAATGTTTCTGTTTTAAGTACTGCAGAATGTACACTATGGTCTAAATTACAAAATATTGCTAATAAAATGTGAAGACACACGGGGAGGATATGTGAGAAAATACAAACTGTATTTGTAAAAGAAATCTGTTTTATTCCTAACAACATAACCGAGAGAACCCAGTGCTGCAATGTGTTCACAGTTACCAATAAATGTGTTAAGTTCACCTTGCATATTTCCAGAACGCTGAGGACATCCTAGGACAAAGCCTGCTTTGTCTATTCAGTAATGTGAACTCCCCATTCACCCTGGCTGCCCAATAGCATGTCTCCTTACAGACTATTTTCCACCATGCTGCTGTTTTCCACCATGTTTCCTTCTGGGTGGTCTGAAATGCCACCCGCCATCTTCATTTTCCCAGCATGTCTCTGGGCCCACTGTGTCACGGCCTTACAGGGATTCGGAGGGGGCTGGGAAGGCATGCATAGGATTATAGTGTTGATGGCTGAACAACCGCTTCATTGTTTAGTATTGTCACTGTTTGTGTTTGTGATGACAGACAGCTTTACCACATGCCAGATGCTATGAATCCGGTGGACCCATATTCTTAACACTTGCTTCTGTGAAAAGGCATAAACTGAAGAAAAGTACCTTTTCTTAACATGCTTCTGCAAGGAGGGCCTCAGAGCCAAGCAAACAAATCACGTTATTTGGAGAGGGAGTGGGAAAGCATTGTGTAAATCCAATGGGGTGGGCAAGCAGGGCCTGCGCAAGAGAGACAAGTAGTCTGAAGCAGTCCATGTTCCAGGAGCTGTAGCAACTAGGGAGAAGGCCATCTTGGTGGTGGTACCCAACTATGGAATGTCCTTCCTAGGTGAGGCTCACCTGACCCCTATGCTAAGCTCTTTGCAGCCCCAGGTGAACACCTCTTTATTCCTGCAGGCCTTTTCCAAGTGACCCACCGCCATACGTTTAAAGCACATGATTTCCTCCAAAGAACTCTGGGGGCTGACGTTTGTTGAGGGTGCTGACAAATTAGCTCTGTGGTAAGTAAACTACACTTCCCATGATTCTTTGGGAGAAGCAATAGGCTTTAAATGCATGGTAAGAACCTTAGAACCGTGTTTAGTGTATTTTAGCCCTTGGAACAACATGTATTTACAGAGGGTTCACACAGTATTTTAACAGGATTTAATGGTGTTTATGTTGATTTTCGACATGGTTATTTGCAGAAGTGGATCACCAGGTGGATCGGAGCTGCTACACCATCTTCCCAGAAGGTGGGTCACTTATTGGGAGGGTACAGGGACAGGTAGCAGGGATGACGGTCCGGTGCAAACACACTGCCAAAGCAAATCTGGGACTTCTGCTGTTGTGCTTGCACCATGCCAACCTCCCAAATGCCTCACCCCTCTCCCTCCCAGTAAGCAGCAGTGACCCACCTGCCACGAAGCTAATGTACCGGTTCCATCCTATCCAGTGAGCCACTCTTGTTTATTTGTATTGATTTTCTATTTCTAACTTGTAATTGTCATAAACCACTCCGAGGGCATGGTCAATGGGTGGTTAATGATGTCTCAATAAATAAAATAAAAACAAAGTCCATAATCAGTCCACTCAAGTAGCTGAGCCAGCATGCCTGTGAGAACATGTAAATTGCAAGAATCACTGCCAGATATAGACCCATCTGCTATAAGGCAAGAGAGGCCTGGAGGAAGGCTTCCTCATTCAATCCAGCTCAGATAGAAGTACATAGGAAGCTGCCTTATACCAAGTCAGATCACTGGTCCATCTAGATCAGTATTGTCTACCAAAACTGACAGGCTTTAGAGTATTTCAGGCAGCCCAGCCTCTTTGTCCTACCTGGAGATGCTGGGGATTCAGCTTGGCTACATGCAAAGAAGATGATCTCCCACTGAGCTATAGCCCTTTCCCCACATGACCAGGGCAAGTGGAAGTGAGGTGGAGAAATCATCAGTGATAATCAGAACTGGTTTCTCCACCTCACTTCCACTTGCCAAATGTCCTATTGCTATAGGACAGTCACGTACAACACCTTGATCGCAAGCCCCCAGTGGACCGTGGGGTTATTTCTGGTCAATCGCAGGACCTTTATCTGCAACAGCAGCGGCAGCATCCGCTGCCAGTCTCCACAGTGATGCAACCCTGAGCAGCGGCCCACGTGCGGAGATGGAGGGAGGCGCGAGGGAGCTGGGGAGAGGTCTGCGCAATGCTGCTGGAAGAAGGGGGGTGGGCTTAGCGTGGCTTTCCCAATCAGGGAAGTGGGCAGCTGCTGGAGACGGAGGGAACCAGGATCAGGACCAGCTGTGCAGCACCCTTTGATGGGGGGGGAAGGAGGGAGTGAGGGCAGGCACCATAGGGATACACATCAACTGTGTGGCCCCCTTTAATGGGGGAGAGAGAGAGCTGCTTTGGGGAGAAGCAAGGGCTGGCTTGGGAGAGAGAGAGAGAGCTGGGCACCCACCTACTCTGCACCCATCCCTACCACCCACACTGCCCTCATCCCTGCCCCCTAGTGGGAAGCAGCCAGCGCCCGCCTGCCCACCCTGCACCCATCCCTGGGTGGTAGATCACTGCCTGTTTTTGATATTGGATCATAGATCACAGGCTACTTGAAGCTGGACATGCCTGCTATAGGACGTTCAGCACTGAAGAGGATGGGTGGTGAGCTTGCCAGGACACGGAAAACAAGGTTGGTTGGTTGATTGTTTGCAAATTGGAGAGATGGTTAGTTCTTGCTTGCACTGAGGCCCATATGCTGTCCCACAATCCCTGGGAATGTGTCAACACAGGCTTTTCTCAGTCATCAAGTAACTCAGAAAGTTCTAGGTTAGCTATACATTCTAGACTTGTGTCACCCGTGAGTTGTATGAGATTGTCTGAGGCCTGCTCAGGTTCTGGTTCAGGTGGGCCTGGAACAGAAATGGTTGAGAAACACAGGCAAAAGCTGGCCACAGATGAAGCACTGAAATTGCCCAAGTCTAATTGCTGGGGTTGCAGAACTTCTGGGCTAAGATAGATGGCACAGCCTCATGAGATTGACTGGATGTCCTGTAGAAGTACTTCTAGTCTTGTACATTCTGTTTACCTGATCTTGTCAGATTAGATGTAGGCTTGCAGCAACAGGGCTGAATTTGGTGCTAGGTGGCACTCTGGTAGATTGCTCTCTTGGTCCTTCGATGTGAAACTCTGCTATAGAACAGACTTTTGCTATACACAACGTGAAATCTAAATGTGCTTGTCAGACATGAGCACCAGGCTGATTGCTGTGCACAACAGTGACATGAATATAAAGACTCCCTAAGGTTAAATTAGGCTCCTACACTGAAATTCTAATTAGGAATATGAGTGCCCCAACTCTGAGAAAATGCATGTGTGTTTAATTACGCTCCGTTTTCAGTGTACCCTTCTGTTATTCCATACCACTCTCCTTCCTCTTTTCTTGCTGTTTTCAAGCCACCCATGCTCCTCACTTAATCTAACTGTAGGGCCTTTTTTTAGGCTGGCATTAATTGACAAGCAGTGTTTAATTATTATTTTTCATCTTCCAAGAGACCTTCTATTAACTCACTATGGTTCTGTGGCGGCATCCCTACCCCCTTGGATCTTGTGGCACAGCTCTGCCATCTTCTGACGCTTCTCTACACTTGCCAGCAAGGGAGATCTGCTACTCTTCCAAACCCCCAGCTATTATTTCTGTCAGATGTCATCACTGCATGCTCCCCAAGGAAATTCTCAGGCCTCTTGAATTGTATATTCAGCATTTTAAGCAGGCAGCTAAGTGACTTTTAACCGGTACCTAAAACCACAAGGATGGCTTTTGCTCTGTTGTCAGGCCAATGGAAGCCCACCTAATCATTCTGAGCCTAGTACATCATCCTTTGGTGGAAGAACCCAATAAATCATCAGGCAACTAGGGAATTATTTACAGACATTCAGTGAATCCCTAAGGAGTGAAGGGAATCTGGTAGGTCTGGATTATTTCCAAACCAAAAACGAAGGTGCCAGTAACTCACTCATGCTTGTAGTAGAAGCTCTCAGTCATAGGGCATTGCAGGTGGTCTTCTCCTCCTAGAGAAGTTGGGTCCAAGCTGGTTACAGAGCTTTGCTTTTCACAGATTCACGTTTCCAGCAATTATTGAACTCCAAACAATATTCACTTTAAGGAATTATTTTTGTTCTTAAAACAAATAATCATTTCAGGGGGTTTCACAAATAATGGAACCCCACACGGTGCAGACATCAGACATTAAAACCCCAATGCTAGCTCAACAGGAGTGGATGCTAGTAGGGGTTTGTCTCATTGTATCTTCTTTGGCTACAGCTTGTCATTACTTTAGCTGTGAATGGATGTAAATGTGAAAAATAGCAGCCAGGCTGTGGCTTGGCGTAGACATTTTGGAGTATTCAGAATGTTCCATCTCTTTTCTTCCCCTCCTCTTTGTTTATCTTATTTCGAAACAATCTTGGAGCCAGCAGGAAGCTATGCACGCATTTCAATGAGATACACAGTGCAGGGTGTGCAGAAAATAGAAGCTGCCATCTCTGCTGGCTACTTGTACTTGTTGAGTTATTCCCCAGGTAGTCAGAAGAATGTTCTGTGATGCAATATTGGCTATGCTCCCCTCCCCCCAAAAAAACATATTAACTTTTCAGTTGACAACTACCTGACATTCAGAAGACATCTTAAGGCGGCCCTATTCAGGGAAGCTTTTAATGTATGATATTTTAGTGTTTTTTGGTTTCTGTAGAAGCCGCCCAGAGTGGCTGGGGAAACCCAGCCAGATGGGCGGGGTACAAATAAATTATTATTATTATTATTATTATTATTATTATTATTATTATTATTGACTAAGGAACTGAAAAATATCAGATATGTTTTACAATACTGCAAATGCAAAAAGAATCAAGGGACTCCTTACTTCCTTCTATTGATATACAGTGGTACCTCGGGTTACATACGCTTCAGGTTACATACGCTTCAGGTTACAGACTCTGCTAACCCAGAAATAGTGCTTCAGGTTAAGAACTTTGCTTCAGGATGAGAACAGAAATTGTATTCCGGCAGCGTGGCAGCAGCGGGAGGCCCCATTAGCTAAAGTGGTGCTTCAGGTTAAGAACAGTTTCAGGTTAAGTACGGACCCGAGGTACCACTGTATAAGGAAGCGCTGTGTGTGTGTGTGTGTGTGTGAGAGAGAGAGAGAGAGAGAGAGAGAGAGAGAGAGAGAGAGAGAGAGAGATGCATGGCATGGGCTGGTGTTGAGAATATAATACCCCTGAACATGGAGTTCTTTTGTGTTGCGCTATCATATACACAAATAGTGATCTCAGTTTTCCAAGTGATGGCCCTTATGTAACCAAAACTGTACCATCCATCCCAGGGGTGACGCATCCTGTTTTGCCACTTGGAGAAAAAACAGGAGCATGCTGCCCTGCCCCACTGCTGCCCTGGCACTGATCCCTTGGTGCAACTGCAGTCTGCCTTACCTGTGTTGCATGGTAGCACCCACTTCCAGCAAGATCTGAAATCTCATGCACACCACAAGATCTCATGAGATTTCAGCAGAAACTTATGCTACTGCTATCACTGCTTCTCCAGAAGTGGTGAGGAGGCAGACAGGATGCCTGTGGGTGCACGTCTTGTCATATTCCAACAGTGAAAAGTTGTTGAGTTTTTTGTGTGTGGTTTTTTTGGGCAAAGTTGTTGAGCTATTTAAGGAAAGCCGACATACATCCCAGGCTCCATACGTATGGCAACTCTGAGGCTTGTGTGCTTGCATCACTCAAGGTGGTTGCCCTGACCCATTCACAAGAGGGAGCCATCAGCAGGCTTGAGGGAAACTGAAGTTTAAAAAAAAAAATAATTCAGAGGATAGCTCATGAAGGAGAACACAAAATGTTAAATGAGGACTGAGCATGCTCAGTGGGCATGGAATGTTTGCTGATCAATTGAGGAGAAACGATGGGGGAATAGAATGGCATATCCTGTAAGAGGCTATAGCGGCGCGGCAGCAGCAGGAGGCCCTATTAGCTAAAGTGGTGCTTCAGGTTAAGAACAGTTTCAGGTTAAGAACAGACCTCCGGAACGAATTAAGTACTTAACCCGAGGTACCACTGTATTTTGTTACAAGTTCCACGTTGAGCATTGATATATTCTCCACAACTATGTTTAGCCTAAGCAACTAGATTCCACTACTTTTTTATTTTTTAAAAGAATTGTTTAGGGACAAAATTATACGATATTATTTACAGTAAAAAGGGACAGTATATCAATTGCAAATACAATGAAATCCAGGAGTCAGACATATTATAAACAAAATAAAACATGCAATTAAGAAAAAGCTTAAAAGAAAGAGAAGCAAAAAAAATATGAAAAGTTCTGATTCTTATGTTTCATGCATGAGAGATATAGGAGAGAAGTGAAGATATTAATGACCCTTTCTTTCCCTCCATCCACTTCACATCTTCTTTCTTTGTATCTTGTGCAAGGCTTTTTCTCCTGACAGCATTCACTGGCATTGTAGGGAGTTGGACTAGATGACCCTTGGGTTCCCTTCTAACTCTATAATTCTATGTAGTACCAGGACTTTCCCCCCAACCCACCCCCGCATATGGCCTCTCTTTTGTGCTAGCACCCACAGCACTCTTAGCAATATATGAGAACTGGCACCTCATTTTGTACCCCAAAACAGCACTGATCTTAAGTATGTCTACAAAATTTTAAAAAAGATTACATCCCTACATTTGCATCACTGTACATGGCAGCTGAAGGAAGTTAGGAAGGCCCTATTAATGACTTTCTGTCTGTGCATTGGCCTAAGCAAACAGACTGACCTTCTAGGGAATTGACCCAAGGCACTAAACAGAGGTCAACAATAGATGGGATAGAAATTCAGTTTTGTTTACACTTTAATGTAGACCTAACTAATCGGCACTTCTTAATATATAAACTGAAAATACAGGTTTCTTCAAAACACTTCTCAATATTTTTGTGAAGCAGTTCTTCAGTCAACTGATGTGTGCAAAAATGCATCAATTTAGGAGAAAGCATACATAAATCACACATATTAGTGAAAATCACATACAAAAATAATGCAAACTGTTCCGGAAACTGCTTTCACAAATACATATTGTCAGGGAACTGCCATCGGAAGGACAGGAGGTGGAAGGGCTCACAGAGGTTGGGAGAGACTCAGCAGCTGAAGAGGGAACCAGCAGGGGGAGAGGAAGGTCTCCGAGGGAAAGTGAGCAGGAGGAATGGCTCAGAGACACTTCCAGCGAGAACAGTGGGGAGGTTTCTGGACCTCCCATAGGGACACCCACTCCTCGCCGGAAACTGTCACGCCGTGAGTCCAGAAGAGATGTTTCCGTTAAGGAGCTTTTATGTTGGAAGCGATTCCGAAAGCAACCACTGTCGGAATCTGCCAGTGACTGACGGAGCCATGCTTAAGGGGCTCCGTTACAGACAGAGGTTTGCGGACTTGAACAAACTCTGAGGGACTTGGATTTTACGCACAAGCAGCTCATCATCCCATCACACATATATTAGAGAAAATACATAGTTAATGTGCTGGTGAATTTTTTTCATATTTTTTTAATGGAATACTGATGCAGATGTCTGCAGAACTGAACAAGGTTGGAAAAATGAGAAACTAAGAGAAACATTCAGGACTTCCGGGTTGGCGCGGACAGCTAATGGCGGACTCCCTCCGAGCTCCGGAGGGAATCGGCTCCGCTGGGGACGGGTCCTGCCGCGACGGCGACGCGGGGACCCTCAAAAACCTCAGGCGCGGATGCCTGAGGACCTGGTGACTCGGTGGGCACCTTAAGCGCACTCCCCGATTCACGAAGAGCCTTTTTAAAGGCTACAGAGAGGATACGGAGAGTGGCGTGGTGCTGAGAGTAAACCGCTACCCCAGCGGAGCGAAGCCGTGTGCCATGGCTGAAAAGCGCTGACTTGTTTCCCTAAATTCGGACTTGAAAAGAAGCAACCCGTGAGTAGAGGATTTGGACTTTAAAATAAATTATCTTTGAATTGGATACGACCGGGGGATGTGTCAAAAGGAAGTCCGCACCCCCCTTCCTGCAGAAGATTTAAAGCAACGGTAGAGAACTAAGCTGGAGAGCCTACCCCTTTGGGGTGAGTTAATAAGACATTAACTTTCACGATTTGACAAAACAAGTTTTGAGCTGGAGTGCAAGAGTGGAATTTTAGAAGATTTTCTTTTTGTCGTGTGTAACCCCCCCTCCCGGGCCCGGGAGCGTCCTGCCTCTAAGTCTGCTGAAGAGGAAAGGAGTTTGACAGCTGTCAAAACTGTCAAACGGGCAATTTAAAGTAAAAAATCCTTTTAACCTAAGATCCCTCTGGACTAAAAGTGATACAATTAAACTAAAGTTGTTGGAAACAAAGAAACCAACGAGGCAGAGGGCTGTTGGAAAAGGATTACTAAGTATCAGATTCCCTCTAGGGGGATTTCTGAGACATTACAATGGCAGTGGATGGAAAGTTACTAGCGGAGCTAGAAAAAACACTTCATTTGGTTGGAATTTTACAAGAGCAGAGTCTGGCTATGAACAAACAGCTCATGACCTTGACTTCTGGAATAAACAGCTCTGCTGAATGTACTGAGGATTTGAATAAGAAAGAACCCACAGCTGAACTGGAAGAGATATCTCAAGAATTGAAGACTAAACAAGGAGAGGAGGAAACTCAGATGGAAAGTACCAACCAGGAAGCGACACTAGTGGAGTATAAACAAGAAGACTCTTGGATAACATGGATTACAAATCTGCGAAAGATGAGAAAGATGAAGGAGGAGGCCTCTAGAGCATTTGGAATACAGGAACTTAAAATAAAGAAGAAATATGGCTGGGGCCTCCACCTCAAAGATGAAGGGTTTGTGAATCTTTTGCAGCAATGGTTTTCAAGCTATCTTGTGGAAAGAAGATTTGGTTTGAAAGAGACAGAACTTCCTCGAGTTTTATTGATCAACATAAAGGACTACCAACAAGACCGGCGGAGAGGGACTGAAAGAGATATGAAGGCCTCGGACGTGAGGAACCCAGGCTAAGAACTGTTATTATGGACTTATATTTGGGAAGGGGCGCAAACCGGGGATGGAAGGGGGGGGAATAGAATTTCAATGACACTCATGAATTTTTGGTTTAATTATTATTTTTATCTAATATAAACTGGGAAATCGATGGGAGGGAACCTGAGTCCAACTTAGGAAAGAGTCTAAATTTTTTATAAGAAGATTATACTAAGATGGTGAAGAGGAGAGAAAATAATTTGCTGACATAATTATGGAAATTGGGATGCTTGAAGGGGTGTGGGGGGAAGTCAAGGAACAAGTTTATGAAAACAAGATTTTTGAAATTATGCATGTTTTTGTCTTTGTCTATTAATGTGTGTTGTGTCTTTATAAAATTTGGAAAACTAATAAAAATTTTATAAAAAAAAAAAGAAACTAAGAGAAACATTCATCCATCCCTAAGACTGACCTCCTGATTGCCACAGTTGGCCTAAGTGCAAAGGATCGAATTGAACTTTGGTGCAAATGTTTAGCTTGCAGCAGGACAAGTTTACAGATAAAAGGAAGTTGCTGCTCCTTCTGGAAAGCCTCTCTCTCTTTCCCCCCCTTCTTGGAAGTATTGTACACTATTCTTTCCTCTTGGCTGCTCTGTGTTGACAGGAACAAACAGAACCCCATCATCTACCATACACAACAGCTGAACACAATCTCGTTTTTTACAAGTTCTTTTATAGCCTGGGTGGAACAAAAGAAAATGAGCTTTACTTGTGGAAGTGAGAAATCTTATTTCATATGCTGTGTACAGAGGAGAAGGGGGATGAAAAGATACTGCAATCGTGGTGTTTTTTTAATGTTCACTCTATTTATTTTTGTATTTATTTTAATTCCTGGTTTATTTTGAATCAAAACAATGTCATGCATTGTGTGAAAAAACTTCATTTGGAGGATATCTCAGAAGAAAAATGCTCCTCTCTCAAAATTGTGAACTGAATTCTGACACTGTGCTTCAAGAGTTCATTGCAGGACCTGAAACCAACAGCAATTCCAGTTGTTCTGGAGTCCCTATTAGTATTAGCCTTAGCTGTGCCAGTTTCTTATGGCCAGTGTTTCCACTCCCAAAGAATACAGAACGATTGCAGTTTGGTGGCTGGTGGCATTAAATACTTCAGCCAATACAAATTCTAGTGTTTGAGCCCTGACCAGAAGGAGAGGCTGCCTTCACACCATTAATTTAAACACAATGCTGCTGCTGCTACTACTACTACTCCAACTTGACAAAAGAATGCAATAATATATATGCAGAGTTCCTCAACAAAAACAAAAACTACTGAGGGTGGCATGGAGTGATCAGAAGTGCAAACACTAATAAAAGATGAACATGAGATTGATTAGCTGCACTGCTGCAGAGCTGCAAAAGCAGACTGGCCAAAAGCATCCTGGGTAAAATGTTTCACTCTCTACTGCAATCTTTGAACAATGTTTTGCAGCTCATATTTTATCCAGCACTTCTATCATGGAACGCAAGGGTCTGTGCACCGTGTTAAACAGAAGCAGCTTGCTAGATGAGGGCAAGCCACTGGGCCAGTTTCCTGGCAGGTGGTTCACTGTTGCTTACTGGGAGGGAGACGGGTGAGATGGTGGAGAGGTCAGCATTGTGCAAACACACCAGCAGAACCACCCAGTTGGTGTTAACAACAAGAAAGGACATTGCACACCTGAGTTAGTGTGCAATGCAGTAAAAATAAATACAAAATTAAAGCACTGAAGAATCTTTTGTTCATTTGAAATAGTGTTCCAAGTTACCTACAGAGAAACGGGTTTTTGTTACATTGTAGATTTTTATGTATATTTTCTATAACTAGCACATGGAAAGAAAACTGAGCAGACACACAGGTTACCTGCCTGCAGCTTACCCCTACAATAATAGAAGTGTTATTGTACTTCTGTTTAAATTCTAGTAATTATGGGTGCATTTGCATATATGCATATAAACTATCACAAATCAAAACCACTAGAATGCCTATATTACGCAAAACCAGTTGAAAAAAACACATAAACGTAATAGGCTGTATAATAACCATTATAAAGTTATTTACTAGAAACTACTTCTCAAAATTAAATACAGTTTTACATAATGTCAAAATCAACATCGTGACATAACTTATTAAAATGTAGCTTATTCAGTTAACCACCAAGTCCAGTATGTACAAAATGCAATTCCTATTTTGTCAGTCCCATAGTATATTCATTTCTTCAACTTCTCTTGTGCTGAAAATCCTCTTTTTTCATACTGCATAAATGACCACCCTGCTGCCAAATGACCCTCCATCATCAACAGGATCAGCAGTAAGGCCTGCCCTACAAATCTGAAGCATGAACTGACGAGTATTGGGAGAAGCACTCCTTCACTTACTTGTATACTGAAGTCAACACCTTGAACTGAGTCTAGTAGCAAACAAGCAGCCAGTGCAGTTTTTGAAGGGTTTGTGAAATCTGATGCTGTCTGGCATCAGCATTCACCAACAAATGTAGCTCTGTAAGCCTGCTGGATTCTAAGCCCTGCCAATGGTTGTGAATAATATGAGGAAATGCAGTTAAGTTTGTCAGAAAGGAAGGAGAAGAACTGGCAGTGTGTTAAAAAGAGTGATATAAGAAATCTAGGCCATTACCAATGACAGAAGTCCAGCTGCTTCTTTTCTTTGACAAATCTCATTACAACTCAGCTCCACCCAACTTGCTAACACACCAGATGTGTGTAAATCTATTGTGGAACAGCTTACAACAGGGCTATGGCATCTTCCCAGGTGTTTTGGACTACAATTCCTGTCAGTCCTGGCAGCATAGCCAGTGGTCAGGGATTATGGGCGTTGTACCGGTAGTTCAAAACATATGGAGGGCACCACATTGGCAATCCCTGGTTTAGGGCGTCATTTCAAGCCCTGGTGCAGATGGACTTGCCAAGCAGTAAGTGGACAGCCAGTAGTTTTTAACCCACAGACATCCATAGTGGCAAAAATAATCCATAACTGTTGTTTTCAAAACAAGCATCCTGGGAAGTCCACCTTGAATTTTGAGTCACAGTGACCCTAAATGTAGGCCACCTCTTCTTCTGATACAAGCTGGACACATGAACTCAACCAATTACCATTGTTACCAGAAAAAGCAGAAGTTTGAAGGCCACGATGGTGAAACAAACAATATATTGCATGCCTGTTGATTGCTCTGAGAGATAAGTTATACACATCTTTTGTTTGCCTCCATCCCTAATAGGCTGAAGTGTTCACATGACAAAATATAACAGAGTTTTGAGGTACCTGAAGAAAAAACAGAAATTTATTATGGCATTATGTCACTCTTTAAGGTCCCACAAGACCCTTTATTGGTTTTGTTAGAACAGACTATCCTTTTGGGAAATGAGAAAATGTGATCATCGAGTAAACTACAAAAAGAAAAAGGAAATGGGAAGGAAAGGAAAGGAAAGCTAAGGTACAATTCATGTAGCTCTTTACATAAGAATTATACAGCAAATTATTAATGAGCTGCATCACTTCCTAGAGAAGGAGGATCTGACCACTGTTACTTGCGGCACAATTTATTAGTTTAATAAAATGTGCTCTGAGTGAGGCTGTCAGGGTCTGGCTAAATGAAAAGGAGTGTGGGGAGCCTCCCACTCAAGTGTCCCCCAGGGAAGACAGGGAAGATGAGGACTTAGACCCTGGGTTCTGGTGGTGGGACAATGGGGAAGGTTCGAGCTGGGAGGTGCTGGAAGCATGAGGGTGAAACGATCAAAAGGGATCCGAGGAAGAAGGTCCTTCCAGGACAGGGCTAGAGGCTGAGCATCTCAGTGTGAGTGCAGACACAGACAGGGAGGAATCAGAGTGTACATCTGCCATCCTGCAACAGGACAGTCTCCGTCCTGCTACATTCATTACCATGAAGTTGGACACTGTTCATTCCAGCTCTGGATCCAGTCATGACATTGAAACTGCTCATAGACATAGAATCATAGAATTGTCGAGTTGGAAGGGACCTTGAGGGCCATCTAGTTTGATCCCCTGCAATGCAGGAATCTCAACTAAACCATCCACCCAACCTCTGCTTCAAAATGATTCTCTGCATCCTGGGAAACCTTCAAAAACTGTGCTGAATCAGAGGGTGATGAGCTATGATCCTGGATTGTGCTTGAATATTCAGAAGACAAAGCTCACCATACTGAAATGACTTCAGATGAAAAAGTCAACCACAATGGCTTCACTCTGCACCCAACCACATGAAAACTGTTCTGGAGATGAGCCCTAACAGACAAGAGGAAAAGAAGCGGTCTCCTAGTGTTTCAAAAGGAGTTGTCATAAGAGGTGAAATTCACAATTCCAGGTTCTAAGCAGTTTGATCAGCCCACTAAGCCACACGGCACACAGCCTGTTTAAATCTGTCAAAACAATGCTCCTCAGGGGTGTTGTTTTGATATCAAGCAGACACATTCAGATGTCACCCTCAATGTGTGAATTCTTACTCAGTGTTTAGTATTAATAGTGACAGCATCAATATTTAAAAATAAACAGAGTTGTGTAGTTTTTATGTTTGTCGAAATAATCACTGCCTTGAAAGGGGGGAGAGAAACCCTCTTAAAACATTTGTTACATTCCAAATGTGAATGCCTTCTTTTGTCATCTAGCATGATTTCATTTGCAAAATAATTGTCTTCCACACTGCCAGGCGTATGGCTACAAACCAAACTATTTCAATAAACCTCTTTTTTTTTCCAAGAGCTCTCAGTTTGTGGCAAATAGCTTCCTTGCTGTATTGCTGAGTACAGGGAATCACCTTCTGCATCCTGCTATGACTTGTGGTAACCCAGAAATATTTAAGGTTGGAAGACAGCCTGCAGCTTAATGTTGAACCTGCCCTTTTTGCATGAGTGATGTGGAATAAAACCAACAAAGCTTAATTTTATTCCCCACGGACAGCAGGCCCACACAGCACAGGCTGATGTTTTGACACAGCAGGAAGTCTCCGATGAGACCAGGTAGAAGAGCTTTTATTCTGTCAGCAGAAATACTAACGCTATGCATTTCAGAAGAGAGTGTAGCAATGCAATGCAAGGTGGGGAGCAGCAGCTATAGACAATAAACTCATTCTGACCCACCCCCATCCCAGAAATAGACTTGCCTACTTTTGTCAGAAGATTGTCAGCGGTGCTCCCATTGGTGAGCCCCAACCTCACTGCTACCCCATTCAAGTAAGCAGTAGCAGCAACATGGGTGGGGTCTGTGGTTCTGCCCCACAAGTGCATAATCAAAGACAACTTTGATTATTCTCACTCCTAATTAGTTAACTAGGCTTGCTCCTAACTAGAATTTGTTTATCCTAACTGTAAGCATCACCACTTTTTATTTTACATGCTTGAAAAGAACATAATTCAAAACACCACCTCTACAGAGTGGTATAGCATTTCTAGCTGGCAACCAAGAAATTCTAGCTAGAGATGGGGGAGAAATTCAATTTCATTTGCATTTAACAACAAACCTACCTAACTCGCACTTTCTGAAGCAACTTTGAAATTTGCGCTTCTCTGAATTTTGCAGTACAGTTCGCCAGACAAGTAATACAAATCACAGGATAAAGTGTGAAAGAAATGCACAAGTTAGTGAAAACAACATGTAAATGGAGGTTATATTGGGGAAACTGCTTTACAAAGATGTGTGTATTAGGTAAAATTGCATACAAAAATGTGTACATTAGGAGAAATCCACAATGAAACGCAGATCAGCTTTCATGAGGACTTTTGAAAAAAATGGTGTTGAAATGTGGAGAACAGAATTTAAGGTTGGAGAAATGAGAAATGGAGAGGAACCAAAATTGACCAATTCATGGAATGTTCTTCAGTCTAGAGGAGGTTTCTCTGAACACAAGAGGGGAAGTATTCTTTTGCTGCTTCTCCCTTCTTTCTGCAGCCAATATGCTCCAGAGAGTTGGGGAAGAGATACAGGAGAAAAAGGGGATTTTAAGAAATCACGTCCTACCCTCTTCCATTCATGGAAGCCTCCACTGGAGCAAAGAGCCATCCATGAACAGATACAACCCAGGGTCAATTACCTTTTTAATTTTATGAGTGTTACCTTATTTTTTCGTGTATAAGACTAGGTTTTCCCCCTAAAAAATAATGTCAAAAATTAGGAGGCGTCTTATACACGGATAGTGCCAAGGGTGGACTGGCGATTGGTTGTTGCCGCAAAAACAGGGGACGTCTTATAGATGGAAAAATACGGTATATTTGGTCCTGAAACATAGGAAGACAAGTCCAATTCAAAGTGCTGGTTTTGACCTCTAAAGCCTTAAACAAGACATTCAGAGGACAGCACCACAAGAACAGATCTTTTCTGCAGTGGCTCCCCACTTGTTGAATGCTCTCCCCAGGGAGGCTCGCCTGGCCCCATCATTATATATATTTAGGCATGAGGCAAAAATCTTTCTCTATAACCAGGCCTTTGGCTAACTAACATTCTATTATCTTTTTGTAGGAGGGGAGCTTATTGGTTTGTGTGGTTTTGGGGTTTTTTTATGTATTTTGTGTTCTTAGTTTGTATTTTTATATTGTGAACCACCCTTTGATCTCTGGATGAAGGGCGTTATACAAATTTAATAAAGTAAATTAAATAAATAAATATCAGCCCACAAAATGAATCAGCCACTTATACTGCTGTATGTGATCATCATGCCTGTTTTTATTTTCCCCTTCAAAAAATGAATAACAGTAGCTTGCTTTTAGGGTCTTGGGATAGGAGAGTTAGAGGAACTTCCACCTTCGTCGTAGAAATCAAGAAGGAAAAAGAGAGCTGGACGTCTCCGTTCGCTGTGTGCTAATGCATCAGCTAGAATTAAAATCTAAGGCATTGCAGCTCCTCGTTGCATGCAAAGGCATCTCTCTAGGTTTACTCATGCCAATAAGATCAGTTCAGTCATTCTTGCTACATTGCATTTTTGTTTCTTACACGAGTAACCACAGCACCGAGTAATTTCCGTATGACTTAGGATCTCAGGTCACGACTCTTTCAGCACTGCCAGCTTTATTTTATGAGTGGGATGGTTTCCGGCAGATAAATTCCAGCCCAGATGTCAATTAAAGGGCACCAAGAGGAATCTCCAGGTGAATCAGAGCCCTGTTTTACATAGATCCAAGTGATATTTTGACACACCAAACATATACAATATAGCAAATGCATATAATGTATATAATATTTACCGAGGGAAATATAAACTTACCTTTACAGTGTAGCAAATTGTACCTCATAATCAGGATGCTCAACTCTTAATTTCTCCCCTGTCATTGTGAACCACAATCACAAGGGTGTAATGTAATTACGATCATAATAAAGGCACTCGTTTTTTTCTGAGGCTCCCTATTTGCTTTGACATTTACCGTAAAGAAAAACCTGCCAAGTTCACAGAAGCAACATTCTCATCTGGAAAGATAAAACCTATAGACATCCTTGTCTATATGCGGAGCTTTATGTCCATAAAGCAGTACAAATCAGAGGTGCCATGCCTGTCATGGAATATGAACCTTGTTTCTATTCAGTATGACAAGCTAAGATTTTTTGAACGCTAAAACGGTATGCTGCTACAAAAGAAAATAGGGCAGGATCCAGCCAGAGACAAGTACTTTTTGAGTTCGACTTATTTCAGGGAGTGAGGTTTAAGCAAATGCATGAAGTTCCATTTGGAAGACATGGGACTTGATTAACTTTGTGTCTGTGCTAGCAAGTGAAAAGAACCTTATGAACCACCTTATATATGCACTCTACGTGGGGCTGCCTTTGAAGGTGACTTGGAAACTGCAATTAATCCAGAATGCAGCAGCTAGACTGGTGACTGGGGGCAGCCACCAAGACCATATAACACCGATCCTGAAAGATCTTCATTGGCTCCCAGTATGTTTCTGAGCACAATTCAAAGTGTTGGTGCTGACCTTTAAAGCCCTAAACGGCCTCGGTCCTATATACCTGAAGGAGCGTCTCCACCCCCATAGTCCAGCCCGGACACTGAGGTCCAGCGCTGAGGGCCTTCTGGTGGTTCCCTTGCTGCGAGAAGTGAGGTTACAGGGAACTAGGTAGAGGGCCTTCTCGGTAGTGGGGCCTGCCCTGTGGAAAGCCCTCCCAGCAGATGTCAAGGCAATAAGCAGCTATTTTACTTTTAAAAGACAAATGAAGGCGGCCCTGTTTAGGGAAGTTTTTAATGTTTGATGCTATATTGTCTTTAATATTCAGTTGGAAGCCGCCCAGAGTGGTTGGGGAAACCCAGCCAGATGGGCAGGGTATAAGTAATAAATTATTATATTATTATTATATATAATGTAGTCTATTTAGACCAGGGCCACATTCCTTTGTGGACAGCTTCCCATGGGCTGTACATTAGTGGTGGATGGGGCCAGATGCAAAAATGACTGACTTTGGCACAGTAGCTTACATCCCAGCCATGCAGACTTCAAGAGGTTTCTACATTCAGGCACATACTCAAACATAAACACCCCTCCATCTTTCTTTCAAGCAAGAAAGAGGCAGTTACCACAGTTCAAAGAGCCAACAGAATAGGTTGTGGAGTGGTGGTACACACAACAGTTTCTCCAGTCTGCAAGTGTGCCCACCGGTCCAAAAATGTTGGTGATGTCTGTGTTAGATAATGTCCCTTAGCTGTTGCCTGTTAGGGCCCATCTAGACTTCCACTTGTCCCCCTGCTTTCCCCTGGGAAAACCCATTTTTTACTGCTAAATTGGAGAAAACACCAATTGGCTTTTCTGATTCAGTGCAAAAGAGCAAGCTTTCCCGGCAAAAGCAGCAGGGCAAATGGAACACTGCTTAGACCAGTGTCTAAGAAACACAGGCAAGTGGGAAACTGCCAAGACCCAGGCTTTTTAGGCATGGGACAAGTGGAAATGTGGACATTTTGTACAGTGCTACCTCGGGTTACAGACACTTCAGGTTACAGACACTTCAGGTTGCAGACGCTTCAGGTTACAGACTCCCCTAACCCAGAAGCAGTACCTCGGGTTAAAAACTTTGCTTCAGGATAAGAACAGAAATCGTGTGGCGGTGGCATGGTGGCAGTGGGAGGCCCCATTAGCTAAAGTGGTACCTCAGGTCAAGAATGGTTTCAGGTTAAGAACGGACCTCTGGAACTAATTAAGTTCGTAAGCAGAGGTACCACTGTACAGTCAATTGAAGCCACTATTGGTTAAATTCTTAACCCGAGGTACCACTGTACTTAGGTACACCAGTACAAGTAACAGATTTCTTCTTGTTATAACTTTTAAATATCTTTCAGCATTGTGTAGGGCTCAGGCTGACTTCATTTTTAGAAAGTTGGAATGGTCAGGTAAGATTCTGAACAGCTTAGTGTGTTACCAAAGAAGCACTGCTACCCAAACACACCATTGTTGGCTGGAAAAGCCTCATGTAATATTCAATCAAAATAAATTAAAAAATTGTCCAGTAGCACCTTAGAGGCCAACTAAGTTTGTTCTGGGTATAAGTTTCATGTGCATGCACACTTCTTCAGATACCTGAAATTCTTTTGTAATAAGACAGCTGCTTTGAGATCTTGTATTGAATGTCCTGGGAGATTGAAGTGTTCTCCTACTGGTTTCTCTGTCCTGTGTTTCCTGATGTCAGATTTATGTCCATTTATCCTTTGGCATAGGGTTTGGCCTGTTTGTCCAATATAGAGAGCTGAAGGGCACTGTTGGCATTTGATGGCATACACAATGTTAGAAGATGAGCAATTAAATAGGCCTGAGATGGTATGTTTGATGTTGTTGGGTCCAGTGATGGTGTTGTCTGGGTGTATGTGGCAGCAAAGTTGGCATCTGGGTTTATTGCAGGCTCTGGTTGTCTGTAGGCAATGAGCTTGAGAAAGATAACTTTTGTTGTCTAGGAGTGGTTGTAAATCTCTGATGATGCGCTGAACTGTTTTAACTTGGGAGCTGTATGTGATTACTGCTATTTTCTCTTTTGGGTCTGTCTTGCAGCAAGTTCTCTTTGGATATCTTATCTGAACCTGATATCTGAACCAGGTTCTTATCTGAAGAAGTGTGCATGCACACAAAAGCTCATACCCAGAACAAACTTAGTTGGTCTCTAAGGTGCTACTGGACAATTTTTTTATTTATTTCGACTGCGTCAGACCAACACGGCTACCTACCTGAATCTAGTAATATTCAATGGGGAATTTTGTACCCCCATTTATAACTTGAGTTATTCACCTTTGAATAAGAGTCTAACATGCACTTTAGGTCATGGTTTCTGACATTTGTGACCAGTCCCTGGATTCCATATTATGGGTTCCTTTTTCCATTTCTTTTCAACTGGCACAGGGCAAAACTTGTTGAAATGACTTGCCAGCTTTCAATGTGGTTTCTTCTGCTATCTTGAACACTGAAGCTTGCAGCAGACATTTCCAAAATTTAAATAAAATAGTCAAGTACTGCTCACAATACCCATCACAAATGGAGCGTGATTGTGGGGGAAGGGCACCAAACTTCTGCATTCAGCCTCTTCAGTGTAATCAGCACAAAATCATCTACAATTTCTTTCTAAATTGCATATTATGCCTTTGAAAAGTCAAACCTGATTACAAAGAATACAGCCTGCTCAACTTCTTGCCAAGAATGCCATTCATAAAAACAACTGTTTTGTAAATATATCCCCGTTTGTATCATTATTGTATACATATACTGAGTGTTTGAATGCCTTATTATAATTTTAATGGTGACATAAAGACTCCACATTGATATTTCTGGCTCAACGGGAAAGAGCTTTATTCAGCATCCCTTGGGCACTCAAAGGTCAAGTTCAATGTCAGTTTATCTGCATTAACCAAAGGTTCTCACAAATTCTTCCAGTAAAAGGCAAGTCGTGTATAATTGTGAAAGGTCAGTAAAATACGTTAGTCAGCTTTCGACATGAGAATTGGCCATTTCTTCCACCATTTTCTCTCTTAAGAATCTTGGCAGCTTTGGCAAATAAAACTGTCCTGTAAGTTATAAACAGATCGATATCTGCAAGGAGGCAGCAAATATTCTGGGCTTCTGTAAAATTTGGTAATTTACAAACAAGCTGCTGCAACAATCTGTCCCTTCTTTCTTGCCCACTATACAAAAAGCTGACCCAGTGCACCAAATGCTGAATTTCATTGCCACGACATATGCAGAAATGCTTGTTTTATTCTTATATTTTCCATCCAAATATGCTGAAGGCATGGTTGGAAATGTAATCGAGTAAGAGACCTTCTCTGAGAGAGGAAATGAGTTCCAATAAGTATCTGGGTGATTGATCTTACAGTGATGAAATGTTGGTAAGAAGCTGGGCATTTTGAATGCCTATTAGATATTAGCAATGTAGACAGTGGTAGCCAGGGTGGGGGTGGGGAGTCAGGGAACCCAAACAGTAGACAGAGCCACAGCCAATAGCAAGCAGGAAAAGCTGGCTAATGGTAGTTTTGCCCCAGTCCTCCTTCCAGGGCAACACTAAGGAGGAGGATGCTGACAGCCAAGGCCATCTCCTAGACCTGTTGAAAGTCAGAAGGCAGACAAACAGATAGGGGTTGGCTCAAAGCTGACTGAGGTTGTTTTGGGGCATTGTACTCCTTGTCCTAAAGTACCAGCCACCACTGAATATAGTTAAAAACTTCTGGATCCAGAAGCCCATGAGCAAAACTCTGCCGATATCATGTGGCTTGTTGCGGAGGGTGAGGGCGATTAAAAAAATTAATCCTCCTGTCAAACTGGGAATATCCCCTCACTCAGCCAGTTTAGAACATTCCACACCATTCTTCAGCAGAATTTCTTTTCTTTCAGCAAAGTAAGCGGCTAACGTATATGTTTAACAAAGCTTTAACAATGAAGAAAATTTTAACACAATGACATCTGAGAGAAACTAAAATGACATCGTGAGGCAAGAATGACAGTTGGCCTCTCAAACTGAACTTAACTGGGAGGGTTCAATCAAGTACTTTATGACGGTCATAGACCAGCATAAGCAAAACATCTAAATAAATAGCATAACAGTCTGAATCTCAGCGAATAATTATTAAATAAGTGGGAGCAAGAACCAAACGTAGATTTAAATATATACATAGAACACTTAATTAAGCATAGATAATGGGTGAGATCAAAACACAAGTTGAAGGGAGGGGCTGATTCCAGAGTGTAACACAAAAGCCCCACCCACCAGCTGCCAGTCATTCTACTAATCAAATTAGGCCCCAGTGTTTTTTTTTTACATGGATTACACCTCATTTCAACTACAACACCCTTTCCCCACCCACCCAAATCTGCTCCTATGGTACCAATGTGGATGTGGTTGATCCCAGCAGAGCATTGGCAAAAAGTAGGGGAGTAGTCACATTTTGTGAATGGAAATGCCTTCTGCTCACATGACTTTTTAGTTTATTGAAAAGTTAGAGAAAAGGTGAGCGAGAGGTAACTTGATAGGAGTTCATAAAACTGGGCATGGAATGGAGAAAGTGGAAAGAGAAATGGTTTTGTCACTCTGTTATAACTCTCTAGAATTCATGGGCAGCCAATGGAGCTGGACATTGGGAGATTCAAGACAGATAACTGGAAGTACTTCTTCACACAAATTCCTAGTTCAACTATGGATCTGTCTCCTACAGGAGGCAGAGATTGCCACCAACTTGGATGGCTTTAAAAGAGGATGAGGACAACCACCACAATAAAATTCTATGTCCATTTGTGTATTGGGAGCAGGTGGAGGGGTTTCTTAGTACATTTGGCATATTCTATATGAATTCTTTGTGTTGTTGTATTTTTTATATTTTAATTCAAAAAAGTTTTTGAAAATTTAAAGAGGATTAGACAAATTCATGGAGAAAATGCTGTTGCACTCATGTTCATCTATGCTTTCCATAAGCATCTTGTTGGCCACAGGCTGTAGAGCCAGAATGGAAAACCAAAGACCCCTCTCCCCCCACCCTGATGTTGCATTATATCTCGAGACAGGTGGATGCCAATAACAGAAGCCCCCTCCCCCCACCCTGAGTAATCATATTGCATCTGGTTTTGGATCGGTAGATCTCAAAATTCTAGTAAAAAACAAAAACAAAGTAGATCCACCAAGCCTGAAGTCTCCCCACCCCTGTTAGAGAAAATGTATAAAATTCACTCCTCTGTCTCAACTTTCAGTGGGCCAAATAGACAGACAGAAAGAATACCCTGACAAATGAGATGCTTGATGAGCCTATGACCTTTTGCTGTTTCAAAGGAGAAGTTCTACCCAGCTCCCCCAAGCACTGCTTTCTTAATTAGTCCAGGTGGTTCCCATAAATCATCCCAATGTTAATCCTTCATTTGTTTTCACAGCCTCTGAGTTTACCTAGCAAGCGAGTTATATCAAAACAGTATGTTTCTGTGTGGGTGTTTCTTTTTTTCTGTGTCTTTCACTTTCACTTCTTCATGCCAATAGTTATCCAATACGACATGTCCCAAAATGGAGGAAATCTGGCTTTCTGCAAATTGTTCCAGGCATATGTCCAAACCTCTTCGTTTCATCTCATACCAGAACAGATAAGCCTGTACTTTGGCTAAAAGCCTCAATTCTCATCTTCCGCTCTTAACAGTCCATCAGAATTAATTGCAAATTTGTAAAACTTTTCCACACAGTTAATAATTAGATCAATATTAGATCAATATTACAGTACAGTACAGTCTCGCTTGCATACATAATCAATCAGTATTCAGACTTTCCAGGGGGATTTGCCAAGTAAAATAGCAAATACACAGTATATCAAAAAGAAACAAAGGAGGCTCCCCCCTTCCATTCCGACACACCAGTTCCATAGTAAAGATAGTCTCTGCCACTCAAATCCTTTAGCTCCTCAGTGGCTGAATCAATTGGCAGTGTAGTTTACCTCCCCTCACTCAGAGCATGTGCGTTAATTAAGTCCAAATTATCATCTTAAAAAACAGGAGTTTGTTCGCTCATGTAAGCAACTTTGGAGAGTTGCCAAAGAGACGTGCAGTGTTTTCCACCCAGCACCCCCTGCTCCCTCATTCCTACTGGATTGGGGGCAGGTGTTGCACGATCTGCAGGTAAAACTGCCCCCCAGCCCTGGGGGGATTGGGAGGATGATTACTCCCATCTCGTCCTCGAAATATCCCGTGCAAAACAGCTCAGATGTAATCAACAGCCTCCACCATGGCAAGCCAAACCGGAAGTCCCAGATTCCATGTATAGAAGCTGACTGGACTGGTAGCTAAAACTTGCTTCAACATTGACAAAAGGGTGACATCCTCTTGTATACCTGTGAGCAGCAGACAAGTTTACATGTATGACAAACCTATGGTGCATATCAGTCTGGTCCCAACAGAGGTTGAAGGGGAATAGCTGATGGTGGGGCTGTGATTGCTGACCCACAACATCTGCCGCTTGAGGCAATTGCCTCAGTCCGCCTAATGGCAGAGCCAGTCCTGTCAAATGGAACTTCTTATTGCTCAGCCTACCACTGGGTCTGTTTCTGACTTTGAAGTGGCTTAATCCTCTCATGCCTGCTTGTAAAATAATGCTATCCTCTCATTTCCACTGCAAACTGGAAAGGCCACAAATCACTTGACTCCTGTTGGTATTAAAGGGTTAAGAAGCTCTAATCAAGACGCTCTAATCACTGAGCAGCTGGAGGTCGTTAGACTTCCAGGAATGTGAGTTTGTATAAATAGTCAACTCACTCGTGTGTTTGCCCCCCTTTCCCCCTTCCTTTTCTTTTGGGGCGTGTTTGCTGAAATGTGTGATTCTTCACCAGGGTTTTTTGTTTTGTGTAAATAAACCTTTTATTTGAGTTCCAAACCGCTTGCTCCAAGATTCCTTTATTGAAAAGATGCTGACTCTCCAGCCCTTCTTGAGCCGCTGTGCGAAATGCTCTGCTGTAATGGGACATTGTGGCATCGGAAGCGCACTGGACATATGATTAGCATTAAACTAATTAAAGTTTAATGGGACAGGTTATGGTTGTTTGTACGTCAAGAAGGAGATAAGGAGTGCAGTTAAGAGTGATTTATGCAAGGACTGGAGCAAAGACAGAAGCGGTTGCCGACAACTAAAGCCTTCAAAGCAGCTTGAGTCCTGCAACGTGCCTAGGAAAAGTTTTAAAGAGGCACTGCGCAGTTTGTACTCGCTGGAAGACGCCTTATTCCTCGAGGAGCCACCTCAGCAGCTGGGAGACGGTCTACAGGTCTGTGAGTATCGTTCCCAAGCCCCAGGGAGGATGGCAGAGTCCCAGGAAAATTTTACTGTCCCCTTTACGCGACTCAATGGGAAAAATTGGCAAGATTGGAAGGCTAGAGTAAGGGTTTGGTTGCAAGCAAAAGAGTTGTGGAGTTGTACTGAAGCACCGCCTTTACAGGCAGCTGCAGACGCGTCTGCAGAAGACAAAGCAGCAGCGGCAGTTTCTCAGACACGCGACAGGAAAGCCCAAGGTCTACTAGTTTTGGCAGTGGGACCAGAGCAAATGCCTTATGTTTCTGAGTTAAAGAACACGCATGAGGTCTGGACGGTTCTGCAGCGGTTAAATTCCAGAAACACTGCGGGGGCCAAGATCCATGCTACAAGATGTTTGTTTGATTTACGTCTCCAACCGGGAGCGTATGTGAAAGAACATATTGCCAAAATGGTGTCTGCCTTTAATCAACTAAGACAGCTGGGCATTCCTTTCTCTATGGAGCAGCAGTCATACATTTTGTTGTCTTCTCTTGATAAAAGCTATGAGACTCTAGCTTTAACTTTGGAAGCTATGCCTTCATCTGAATTAACCCTTGAATACATTTCTTCTCGACTTGCTGATGAACAGGATAAAAGGCAAAGAGAAAGAGGTTTGTCTTCAAAGGGGAGTTATGCTGTGCCTAAGAGTGGGGATGCTGAGTTTGAGAACACAGTAAATGTTTTTGCAGCTAGACACTGTTTTCGCTGTGGTTCCTCTTCCCATTTAATCAGGAATTGTACACGTGAACCTGGTCAAGATAGCACCAAGGCCGTTGCCCCTAGTTACCAGACAAGGAGTTCCAGGGGACGTCGAAGAAGAGGAGGAGGTCGTGGCTACTCCCACAGCACACAGCACATGGCTTCAGCAATGGCGTTGATGCAAGGGCGTGGCCAAGGCAGCAATCTACGCTGGTTGATCGACAGTGGTGCATCTCATCACCTGGTGGCGCCATCTAGTGTCCGTTTGCAGAATTGCAGACATTTGCAAATCCTTAAAGTTGTGACAATGGCAGATTCAACTAAACGTTCCTTAGAGACTGTAGGCACAGTGTTTTTGAAGTGTTTGCAAACAGAAATTGATGCCTACGTGCTAAAGGGAATGAAGGGGTGTATTTTGTCTGTGTCAGAACTTGATAGAAATGGGTTTAAAACTGTGTTTGAAAATGGGGTTTGCACTATTTCAAAGAATAACGTATCTCTTTTGCAGGTGGAATGCAGAAATGGGTTATATTATTTTGAGACAAGTCCAGATGAAGTTGAACAGGTTCATGCTGGTTGTGTGAACTCACCTACCCATAATTCTTGTGTTCATTTATGGCATCGCCGTTTGGGACATATTAATTTTCAGTATGTTAAAAGACAACCTGAATTATCAGAAGGGTGCAAATTGAACAAATGTACTAAGTATTTGGATTGTACTGCATGCAAAAGGGCGAAGGTTCATAGATGCAGCTATCCCAGTTCAAATAGGAAATCTGACAAAGTATTCCAACTAGTGCATATGGACCTATGTGGCCCAATGCCTGTTGCTAGCATGGGAGGTTCGAGGTATGCACTGTGTCTCTCAGATGACAAAACAAAGGTTACATGGTTTTTTCCTCTCAAAACAAAAGCAGATACTGCAGAAACAGTTAAAAATTGGGTTCATGCAGTAGAACTTGAATTCGGTACTAGAGTACTTGCTTTTCAAACAGACAGAGGGTCAGAATTTACCGGGTCTGTGTTGCAGAATTTCTTTAAGAAAAAGGGAATTAAGCATCGTCTGTCTACACCTTATTCCCCCCAAGAAGGAGGCGTGGCCGAACGTAAAAACAGGGTTCTGCAAGAGTTGGCAAACTCTATGTTGTTTGATGCTAAACTTCCTCAAAGTTACTGTGCGGAAGCTTGGCAGACGGCTACTCATGTTCTGAACCGAGTATATAATTCGGTAATTGATACTACGCCATATTTTGCTTTATATGGGAAGAAGCCCAAAGTTAATTACTTTCGGGTGTTTGGATCTCAAGCCTATGTACTTATCCCAAAAGTGTTAAGGAAAAAGGGAAGTCCAAGGGCTAGGAAACTCATCTTTTGTGGGTACGAACCACATGCCAAATCTTGGAGGTTCGTAAACCCAGATGGGGATACTACAAGAGTGGTCCTCAGTAGGAGCGCTGAATTTTGTGAGCAATCCGGATGGACTCACTTACATGCTAACCCTGACATTTTGAGAGATGATTTAGGCATTTATGCTGAGAAAGAAAGTCCAGAGGATGATGAGGCAGAAGGGGATGGTGCACATGGTTCAGATGCAGATTCTGACCAGGCACAAGGTTCTTCTCCTAAGGTAGAAAAGCCAGAATCTAAGAGTGTTCCAACATCGCCAGTCATTAGGCCTAGCAGACAGCAAAAGCGAAGCAGGTCGCCTGCAACACCAAGCCCAAAGGAGGTATCTAAACGGAGGTCTTTATCCCTAGAGGCACGTCCAGACATAAAGTCTGAGACAGATTCTGACAGCCAACGGTCAGAGGGGGCACAAGAGGAGCAATTGCGCAGGTCAACACGTGCCACAAAGGGCAAGCCGCCAGAGCGGTTTAAGGTGACAAGTGTATACGTAAATATGGCACAGTGTGAGCCAGATAGCTATGTAGAGGTACAACAGCTTCCAAGCTCAGAAGCCGCAAAGTGGCAGGAAGCAATGGAAAAAGAGATGGCTTCAATGAAGTCTCTTGGTGTGTTTACAAGTACAGAGCTTCCAAAAGGCCAACAAGCTGTAGGTTGTCGATGGGTATATCGTTTAAAGCCCACAACTACTGAGGAGTTGCAATATAAAGCCCGACTAGTTGCAAAAGGGTTTTCGCAGCGCAAAGGAGTTCACTATTCTCAAATTTATGCCCCTACTTCAAGACCGGAGTCATTAAGAATGCTTTTAGCCTCTTCAGCTAAGAAGGGAAATAAGCTGTTTCATTTTGATGTCAATGTGGCTTATTTAAATGCAGACTTACAGGAGGAAGTCTATATGACGCCACCACCAGGTTTTGAAGGAGACAAGCCAAACCAGGTCTGGCGCTTACACAAATCCATTTATGGGTTGAAACAGTCTGCCCGTAATTGGAATTCCTGCTTAAACGATGCTCTAGAGAGCATGGGGTTCAGAAAGAGCGCAGCAGATGCGTGTCTTTATCTAAAAGGCTCGGGATGTGAACAAGAAGCAGTCTTGATATTTGTTGACGATTTATTATACAGTGGAAAGGACGATAAACTTGCACAACAATTTGCCACAAAGCTTGGAGAAAGGTTTCAGATAAAATCACTAGGCAATGTATCTGTTTATCTAGGAGTTAAAATTCAGCAAGATGAAGATGGGAACTATTGGCTCAGCCAAGAAGCTAAGATCCAGCAGTTGCTGGAAAGGTTTAAAATGGACAACTGTGCTGGTGTTAAAACCCCAATGGAGTTAAGTTACACAAAGGATGCTCAAACTGAGCAACAGGCAGAGTTCTGTAATCCCGGGGTTTATCAGTCAGCGATAGGCAGTCTACTCCACATTGCACAGTGGACTCGGCCCGATATAACATATGCTGTCAACATGCTATGTAGACAAGCTGAAAAACCATCAATGCATGCTTGGCAAGGAGTAAAAAGAGTTTTAAGGTATCTCCAAACTACCAAAAGGTTTCGCTTAAAACTATCAGCAGAGGGCAGCACACAACTTGAATGTTGGGCTGACAGCAGTCGGGCTGATGCTGGACCAGATAGAAAATCAGTGTCAGGAATGGCCATAAAATTTGGAAATGCACTAATTGGTTGGAGATCAAGAAAACAATCACTTATAGCTTTAAGTTCAACTGAATCTGAGTTCAATGCATTATCAGATGTATGTAGAGAACTGGAATTTTATAAACAACTGGTACAAGAATTGTTTGGAGAATGTTCCCTACCTATCAGAGTGTGGGAAGACAATCAACCTTGTATTAAACTAGCTAAATCAGGTCAATTCAAGGCACACACAAAACACTTGGATATCCGTTATCAAAATGTATGCCAAAGTGTAAAACAAGGTTTAATTGAACTAAAGTATTGTCCAAGCCAAGAAAATCTCGCAGACGGTTTTACAAAAGCTTTGAGTCCGCAATCTCATAAATGTTTCTGTTCAGGTTTAAATTTGAATTAAGGTTGGTACAGCTCAGTGTTACGAGCGAGAGGGGGTGTTGGTATTAAAGGGTTAAGAAGCTCTAATCAAGACGCTCTAATCACTGAGCAGCTGGAGGTCGTTAAGCTTCCAGGAATGTGAGTTTGTATAAATAGTCAACTCACTCGTGTGTTTGTTCTCCTTCCCCCTTCCTTTTCATTTGGGGTGTGTTTGCTGAAATGTGTGATTCTTCACCAGGGTTTTTTTGTTTTGTGTAAATAAACCTTTTATTTGAGTTCCAAACCGCTTGCTCCAAGATTCCTTTATTGAAAAGATGCTGACTCTCCAGCCCTTCTTGAGCCGCTGTGCGAAAAGCTCTGCTGTAATGGGACATTGTGGCATCGGAAGCGCACTGGACATATGATTAGCATTAAACTAATTAAAGTTTAATGGGACAACTCCTGTATTGTCAAACGCAATTCTGAAACCCTGAAATGTCACAGGAGAGTTTGAAAACAATTAATGAGATTCCCTAATTTGATTTCTCTTGTAGTAATGAAAGTGGCATTCAACTAAAGGCAAGTAAATTAAGGAGAATGGCTGTTTCTCATAGGGAGGGGTGGTCTCAGTTCATTTTGCTGACTGAAAATTAAGGAGAATAAGGCAGTCATTAAAATCCACCAGCTCATGACCTGGCTAGAAATACACTGGTCCATGGATAACAAGGTCATGGCAGTATTTCAGTTTACTGACTTTAAAACACACACACCCAACAGCCATGGGACTGAAAGAACAGGACTCGCGCCCCCAACCCAACTTTGTGTTTATTAATTAGTATTATAAAAATCCATGGTCTCCATCTTTTCTCCCTGTGAGACGCTTGCTGTTATTTGAAAACTCTCCTCACGGAATTCTAGAAATATCTGCCACCCAAAAAGACAAAGATATCGTGCAAATGCGCAGTGAGTCATAGATATGCTACCACAGCTGTTTACTTGCTTTCAGTTTCAATACAAGTTTTTGAAAAACAGTCTCAAGACTTTTTAGGCTGTTGCCTTTCCCCTCCTTCATCTGGTTGACAGGCTTCTTTTTTACTTTAGTTTCCTTCTCTGTTTACTGACTTGAGAAACGCCTCTTATTCCTGCAGTGGACTCTGCCATTCCGTGACTGGCTGGCATTTTCAGACTTCCTGCTGCTTGGCTGTCTGTTTTATTATGCAGAGAGGGAAGTAATCCCTGGGCCATTTCGACTGAGCAATAAACTAGATGTGCCCTGTGCAGACATGTTTAAGGCCAAACCAAAAATGATCGCAGCATATGGAAAGTTCAGTTAGTATCCCCAACGTAGGGTGAATATAGGAAGAATTTTTATTTCATTTCATTTTGTGCAATAAAAGTAGCACTTATCAAAGCAGATACCAAGTAGGTGAAGAAACATGCAAATGTTGTTGTTGTTTTTACAAAAGCACTTACACCACAACCCTTACTCTCAGGTAAGTGTGCATAGGACTGCAGCCTTGTATTGCAATCCATGTCTATTCAGGAATAAGTACCACTGAGTTCAATAGAGCTTATTGCCAGTTAAGTGGGTACAGGATTGCTGCTGTAGGCTTACTTCTGAGTAAACATGCTGTAGATTGTGCTGTGACGTTCCAGTCTTAAAAGAACGTATGTGGGAGTAAGCCCCACTGGGACAGAAGCATTGTTCATTCTTATCACATGGGTCTCAGTTACGGTCTGGTAAGTTCAGCTGCATGAGGAAGGTGGAGTGATAGCAGCATCCTCCTGGCAATGCTGCCACTCACCAGGATGAGGTAAAGCGTCAGTGTGGTCAGGGGAACTCTGACTTGGTCGCCATGCAGATGTACATGGCCCCTACGCCGCTGCCACTCTGCCTCCCTCTGCATGTGATACTGCTGGGTAAGTTTATACTTACCCATGTGATACGCTGCATTTAATACTGCGGGGGGGGGGGCTAGGGAGGGGCAGATATTACACTGTGAACTGGGCCATCCCAAGATATTTTGTGGACTGAAGGAAAGGACAAGATTGTGCTCCCTCTGCATTCCACATACAAAAGCTGTCTCAATTGATGGTCAATCTTACTTTGACACCAATGACATGACAGCATTCCCCACTGCACTTGAGGCAGCAGGAGCAGGCTACTTCAGGGGTGGCCAGGATAGGCCATGTAGCGTAAGGTTACCAGATCTTTTTCAAAGAATCCGGGGACACTTTTTTTTTTTTAGAGAAAAAAAAGTTATGGTTTTATTTTTTAAAGAAAGAAGTAATATCTTCTCTTCTGTGGTTTCCTCTGTCACACAGCCTTCCTCTAGGCCCCGGCCTGCTCTCTCAGAGCGCTAGGCGCCACGGAGTAGGCTTGGGTCGGGCCTGGGCTCGGCCACGTGTCCTTGCGCGCCTGGTGCTCTCCTACCTGTTTTCCTCAGCGGCGGCAGCGGCGTGGCAAGGTCAGGGCTCCCCTCTTTTTTCTCCTTCCTCTTTCTCTCTCTTCCTTCTCCTTCTCCTCTCTTCCTTCTCCCTGCGTCAGCTCTGGGGTTTTCCTGGCCCCGGAGCGCGACTGGGCAGTCGGCCGGGTGGTCCCCATATGACGTGTCTTGTGCCGTTGAACCAATCACGCAACATTCATTCCCTACTAATAAATCTGCAACACTTAAAATATAAATACGGGGACGTTAAATGAAATCCGGGGACATTCCAGGGACAGATTTTGTCCAGGGACAGATTTGTAAATCCGGGGACTGTCCACAGGAAACGGGGACATCTGGTAACCATAATGTAGCGCACAAACATTTTGTCCTTCAGCTGACTGGAATGACTGGGGTCTTTCAAATGAAGGAAGCAACACTTAAGGGCTGGCTGCCACTGCTGCCTACCAACATCTGCTGCCTGAGGTGCTCGCCTCATTTTCCCTAATGGTAGGTCCTGTGCATGAAAAAGAGGTTGGTGGTATTAGGTTTTCCTTGATTCAGGACTTATTTGACCTTTCTTACTTGAAACTTGTAAAAAAGTTGATTACAGAAGGTGAAAGCCTGAGACAGCAAGAAAAACACCAAGAGGAAATTAGTCGGACTGAATTTAATGGTCCTGAAATCTGAAGCTGTGAATACATTGGAAGCACAGTAGGATTCATCTGGGTAAATGTTTGATTTATTTAATCTCTTAATTTCATGAGAAATCGAAGGAGGCAATAGTGGGCGAGCATGTCAATTGAAAATGGGCTTGTCCATGGGCAGACAAATGCAGCTGGGCATTTAATATTTACAAATATAATTGCTACAAAAAGGACCTGTTTCCTTTCAGAGGGAACTTTAGCTGGCAGATTCACAGTTTGAGTGTTCAGTTTACATGGAGGCACACTTTAATATCTCCAAATTATACATTTTGTATGTGCATGAAAGAACTTACTATCATTTTGACAACAACATTTAAGCTCATTGTGAGATCATCTTGAGGTTTCAGGACATGTTCAATTCATACAGTAGAAAAACATTTCAAAGGTAATGCATTTTTCAAGAGGATGCCTTACTATTTCTTTTAGAGTTACAGTGGTACCTCAGTTTAAGAACTTAATTCATTCCAGAGGTCCGTTCTTAACCTGAAACGGTTCTTAATCTGAGGCGTGCTTTCGTTAATGGGGCCTCCTGCTGCCGCTGCGCAGCTGGCGCGCAATTTCCGTTCTTATCCTGGGGCAAAGTTCTTAAACTGGAGCAACCACTTCCTGGTTAGCGGAGTTTGTAACCCGAAGCGTCTGTAACCTGAGGTACCACTGTGCGTTTTGTTGATTAATCAAATTAATAATTTTTTAACAATTTCCTTAGCTTAAAAAGGAGCCTCCAACTGAATCTAAAAGGAGATTAGATGAATTCCTGGAGCATAAGTCTATCAGTGTCTGCTAGCTGTGATGGCTGTATATTGTCTCCGCTGTCAGAGGCAGGTTGGTTCTGAACACCAGTTGCTGGGGAGCACAAATGGGGAGAGTGCTGTTGGGCTCAGGTCCTTCCAAAAGGCATCTGGTGGGCCACAGAGAGAACAAGATGGTGGACCAGATGAACCTTTGGTCTGATCCAGCAGGGCTCTTCTTCTGTTCTCAACACATTTTTGAATAATGTTTATTATTTTTAGTATAAGCATAAAATATACTTATACTATAAAAAAATTCAAGTGACAGCTGCCATCTGAAAAAAAAAATTCCCCTTCTCCCACACACAAGAGGAAATGTCTCTTTTAAGACAGTGCCTGCTGCGACACATACAGGCACCATCAAAAAATTTTTAAAAAATTTCTTCAAGACTGTCGTTTTATATTGAAATCATACAGAATTATTGGTTGAGTAATCAATCAATTAATTTAAGGGCATGAATTACCTAACAGTGTGATCCTGTGAATAAGAAGAGCCTTGTGGGACCAGGCCAAAGATCCACATGGCCCAACGTTCTTCTCTCACAATCAATAGGTCATAAATGATAAGGATTGTAGGCCAGCAGCATGAGGAAGGCCATGGGTTAGTCACCCCGATGTATGTAGTGCTGAAGTAAGAGCTGTGAAAGACAGCTAGGTATATATATATATATATCAGGGAACTGCCATCAGAGGCGAGAGGAGAGGTAAGACGCTCCAATGATGCAGGGGAGGGAACTAGCAAGGAGAGAGAGAGAGCTTCCGCTGGGGAAGGAAATCCAGGGGACACCAGGGAGAAAGGGGAAGCTGAGAGCAAGGCGGAGGGGAGGCTCCGAGACTCTTCCAGTGAAATCAGCGGAGAGAGCACAGGACCTCCACTTGGCACGCAGAGAATCTAGGAGGAGACTTGGAGTCAAGGAATTTTTATGTTGGAGGAAGTTTAGGAAACGCCCACTGACGGATTCTGCCAGTGACTGACACAGTAGTGTTGTAAGGGCTGTCAAACCAGGGAAAGGTTTTAGCTATACAACCAGCTTTGAGCAGTTTGCAGTTTACGCACAAGCAACCCCAATTCCCATTACAATATATATATATATATATATATATATATATATATATATATATATATGCAGGTTTTGGTGTTGAGGGGGTGTGGTGTATAGCCTCCAACGTTCTGGGCAGAGAGGAAGTTCCCAGGTTAATGTGCCTTTTCTTCTTTTGTTCATTAATTACTTGAGGGATATCTTGAGTGATTACTTGAGTGATATTCTGAGTACCACTTAGGAGGGTCATTAGGTGTGGATTAGTTGCTAAAGCTTTCGTGTCTTGACCTCTTGAGCTTGTGAAAAGTTTTTCTGAGAAGATAGCTGTACTGCACTTAGTTGTGCTCTGGAAGAAAAGGCACATTAACCTGGGAACTTCCTCTCTGCCCAGAACGTTGGAGGCTATACACCACACCCCCTCAACAGTATTTATAGGAACTCAAACACTGAGACCCTGCTCTGTTCTAGTAACAAGAAGCCGAAAGCACCAGCCTGAAGATGACGAGTGAGACCTCGTCGAAACGTCGCCTAGACACCCCAACTCTTACACGGGAAGACACCCGAAGACACCAAAACCTGCATTCCTGTACCCGTGAAAATCTACGAAAGCATATATATATATATATATATATATATATATATGACTGACCCCCTTCTTTGGAAATTAAACCACTGTCCAGACTTTAAAATTCAAAAATGTTACTTGCAGAAAGTTATAAAAACATAATATTTATACTCACATGCTTCTCCAAGCATGGGTTTGCAGTCTTTTCCAAACAACTGTATTTTCCTCTCTTTCTAGAGCTCAGCGCTCAGCCTTCTATATCTCAGCTAGGCCACACCTTGCAGCTCCTATGAGAGATTTCCACTTCTACTATATTGGCCTGAATATAAGCCACACTTTCTCCCCAAATTCCGATTGTAAAAAGTTAAGGTGCGGTTTATATTCACATCCTTACGGTATCGCTGCTGAAACAGCTGCCCATGAGGACCATCAGGGGTGCAGGACAATGGCGCCCATCCCAACCACGTTTCCTAAGCCTCCCCCTAGCCACTGTAAGGAAGGGGGAAGGGGGGAGGCCGCCAGCAAAACAGACCGGCTCCGTCCCCCCCCCAGAAGCAGCCCGGGAGCATAGGGCAACAGCACACAGCCCGCCTGCCTGCCACTCCCAAGCCCAGTGGCGTAGCGTGGGGGGTGCATGGGGGGCCGACCGCACCGGGCGCAACATCTGGGGGTTAGGGTTAGGGGTGCAAATCCACGGGTTAGGGGGCACAAATTACTTGCCTTGCCCCGGGTGCTGACAACCCACGCTACGCCACTGCCCAAGCCTCCCCCGGCCCCGGCTTGAAGAGGTAGTGTGGGCATGCCAGGAGGCAGTAGTGCCAGGAGGCGGGTGCAAAGCGTGCTCCGAACCAAGCACCAGTGCCAACTGCCCCCCATCCCCACCCCTGTTCCCCGTTCAGGGCAGTAGAGCCAGGAGACAGGCCACACCCACAAATAAGCCTTGAATTTTAAAGGTGTGGCTTATTTGCGGGTGCGTCTTATATTCGGGCCAATACAGTATCTTCTCCTGCAGCTTTGCTCTTTTTCTTTCAAGCAGAGAAGAACTCCAACACTCTATACAATGTAGCAATGTTCACAGTGGATTCTAAATACGGTCATCTTGCTTCAACATAAAATGGAGTCTCTCCTTCACTAGATAGCTCCCATGTGACCAATGTTAGCCGATCACATGAAAACTACTAGAGAACTTTCAGTTACCAACCAATCAAATTTAAACTCATAGAATGTTGTATTATTTTACTGGTGTTAGCCGCTCTGAGCCCGGCTTCGGCTGGGGAGGGTGGGATATAAATAAAATTTTATTATTTTATTATTATTGTTATTATTAGTAATGCATACAAGTATTTACAATTCCTGTGAATTAAATTACTATACTTAACATGTAGTGTGTTCATGGAAGAGAGAAAGCGTTCACAATAGTCTCTTTTACTATTAATTTCAATTATTTTAAAATATTTCTAATTGTTATAAACTGTTTTTTACTGATGATATTAAAATTACTCTGTGTATTCTGATCTTACAAATGGCGCAAGCGTCAGCGGCGCCATTTGTAAGATCAGAATACACAGAACATATATAATTACAATCTATAATCTAATAATACGGATGTATCTGTTCTATGGATATACCTGATCTTAAGAACTTTGTGGATGTGCTCCTATCCGTCTACCCAACAACCGGAGACGATTGAGCGACAGCCTCCTGCTTCGGACTGCCGGATTACCCGATTTACCGGTGCGACGTGCTTGTCTTCAGAGCCCGGCAGCAGAAGAGAGAGCCATCTAGTGGTCAGAGCGTTTATTGTGATTAGAACTCTCTATTTTGACGCCTACTTTTCTATCTGTTCTCTCTGCCCTTGCGGTCCCGCGCCCGCCCCCCCCCCGATTTCCCTCGGCTTCTCCCTCTCCGTCGCTCTGCCCCCCTCCCTCCCCCCCACCCCTTATTATCTCTCCTCTCTATGGTTTTTCGCAGGTAAAAGGTACAGGGACTTTTGACGGGGGAATTTTTTTAATCTGTTAATTCTCATCTGTTAATTGCAAAATCGATCCTCCCGACAAAATCTCCAAGAATCCACTGTGGAGATCGGAGAACATACACCCCATCTCATCGCAAACATAAGATCTCCAATTTTTTGAACTTCCTGAACTCCAGTCTCTTGAACTCTCTTGAATCTTGAGGCCTTAGGACTATTACTGATACCCCCAAGGTTGCAGCATGGCGGAATGAAATAAGACGACCTTTTGGCAATATAAAGACTGATAAGTGACTGTTAATTGAGCTGATTTCTGCGTAATCTAAAGATTGCCAAATTGAGAGCTAGGACTAACTAAGCATACGGGTAATTGTTCTAGGAGTGCTGCAAGCATACTGTTTTTCTTTTTTTTTCTTTTTTAAGTTTAGACTATCTTCAAAACTTAAGAATGTCAAACACTGGGAAAAGACCTGAAGGGGGAACGCCAGTGGATAGGAAGGGATCAAAGCAAGAAGGAGACTTCAGAGCAGAGATATTGAGAATGTTTGCGGAGATAAAAGAGAGTGAAAAAAGTGTTGAGCGTAAACTAGAACAAGTAGAACATAGAATTGGGGAAGTGGACAAGAAGTTAGATGAAACAGTCAGTGAACTGAAAAGTCAAATGAAAGAGGTATTTAGGAGGACGCAGACAGTGGAGGAAGGTCTGAAAAAGACAAAAGTAGAATTGAAGGAAGTAAGACGTGAGGAAGAAAGAATCAAAGCCGAGATACTGGGTCTAAATAAAAGTCAAGAGGATTTAAAAGATTGGATTGCTATGAACGAATTAAGACAGAGGGAGGCTAATCTTAGGATGAGAGGCATACCTGAAGCTCAAGGGGAAAATATAAAGGAGAAAATAACAGTAGAACTAGCCCTCTGGTTGGAATTACCAACAGAAGATGTAGACAAGGCAATACAATCAGCTTTCAGGCTAAAAGCTAAACTTCCAAAGAATAAAAAATTCATAGGAGATTGCTTAATTATATTCAAGGATAAGGAAATAAAAAATAAGATCCTACACAAGAGCAGAGAGAAAAGGTTAAACATTGGAGGAAACAATATAATAATTTTCAAAGACATTCCGGTCAGGCTTCTAAAGCGTAGAGACTCCTACAAAGAACTAGTACAGATACTTAAAAGAAACAATATCGAGTATAAGTGGGAGTTTCTGGAGGGCGTCTCCTTCACATACAGGAGTAAAAGGCAAAAATTGACAAATCCGGGAGAAACAGACAAATTCCTAAGGAAATATAAAGAGTTGAAACCGCAAAGAGAGGTGGGGGAGGGGGGAGTGGGACCGGGAGGGGATTTGGGGGGGGGACGGGGGGTTCGGGGGGGAGGGGGGGAAGAAGGAGGGTCTGAAGAGGAAGCCTAAAAAGAATCAATAGTTGCTTCATTTCTTCTTTTTTCTTTTTTTTCCTTTATCTCGCCCTTAATTAAATCGCAATGGTGTTAAAGATATCAAGTTGGAACGTTAATGGGATGAATGATAAAGGGAAAAGGAATCGAATTGAGCACATTTTGAAGAAGGAAGGATTAGATATTATATGTCTCCAAGAGACACATATAGCGAGGAAACACAAAAGAACTCTGATTAATCCAAGATTGGGGAATGAGTTTATATCTTCAGACCAGAGTAAAAAGAGAGGAGTGGTTATCTATATAAAGAAACAAATCGAAGCGAAACTCCTTTTCAAAGACGAAGAAGGAAGGATACTAGCAGTACAAATAAATTGGCAGGGAGAAAAGATTATAATAGCTGGAATATATGCGCCCAATGTAAATAAGTCAGAATTTTACGGAAGGTTGGAAGAAAGGTTATTTGATTATGCCGACCAAAAGATTATACTATTAGGCGATATGAACGGTGTGGTGTCGCTAGAATTGGATAGATTGAGGAACACAAAAGGAAAAGAAGGGAAGCTACCCAGAACTTTTTTCTCTGTGGTCCAGAATTGCAATTTGGTAGATATTTGGAGGTTTAAATACCCCCTTGAAAAGCAATACACCTTCTATTCAGAACCTAACGATTCATCATCAAGACTAGACCAGATATGGGTCTCGAAAGAGTTAGTCCCAAGATCTCTACGGGTGGAGATCCAGGTTAGAACTATTTCAGACCACAATCCAATAAAAATGGAATTGAAAGAGCAGGAAAGCAGACTATTTAGATGGAAATTGAAGGACTATCTGCTAGATGACCAAGAGGTAGTAGAAAAGGCTCAAAATAGATTAAAAGAATACTTCGAAGATAATTTGGGCAATAATACAAAGCCCAAGGTGGTATGGGATGCAGGAAAGGCGGTGATGCGGGGCTTCTTTATTCAACAGAGTGCAATTAAGAACAAAAAAAGGGAAAAAGGGAAAAAAGAAATTATACAACAACTAGCAGAGAACGAGCAGAAACTAATCAAAAATCCAAAAAATAAGAAAATAAAAGAGAATATAAAAGTCTTACAATCCCAATATGCAATGCTGATAAATAGAGAGATAGAATGGAAAATTAAAAGATTGAGACAGAGGAATTTCGAACATGCCAACAAAACGGGGAAGATATTAGCTTGGCAACTGAAAAAAAGGAAGGAACAGAACACGATAAACAAGATAGTGGTGGAAGGAGAAGAAATAAACAAACCTAAAGAAATAAGAAAAGCCTTTTTGGATTTCTATGGAGAACTTTTCAGAAATACAGAAAAGAATAAGACGAGGGAAATAGAGAGATACTTAACATCCAAGAATATAAAAAAGATCCCCGCGGCAGATAAAGAGAAATTAAATGCCCCGATCGAGGTGGAGGAAATAAAAGCAATAATAACAGACCTAAAAAATGGGAAAGCCCCGGGTCCAGATGGGTTCACTAGTAGATATTATAAAGAGATGGAATCGACTTTGCTATATCCCCTACAAGAAGTAATGAATAATATTTTGAAGGAAAGAGAAATACCAGAGACGTGGAAGGAGGCACTGATCACACTAATTCCAAAGCAAGATTCAGAATTAGATCAAATCAAAAATTACAGGCCGATTTCCTTACTAAACGTAGACTACAAGATCTTTGCGGGAGTCCTGGCAAGAAGATTTAAAGACATTTTGCTAAATAGTATCCATAGAGACCAAGCCGGCTTCCTGCCGGGCAGGCAAATGAAGGACAATTTAAGAAATATTATAAATATTATAGAATATTTAACAGAAAGGTGCGATAAACAAGGCATACTGCTATTCGTGGACGCTGAAAAAGCGTTTGATAACGTAAACTGGGAATTCCTATTGAAACAATTGGAGTACATGGAAGTGGGTACTGAATTTTCCAACGGCATAAAAGCAATATATACGGAACAAAAAGCAAGATTAATAATAAACAACGTAGAGACGGAAGAAATAACAGTAACTAAGGGAACAAGACAGGGATGCCCATTGTCCCCACTGTTATTCATAACGATATTAGAGGTTCTACTAAAAACCATCAGAGATAATAAAGAAATCAAAGGCATTAGGGTCGGCCAGCACGAGCATAAAACTAAAGCTTTTGCAGATGATCTGGTCGTAACATTGGAAGAACCATTAGACTCAACAAAAAAGGTAATCAGAGAATTTGATCAATTTGGGGAGGTTGCAGGCTTTAAATTAAATAAAAGAAAAACAAAAATAATAGCTAAAAACATGCAGGCAGCCGAAATTGAGGAATTACAAAGAGAAACAGGAATAGAGGTAACTAAGAAGGTGAAATACTTAGGGATATGGGTAACGCCAAAAAATATAGATCTCTTCAAAAACAATTACGAAACGGTATGGAAGGGAGTTAAGAAGGACATAGAAACGTGGGGTCGGTTAAGACTGTCATTTTGGGGTAGAATAGCTACAATCAAAATGTCGGTATTTCCAAGAGTTTTGTTCCTCTTTCAAAACATCCCGATTATTAAGGGTACCAAGATATTTAAAGCCTGGCACAAAGACATCTCCAGATTCATCTGGCAGGGGAAGAAGCCGAGAGTAAAGTTTAAAATTTTGACGGACACGAAAGAAAGAGGAGGCTTCGCCCTCCCTGATTTGAAGATATACTACGAGGCATCTAGCTTATGCTGGATAAAGACATGGATAAAACTAGAGGACGGGGAAGTGCTAGACTTAGAGGGTCACGATAACCGATATGGGTGGCATGCTTACCTGTGGCATGGACGGAAGAAAGGCCACAAAGGATTTGGGAATCATATATTCAGGGGTCCTTTGTTGGAGGTTTGGGAAAGATATAAGGAGATGTTAGAACCCAGAACACCCCAATGGTTATCTCCATTAGAGGTAATGGCCATCAAAAAGATTAATATGGGAACCAACTGGGCAACCTACGAACAATTGCTTATGAAGGAGGAAGGAAAATGGAAAATGAGGCCGTACGATCAGGTTAAATTTCAAGTATACGATTGGCTACACTACCACCAAATAAATGATATGTTTAGGAAGGATGTAAAAGAAAAAGGCTATGCCGACAAAAACTCTAGATTCCAAACTGAGATCCTGGGGAGCAACATAAAAATATTATCCAAACTGTACAAGTACTTACTGGACTGGAACTTAGCTGACGAAGAGGTTAAGGTGGTAACGACTCACTGGGCTAGAGATCTTGGCCGTAATATTTATTATGAAGAGTGGGAAAAACTCTGGAAACAACACTTAAAATTCACGGCCTGTGTGTCAATTAAGGAGAACCTAATGAAAATGTTTTATCGCTGGTACCTGACTCCGGTTAAGTTAGCTAAAATGTATGGATCCTGCAATAAATGCTGGAAATGTAAGGTAAGGGAAGGTACCTTCTACCACATGTGGTGGGAATGCCCAAAGGTCGTAGGGTTCTGGGAGAGCATATACGACGAAATGAAAAAAATGTTAAGATATACCTTCAACAAAAGACCAGAGGCGTTCTTGCTAGGTTTGGTAGGAAAGGAAATTAAGAAGAAAGCCTATAAATTGTTCCAATACGCAACAACGGCAGCAAGGGTCCTAATAGCAAAAAATTGGAAGCAGGAGAGTATTCCAACAACGGAGGAATGGAGAAGTAAATTATTGGAATATGTGGAGATGGACAGGATGACATGTAAAATTAGATACACAAAAGATCAGAGGTTTGTTGAAAATTGGGAAAGTCTTACGAAATATCTGGAAAGCTTAATCGATGAACAGATAACACTAGTAGGTTTCCAAGAAGCTCTGTAAGAGGTAAAGGGTAAAGCTGAAAGAAAATGGATGGATGAGAATGACTTATGGCTTTACAAATATGGAAATGCGGACTTATTGTTTAATGTTACTTTGGACGATTCGTGGAATGACTGAAGGAAGTCAACTCTTTTTCTTTAAGTGAACAGATATGAGTTTTGATTAAGTTTGTTATGTATTTTGACTTTTGTAAACTAATAAAAATTATGCACGGAAAAAAATAAAATTACTTGTGAACTGCTTAGAGGTTTTACTACAACCAGGCAGTATATGAATGCTGATAGGCAAGGAAATAAATAAAAGTGGCAATTTCCCTTCCCGCCCTCTGCCCCCGCATCTCCCACAGTGTTGTGGAGAGTCTCTAACCACCTAGAACAGTTTTTTGGGTGCAGGGAACTGCTGAAAGAAGGGGGATCAGTGAAAATTGTCTCCCCATCCTGTTCACGGAAGTCACTTATAGATCAAAGAGCCATCGATGAAGAAACAGGCAGCACTGGATATAACCCAGTGTATAGAGTCCAAAACTTTTCAGAAACCTCAGAATGTCATTTTCCACGATACAAATAAACATATTCAATCAGATTAGCAAGCCATCCTCTCGGAGCAGGAGGATCAGAAGTCAATTAATTATATCTGTAGCAGTAATTCAGTTCTAGCTTGACTGAGGATGTCCCTGAACTTCATAATCTTTCATATATCTTTATAGAATATGTAATTATTCAACAGGCAAAGTATAATCATTGCACCAATCTCTGAAATTGTTTTGTTCACAGAAAGAAACACCCTAGAAGCTTATTGTTTCCACCAGTCATCTTTTGCCTACCGGCACTTTTCATTCCCATTTCTGTACATCTCTGGAGGACAAGGCACCAGACAGCAAAACCAAAACATTTTAGAAGAATTTACCGTTATATCAGAGATCCATTTTTGGCCCTCCAGATGTTGTTGAACTCCACCTCCCATCAGCCCCAGCTGGTATTAAGCAATTTCAGCTCCTGTACAACTTTTTCAGATCCTGCTTCAAATGCTTCTCACTTCTCCAGCATGGGAAAGAAACGGGTTTGTGTTAGGAAATATGAAAAAGCAAGCTAACATGGGAAAATGCAAAGAAGCTTGTTTTAATCCCTGCAAACCTTTAGTTCTTCGATGTCCATGGAAACAAAAATGGAAGTTCAGAAATGAAAGTCCTTGATATTTCATAAACATTGCTTTTGTTAGAGAAAGCAACTTGAAATGATAGCATTTCCAAGGATATTTATTGAGTTTCATGTGGCTATTTTATTCACAGTTACTATGACACTTCCTATGAGTGATAATGATACGATTAAAAAGTTTGATGTTAAAAATTTCAACTCAATATCCCAATTTACTGATAGTCTCTAATACTGTGATCTGTTAAGCTACTTGAAGGTAGCCCAGTAGCAGGGTCAAGCAAATGGATCCATCACACTCCCACATCGAGATGTGCTTCATTCCTTCCCTCAGGATTATTATTATTATTATTATTATTATTATTATTATTATTATTATTATTATTTCCAATCTGTGACATGGCAGACAATTGCAGCTTGTTTAAAGAACAGGAGAAATTTAAGATTAGGGTCCTCTGAAAAATTCCATGAATAAGGCAGGGTAAATGCCCAACAAAAGCTTCACCTGCAAGAGCCCTCCAAAAGTAATAATAATAATAATAATAATAATAATAATAATAATAATAATAATAATAATAATAATAATAAATTTATTATTTATACCCCGCCCATCTGGCTGGGTTTCCCCAGCCACTCTGGGTGGCTTCCAACAAAATATTAAAAATACAATAAAACATCAAACATTAAAAACGTCCCTAAATAGGGCTGCCTTCAGAGGTCTTCTAAAAGTCAGGCACTTGTTTATTTCCTTGACATCTGATGGGAGGGCGTTCCACAGGGCGGGCGCCACTACCAAGAAGGCCCTCTGCCTGGTCTACTCAAGACTTTCCCTTAATGAGGAGATATTTTCCATGATCCAAATCACTCTATAGTTACTTAAGTGATCTGGGGGGGGGGGCAGCCTTTATAATAACATGACCTTTGAAGAGTTAAATATTGGAACTTTTCATAATGGATTAGACTTTCTTTTGCTCAGCTGTTCAGTTTCATTTGTGTTCTCATCCCAGAAGCATGTTTGTTTGCCTAAGTAAGAAGGATGAGTTTGTTTATTCTGCAGTTATCATGATGAGTAGAAAAGGGCTGGGTGCTTACTGCTAAAGAGTGAAATAAACAGCTACAGCAGAATTGCTGTTGACATCATATATGTTTGAGGTGTTAGAAAAACTACTACTGGTAGCAGCACCATCTGTGATCATGGCAACGTAAGGTAAGAGTGAAAAGTTCATTTGCGTACTGTTACATGCTGGAAAATAGACAAGAGTGATATTCCCATTTGCTCCTTCCAGGAAACACTTCAAGTGAAATCTATTTTACAAGGTATCCTAGAGAGTAAAAAACATGGAGAACACAAAACAAATAGGAAATAAATATTGCAAGCATTACAAATCATTATAAATTTATATAGCACGAATCTTAAACTAGCAACAAAGTGGATAATTTATTTCACCCTTGTAGAGATGCTTATGCATTATTCCAATCTTTGATTAGCTAATCCTTGGAATTACTTACAACGAATGATAGCCAGCATTAATCATACTGAGAGGAGGCCCACTGAAATCAAAAGGCCTACTCAGAAAGTATTGCATTAACTTATATACATTTTGTAAACTTCAGAGCACATTAATTGCATCGCTGCTTTCGGTCATCACTTTGGGCAATCACAGAGCAAACTTAGATGAGATGAGGAAAGAAATGGGGATTTATTTTATTTATTTCATGTATTCTGCCCTTCCTCCAAGGGACACAAAATGATCTGCTTGCGAGTATTTAATTTCATTGTCACCACAACATTGTGTTCGTCTGAGAGATGGCTTTCCCCAGGCTGCCCAGCAATTCCCATAGTCTTCGTAGGGATTTGAACCCAGGTTTTTCCAGTCTAACATATTGCGAACTTGTTATGCCAGAAAAGTGTGTCTTGCTAACACAAAATTACCCAGCAACACAAAAGAATTACTGCTGTTTCTTCTGCCATTTTGTATATGGGGATGGTTTTCACACCCTGTCAGACCTCCCTCTTCCCAAGCTCTCTGCAATATTCATATTTCACACCCAGAACTGCAACAAGACAATGTTTGACTTTATTTGGGTATGGATAATCGTGAGATCCACATGGGTTTATGTCTGAGATGCATGATATTATTAGATCTCCACAGACAAATCCTCACCTAACATTTCTCCAGGATGATGAAATGTGTGTGCATTTTTTTTTTACTCATGTAATTGCCCTTAAGTTGTGTGTGTGTGTTTTTTTTTTGGGGGGGGGCAATCTTGTGTGTGCCTTCAGTACAGTTACATCCTTTCAACCTTCACAGGTTCCAAAAGCTGTAACTTCATAGGCTATTCCTGATCTCTCTCTCTCTCTCTCTCTCTCTCTCTCTCTCTCTCTCTCTCTCTCTTTTTTTCCTTGTGTGTAAGGGTTTGCGTGCCGTTTTTATAATGTTTTCATTGATGTCAAGACCTTGGTATAAAAACAAGACTAGCTCTGTACTAATTTACCCCGTGGTCTCCCGTGCCTTTCATTGCCTCTCTCCTTGAGCAACTGGCATAGCTGCAGGACTGTTTACTCCATGGCTTATTTCCCCTTTATCTTTGATGTCCCAGGATGTCAAAGGCTGTGAATTTAATATTGATTTTATAAAGTACTTTTACTGTAACATGTCAGTTAGGATTAGCTTCAACCTCGAGGAAGCTCAGGCACTGAGCTGGATTTGCACGCAATGTGGCTCTCCGGCTCTCAGACTCTTTACCCGAGCCAATGCTTTATTTATAAGAGTGACAGTGTGCTGTGAAAGCAGGGACAGCACACAGCCCCCAGCCATCTCTGTGTCTTGTATACACAGCATCAGTGCCCTGTGTATACATTAGGCTTGAAAATGTAAGTGGATCAGAGAGACGTATCATTTGCTGGTATGTAAACAGACAGATGAGTTTATAGATCGCATTAAACCCCAGTGGCTGTAAGTAGTGGGAAGAAAGGCACTTCTGCCCGGGCTCCCAACCCCCACTCACCCTTGCTCCATCCTATTTCCCCCCTTCTTCTGGTGCCGCTATAACCGTTACCGTAACATATTCACAACAGATGGCAATTCTTTCCACATATAAACTGTGTGCACCCGGTTTTGTGTAACATGCAAGGGGATGTTCACTGATCATGCAGGCTACCTGCAGATTTCCTACAAGGAAGGAAGCAGTTGCTAAATAGGAAATGGACACATGTAAAGTAGCCTCTAGTCTCTCAGCTAGGTAGGCTTTTAGTGTTATACTTCCCGAGGAGGAAACATGTTGAGCCAACATTCAAAAACTTGGTTCCCATCCAGCCACTTCATTGCTTTTTATGAATGGAGTTGCTATTGGATTAAGGAAGAAAAAAATCCAGTGCTTAAACAGCAAAGCTTCGTGACCTAACTCATAACCTAACTGAGTATTGATCCTTTCTTTTCTCAGGATCAATGTAGGAGAAAAGGTAGCCTTTCAGGTTATTTAAAAAAAAAAAATTAGTAATGCCTCATGGATGCTCTTAAAGGTGAACCTACCTAATTGCGCCTTCCGAAACAATACGTTAACTGAAACATAAACGTCCTTTGAAATTTCCACTTTCCTGAATTTCTCAGTGCAATTCTCCAGCCATGTAATGTGTACAAAATTGCATAGATTTGGGTAAACTGTACATATAAATGCATACGTTAGTGAAAATAGCATACTAAAAAATGCATCATTTTAGGGGGAAATGGGTCAAAGGGAAATTGTGTCCAAAATGTGTATATTAGAACCGTCCTGAGACCTTAGGGTATAGGGTGGTATATAAATTCAAAAAGTAGTAGTAGTAGTAGTAGTAGTAGTAGTAGTAGTAGTAGTAGTAGTAAAATGTTGGTGAAAATTTGCAAACCAGTGTGGCAGTGTGGGGAACTGAACTTCAATTGGAAAAATGTGAAACTGAGAAAATGGACACATTTGTCAATAACTAGTAGCAGCCTTATTAATTTATTGAGTAACACATTCAATATAGAGGGATAGATACTGGATTTATCAGAGGATATTGAATTGTCAAATAAACTCCATGTGACAAAGGAGAATAGCCACCTTGTCATGAGAATTGAACAATTCGTGCCAACTGATTACACAGCGTTAATGAAAGATTAACTATTTAATGCATTAGCTTTTTGTGGCCGCACATAACAGCTGTGCACTTAGCCAAGCCGTGTCTATACCCCCCCCCACAACACGTATTGTCTCAAAGCTTGCCAGTTGATTTGAACTTTTCCCCACCCCACCCCCACCCCAAGCTGGGACTTAAAACCATTTAGATCTCTGAAGCATAGTTAAAATATTTCTTGATTTAAATCATTAATAATTCTGGAGGCCATGACTTCATAAAGCCTTGGCCACAGTGCTAACTAAATAATTATTATTATTCTACTTACGTCTCAGAGATTGTTGGTTTTTTCTCTCTAAAGAAATCTGGCAGGGTGCTGTCTAGACAGCCAAATGATAATCAGATTCTGTTTTACAACCTTTTCTAGCTCAAATGAAGTTGCTGCTGTTAATGTGCTTTTTTATTAAAAGTGCAGAATTTCAATAGTAAAAGGGAAAGGATGCAATAGTGATATTAATTTTGAGTTTCCCAGTCTTAGAGTGATATCCTAGGCATGTGCTCCTGGAAATAAGCCTCCCTAGTAAGTGTGTTTAGTGTAGTGCATCTGCAGCAGCATAACTGGACACCGCCTTCTGCCCCAGCTGCAACAAAACATGTCTCTCCTGTATCAGTCTCTACAGCCACAGCAGGTGCTGTAACTTCCCAACAGTTTAACTTCACCCCCAAAGGCACTCTCTTCCATTGTCTCCTGAGATAGATGGATGCTAACACAACACTACGTTGTGTTCCGCCAGATGGACTATAACTCCCGTCTGTCTTGATCATTGACCATGTTTTTGGAGGCTGATGGGAGTTGGAGTCCAACAACATCAGGAGGGCCACAGGTTCCCTATATCAGGTGCAGCTGTGAGTTGTATGCAATTTCCCCATTCACTTCAGCATAAACACAGAAGGTGAACTGAGCCTTAGACAAACCAGAATTTCTCACGGTCGGCACTCCATCTGCAATGTGAGAATCAGAAAATGAACCAGCCTTATGGGGATCTTGTAGCAGCTGTTATATTGTGTGTAAAGTGACTGGAACACTCTGGCTACATGCATTGTACCTATAGAGGCCTACTGAAGTTAGAGATGTCCAGGATAGAGTTGAATCATCATCAACATCATCATCATCTTCATCATATTTTATTTATATCCCACCCTCCCCACAAAGTGCTATATGACTAGTATGTATGCATGCATTTATATGCCACTTAACTACAATCATCTCTTAAGCAGATATTCAGCCCCCTGGCCTGAGGTTTACTATCCCAGCTTTAAGAAAAGCAAATGGAAAAACCTGCCCCACAGTTTCACTAATATTCCACTTAATTAAGGTAAAAAAACCCAGGCAAAGCATGGTTGTGTCTGGCAAAGCTGCTTGACAGAGTGAGCAGCAGCAACGGAAACATCTGATTCTTGTACATATCAGCAACTTGTTCGCTCGCTAGATATTTCTCAATGTCACAAATAACTGCTGGAGAATACAACATGGAGACTCTCTCCTCTAAATTTGAGTGTACCGCACCAGCTTTTGGGGCAGCACTGTTTTCTGTGTGTTGTGTCACTGGATACATTTTACACAAGAGGACTGCCCTCTCCCTTTCTTTTCCCCTTTTTATAAAGTTCATGACATTATTTTCAACTCATTCACTTTGTTCAGTCTGGATGAATTCCCCTTCAAAAAATATTTCCCCATTAGTGCAGCTTTGCAGGTTCAACCTGCAGTTACTCATAAGTTAAAGATTTTTTTCCTGCCACTTCATGCCTTTAAACGCTTGCTGGGCTTGAGTTTTAATGACCTACAAAAGTGTATTGACTTGTAGCAAACAAAGCCCACACCAGCAGCATTGGCAGTAAAAAAAAAGGGGGGAGGGGACAGATATAATATCAACCAATTTCAATCTGATGAGTGAATAAAACAGGCATTACAAAAATATAAGTCAGACTGATAAAGCTTAAGACATGAATGAACAGGGTATTGGGGGCACTGTTGATATTCTGACTCAGCATATTAAATCCTGCAAATGTAAACTAAACACCGCCAAGCTGAACCCCATATGCCTTGTGAATGACAGAGGTAGCATTTCCAGCATTTTTCTAAAATGTTGTACTAGTAGAGAGTAAAATTCTTAGGGTGCTGCAGCCAGATGGGTGTTTCTTTGTGAGATGGGTGCTCCTCATGAGTACACATTTTTAACTCCGTCTATGTGGTGTTGTTGATATAAAAATGGTCTATTTCGGTCTTCCGTAATGGACTGAATGAGGGTGGCTTCCCTCAAAGCCTCCTGTTAACTTTAGTTTGCCCTGCATTGAGTTCCTATCGCTCTTAAACCACAGTTCCCACAATTCTTTGGGGATAGCCATGTGTTTTAAATGTATCATGAGGATGTGTTGCCAGACTCTCGTATTTTCAACACTTTTGTAGTAGAGGAAATTTCAGAAGGCACAACTTTTTACGCCCTGCATGACAAGCTGTGCTAACTCTCATTCAAGCTGCAGTTGTTGGTCCTTCACAGGAATGCCCTGGATTCATGTCTGATGCCTGTCTAGTGTTGTAGGTATAATCATCCGATATAACCGTGATTCACTCGCAGAAGGTCTATTTTGTACCAGCAGAGAGAAGCAAAACCATCTTCAGTGATGGAGAAAAACATGACTCCTCTTTTCTTATCAGTTCTATTGATCTGCAACAGAGTCGTGAACTTATTGAAGCCAGAAACAAAACTCTTGGGGATTTCGGTGAGAGTCTGCTGTTGGCAAAGGCATTGTGAGCCTCACTGGGTGCTGAGTAAACAGCAGAAAATATGGCATAGAAGAATTTAAATTAAAATAATGAGCAATTAAAATGAGCTACTTACATTTCCAGAGGGGCAGGTTTTTCCATTTGCAAGTATAGTCTGTTATTTCATCAGTGGGGAAACTGAGTCATTCCCCTGCCCCACAAAAAAAATACAGTGGAACCTCGGGTTAAGAACTTAATTCGTTCTGGAGGTCCGTTCTTATCCTGAAACTGTTCTTAACCTGAGATACCACTTTAGCTAATGGGGCCTCCTGCTGCTGCCGCGCCGCTACTGCACAATTTCTGTTCTCATCCTGAAGCAAGGTTCTTAACCCAAGGTACTATTTCTTGGTTAGCGGAGTCTGTAATCTGAAGCGTCTGTAACCCGAGGTACCACTATAAAATTACGTGGTTATCACTTAGTAAGAAAAGAATGTGTTGGAATTAGAGAAATGCCAGAAGAAGGGGCCCCCAGAAGGATTCCCCCCAAGACCCAAAACTCCTACCCAAGGGTGCAGGGACCCTGCTAAATGGAGTGTGATGTGCTATAGGGGGCTGAAGGAGAAGAATAATTTGGTTGGAGGCACCTTTTCGCGTGAGAGCTACATTCATATATTGGTCTTCTGCCTCTGTTCCAACACCTGTCCCTTCCCCACCACCGATCTACTGAAGAGGATCTCCCAACCCTTAGGCTGCCTATATGAGGCTATCATTTGGAGAGGGAACATCACCTCCTGCCTACCCCACCATTGGATACAATTTGCCAGAAGGAGAATGTGGTGTGGACCAAATGACAAATAATCGGGTAAATGCTCATTCAATGTAGGCCTGCCCCGATCATAGGGCAGCTGGGACAAAAATGCCTTCCAGGACGACATGCAAAGGGTGGAGTGGTGAGAAGGTTCAGAAACTCCACCCTGCTTTTCACATGACAAACCCACACAGCTCCCCCATTAAAAGCAAGGACTTGTAATCTGGCCCTCTGTTTGGGGAAGTATGAGGGCCTGGACAGAACTCCCAACATTAATATTTCTCTGATTTTTTTCCCTTCCTAACAGGCATTATTTCTGGTGCTCATTAAATGGGATTCTAAACTTCAGCCAGTGATGTGTTTTAAAACCATTTTAATGAAAAAATTCTAATTCCATCTAATCACACTATAAGTGCTCTCTTTCTCTTCAAAGGGAAAACAGTGTAAAATGTTAATGCATGCCTCTGCTCGGCTGCATTAGAGGTGTTTGGCCAGACCGAAATCCGATTAGTGTAACTGTTACAGATTACAGAGAAATCACTTCTGATCGCAGATAGTCACAGCGGCTCAAAGGAGTCATATTCACAATCCACACTCTGATGGCATAGTTGAGATATTTAAACAGACAGGCATAGGAATGTGCTGTAGTCAAGAGGCTTAATCGTTCTGTTAGAAGGGAGAAAGGAGAAAACACATATCTCATTCAGATAACATATTTTAAAAATACCTTACCAACTTGTCTTGTAATACCCTGATTATTTAAACAATATACACCTTTCTGACCACCCCACCTAGTCCAATCAGATGCCTTTGGGAAACACGCACAAGCCAGGTATGAGAGCAATAGCACTCTCCCATTTTTGTTCCCCAGCAACTGGTATTAAAAGACACTTGGCCATCATGACCAGTAGCCATTGATAGCCTTAGCTTTCCTAAACATGTCTACTCTTCTATAAAGTTATCCAAGATTTAGGTAACTGATGCTGTGTTGCATGGCAGCCATAGGTGGGTTGGGTTCCGGTGTGTGAAATTTCTAGGCCAAAAAGGTAACGCGTGGGATTCCCATAATGAAGTGTTTTTTGTGGGCAGGGAGGGTGGGTGGGTGAAGCTGGGAGGCTGAGCCATATCTTGGAAAATCCCTGCTCTGTAACCACAGACTTTGTTTACAGATCAGTGGCTGCTCATTATAATTCCAAAGAAGGTCTTGCTTTGGGGACAAACCGTTTTTCACCAACACATGCTGCTGCTTTGTCTCAGTTGAAGACCCGCGATTTTGGAAATGAAACCAACCCATTGAAGATGTGTTTGTTGCGACATTGCTCCTGAAACCTCAGCATACCAGCACCTTTATCGTTGCTGGATGCCCAATGTAAACCTCCTAAGACAGTTTTTGCCTTAGTGACATGGGAAAACTCCTCTATTGACACTTCAGATGAGCACATGTCTATAAATTCTCTGGAGACTTTCTGGATCTTCAGATGGAGTCATTATAGTTTATAAGGGTCCCCACAAACTGTCCTATGGGACTCTCTAAAAACAGGCAAGGGCCACTGAGGTTGAAATTCAATAGCATCATTCTTGAGCAACGATGGATGCTTACAAGACAAATAATGATCATCTCTACTTGTTGTTTCAATATCACAAATTATATTTATGGTTGTATTGCAGAAAGCTTCAGTAAATAACCATTTGGGTATTTTGGATGACCTCCCCACCCCCATCCAGAAATACTGTTCGAGAGTATGTTCCTAGAAATATACATGTAAAAAAAAGAAGACGACAGAGCGGTGATACGCTCAATATTTTTTCCCCAAAACACCGTGCAAGTTGGAAGGAAGGAGAACACCCACAATTATAGGGCTTTCTCTTTTAACTATTATTTTGGTTTGGTTATGGCTGCCGTGTTCCAAATGGCGTGGTCCTTTGGTAAACTGTGAGACAGTCACAGCAATATCAGCAGGCTGTTTATACAGACCTCTCAACACTGCTCCACCATTGCTGCATACCCTGGTATAAACGCTTTGTTTTGGAGGCCTGTAGGATCAAGCTTACTGTCAGCAGGGAAAAGGCAGACTTTTTGAAAACCCTCATTCATGGACGTTGTGTGGGATTAAAGCAAATCTTTCATATAATGATAAGTACTATAATCGGAAGGATTTGTACTAATTCCATGCATGTTGCGAGTATTTGAATCTTTTTTTTCCCCTTCCTGCGGGTTTCCTCCCCTCCCTATTCGCTTTACAAAAACTTGGATTCATACCAAAGTCTAATGACTCTACTTTTTATTAATCTTCTCTAAGGAGCTAAACTTGAAAACTGAAAGGAGGGTTAAAAAAAAAATCCTGCTAATTTATTTTAGAGAAAAGGTGTCATAATTTGAGTGAAAAACAGCAAGCAGAAGGAGGAGAAGTTAAGAAAAGGCTCCAGCAATCAGTAATAAGCTCGTACCTAGAGGCTGTGAGAGAAGCTTCAATATGTTTTAACATTCTCACAATTGTCTATTTTCACTTTGATAATAGGTGCCAGTGTAACTGATGTGAAAATCTGAACATTCAGCCCATATTTCATATTTTAATAAGCTGTACCATATGTTAGGATTGTTTGTGAAGCTCAGAAAGAATAAATGTTTCCATACTTCTAAGCAGGAATCAAACTTTGTTGCAAAGAGTAGTAAACTCTGCAGAATCTCCATCATCTAAGTGAATGTTAAGCCTACATTAATGTTAACTGACAAGCAGAGTGAAGGCCCAGAGTAAACAGCTGAAGCTGGCAAACAGTACAGAAAAAATATATGCACAATTTTAATATTTGAAGAGAAATCAGGAATGGCTACAATGGTTTTCCTGCAATTCCTGAGAAACTGCAAAAGGACAGAACGATGGCACAAGGAAAACCTGTGTGATAAAATCACCTGGAAAGCACCACAAGCTATCAAGTGTAGATCATCTTTTGATGGAGGTGAGATGCTGAGAGCGTAAAACAACTTTTAGTTCAACAGCCATGCCCTCCTATTTCTGAATTAAAATTTGAATACCTGAACTGTCTGCACTCTAAGGAGATTGATTGATTGATTGATTGATTGATTGATTGATTGATTTGCATTTATAGACTACCTTTATCTTCCCAGGATCTCGAGCAGGTGTACATGGACTACCCTGAGAGGTAAAGGTAAAGGGACCCCTGACCATTTGGTCCAGTCGCAGACGACTCTGGGGTTGTGGTGCTCATCTCACGTTTTTGGCCAAGGGAGCCGGCGTACAGCTTCCGGGTCATGTGGCCAGCATGACTAAGCCGCTTCTGGCGAACCAGAGCAGCGCACAGAAATGCTGTTTACCTTCCTGCAGGAGTGGTACCTATTTATCTACTTACACTTTGACGTGCTTTCGAACTGCTAGGTTGGCAGGAGTGGGGACCAAGCAATGGGAGCTCGAACCACTGACCTTCTGATCGGCAAGTCCTAGGCTCTGTGGTTTAGACCACAGTGCCACCCGCATTAAGCTAAAGAGATGGTGACTGGCCCAAGGTCACCCAGTGAGCTTCATGACCGAAAGGGGATCTGAACCCTGCTCTCCCATGTCCCAGTCCAACACTCTAACCATTATGCCACACTAGCTCTCCATGTCACCTACTACAGGGGAGGCCCTTCAATGGCCTAACATCTGTGGTCTATGCTCTGGTAACCCCTATGTTAGATTACTGCAGTACGTTATATGTGAGGTTGCCTCTGAAGACGGTTCAGAAACTTCAGCTGGTGCAGAATTCAGCGGCCAGGTTGCTCACCGGGGCAAGATGGTTTGAGCCTATTACACCAATCCTGGCTGCCAATAAGTTTCCGGGCCCATTTCAAAGTTCTGGTTTTGACCTATAAAGCCTTAAACAGCTTAGGTTCACAATTCTGCAAGGGCTGCCTCTCCCTATATGAACCACCCCAGATCCTGCATTCATAATTTGAGGCCCTTCTTTATGTGCCTCCTCCATGAGAGGTCCAGATACTGGCAACATGAGAATGGGCTTTTTCTGCGGTGGCTCCCCATTTGTGGAATGCTCTCCCCAGTGAGGCTCATTTGGTGTTGTTATGTACTAAGCTTGGATCCTAAAACAATAGGCAAGTAGGATCCAACAACTGATTGGCCTGTAGGAAAAGACCAATCAGGCTCCAGGAGGAAGTTAATCAGCCTTTTAGGCTGGTAGGATTGTAGAATGCAACAACTGATTGGCCTGCAGGAAAAGACCAATCAGGCTCCAGGAGGCAAGCAGAATCAGCCAATCAGACGGGACTCATTGTGTAAATAATGTATATAAAAGCCTGAGGTTTGAGGGTTAAAAAAAAATCACTGTTTTACAAGCTGCAATAAAGAGCATGAAATCACTACAGGATTCCGAGTATATTTCAGGTGTTTGCCTTACATATCTTTAGATGCAAGGCAAAAACATTTCTTTATAATCAGGCCTTTAACTGAATAACATTCTATGTCTTTTTAAATGTGTTTGTGGGAGCGGGGGCTGTTGGTTTGTTTTTGTTTTATTATGTATTTTGTATGCTGATTCTGCCCTAATGTTGCATGCCTCTGCTGGTCCATGCCCCTGTCACCCCACACATTGAGCATGGACGTCTACATAGGTAAAGCCTGCATATATTGACCTCTATGCTTATAGGCTTCCATGCAATCTGGAATCCTGATTGTGCAGGCTAAGTTTCACCTATGCAGACTCCACCTACGCAATCAGCCACAAAACATGTGCGCCAAAGAACCACTTGACCTCAGGGACAGCAACAGCAGTCTTTGCACATGTGAGGACCTTGCCCATGATTCATTAGAAGGGGCCTTTGTGGAATGCACTTCCAGGGGAGAGATTTGTCTCTGCTTCTCTCTGGTTCATTTCCATCAGTAAGTGAAGATCTTTTCATTGCATTTACCCATTTCCCAGTACCAGATTCATCTGATTGCTGAAATGTGTTTTGCTAGTCTTCAGGTTATTTTATGGGTGAATTTTAATTGCATGGTGCTTCCATTTTAGCTGAAGAAATGTCTAGCGTGCCCCTTCTATTTTAGCTGAACTTATTAGTCTTTTTTTTGTATGATTTTATTGTGTTGTTAAATGTGTGGTAAGACACCTTAAACATCTTCAGGTAGAGAAAGCAGTTGATGAAGGAGAATAGCTTGGATTTCTTTTATTAAAAAAGAGCCATGAACAGAAGCTTCCCCATGTTCATCATGCACAAGCATTAGTAGATGATTCTTCACAGTATATCAGGGGCTTTGCATTAAAAGTATGAAAAAGTGGTGAATGCAGAATGTGGCATTAAATTTTCTAGTGGGCATAAAAGGTCTTGCACAACAGCATGTACAAATGAAAGACCGTCTCTAAAGTAGTGTGGATTTCTGTGGACTCCTCACACAACCTTCTAAATAGGAAAAGCCCTTCTCTGATATGCTTTCCTCCAGCCCGGGGGTGCGGGGGCAGCCTTTCCTCCTGAGAAATCTTCCAGTGGGTCTGATTCAGTATGGAGCAACTTCCAGTGTTTCTATGCAGACAGCGGACCCTCTAAGTATCCCTTTTTTCCAGGGATAGTCCAGGATTTACAGAAGCTGTCTCGGTTTCTGATTTGATCCTGGAATGTCCTGCTTTTCCTTTGGACACCCCTATCTTCATTGGTGAAACGTTGGAGGGTATAGAGTTTTCAGCCCCCAAGCCAAGGAGATACAGTAAGCAACTATACAACCTTCAGAAGACATCTAAAGGCAGCCCTGTATAGGGAAGTTTTTAAATGTTTAATGAAGCTGAGGCTCCAATACTTTGGCCACCTCATGAGAAGACTCGACTCCCTGGAAAAGACCCTGATATTGGGAAAGATTGAGGGCACAGGGAGTAGCAGACGACAGAGGACAAGATGGTTGGACAGTGTTGTCGAAGCTACCAACATGAGTTTGACCAAACTGCAGGAGGCAGTGGAAGACAGGAGTGCCTGGCATGCTCTGGTCCATGGGGTCACAAAGAGTCGGACACGACTAAATGACTAAATAACAACAACAACAACAATGTTCGTTATGTTTATTGTGGGCAGGGTACAGTGGAACCTCAGTTTTCGAATGTAATCTGTTCAACTTCAGAAACGTTAGAAAACAGGGAATCAAGGGCTGTCAGCAAGTTCAATGGAAAAAAATGAAAAACGCGCCTCAGAAGCCATTTGACTTCTGAGGCACGTTCAAAAACAGAAACATTCACTTCTGTGTTTTCGGCATTCGGCTTCCGAAACGTTGGGCAGCCGAGACGTTCGAGAACCGAGGTTTGATTGTCATCTTCTTCTTTTTCTTTTTCTTTTTCTTTTTCTTTTTCTTTTTCTTTTTCTTTTTCTTTTTCTTCTTCTTCCTCTTATTATTATTTTATTGAATTGGACATTCCTATTTTCATCTGAGAAAGGTTGCAGGGTTTGAGACAGTACTCTGGGGGGCTGCACGTCTCTCTCTCACAAACCCTCGACTTGGCCAAAATCACTCAGTTCTTATCACCACCTAGTCTTCCAGAAGTGCCTTCTCCTTCTTGTTTAACGAATCTGAAAGCATCTGCCAAGAGCGGGAGCTTTGTGCCTGTAAACATACTACCCATTGCAACTGGTGAGGAGAGGGTTAAAAAAATCTTGACTTGAGCAAATGCCACAGCTGTTGCCTGCCCTCAGAGTAAGGATCACTTGCCTGGGAGGCCAGTCATGCAAAGAAAAAGGGGAGGGAGAAATATGGCTTTTGCCTCAGAGGGAAGGGAATGGTTAACCTGAAAAAATGAATATCAGAAGGAGAGGGCGCTGGGATTCTAGCCTCATCGTGAAGAGGAGATGGATTGGAAGGCAGCCTTCTGTCCCATGCTGCATTGGCATATAAAGGGGTTTTAGGAGGAAACCTGCCTGCTATGGAATCTTACTGTCATGCTAACACCTCATGGCTGCTGCTTGCATATGTTCATGCTCTTTCATCCATATGACTGTACTATGGCATGCCAAGGTCTGTGTGTCATCATCATCGTCATCATCATCATCATTTTATTATTTATACCCCACCCATCTGGCTGGGTTTTCCCAGCCACTCTGAGCAGGTTTCAGCACATATAGAAACATAATAAAACACCAAACATTAAAAACTTCCCCATACAGGGCTGCCTTCAGATGTCTTCTAAAACTTGCGCAGTTCTTTATCTCCTAGACATCTGATGAGAGGGTGTTCCACTGGGTGGGTGCCACTACCAAGAAGGCCCTCCACCTGGTTCCCTGTAACCTCACTTTTCGCAGGGAGGAAACTGCCAAAAAGCCCTCGGAACTGGAACTCAGTGTCCAGGCAGAACAATGGAGGTGGAGACGCTCCTTCAGGTATACTGGGCTGAGACTGTCATATAGGCAATCCTCCTAAACCTTCGCTTTATTGTTGAGGACTTGTTTGTGCTGGTATTTTTGTAAGTCACAGATGTCCATGTGAACAGTACAACATACAATTTCTCGGCAAGTCTGCTCACATCAAGCATGAGGGACTGCTCAAGTTTTTATACTCCTCCTTCTTCCAATGCAATTTTCCCTTCTCCAGTTGCAACCATTGGAAATCAATGGCCATGTAACCAGTCGCTGTTTCCCATTTCATTATTTTATTTTTCTACTTCTGCAATTTTTAATGTTTAACATTCGGTCCAATAAATGGATCTAGAACTTGAAGACTCTCTCTCTCTTTTTCATCTTGGAGAATGAGGCTGTTTTTGCCATCTTAAACCCGGCTGCCATTTAATTAGTTCTTCTCTTGTTTGGGATTAGGTTGTGTTTTCAGACAAATGCACACAATTTCCTTTGACTCTGCTGTGCATATCTAAAGACAGAATGTGGCCTTTAACATTTTAATGGATGGAGTTTTAAAAGTTCATTCAGCAGAAATGGAAGAGATTAGCCTCTGACCTAATCACTAGACCTTTGGCAAAACAGATTATCACCCAAATGAAATGCGGGGGTGGGGATTAAGAGGGGTCTTCACAAATGCCTTGCTTAAATGAGAAAAATGCAAAACATGGAGTCTATATGGAGACCCACTTTATCACCGGTTATGCTACACATTTTGGCACATATTGGTAGCTGGTGTGCAGTAAAACTTTCAGAGGGAATTCCCTAAGCATGCACCCTAGAGGGATGTACGTCAGCCCCTAGATTCTCTGAAGACTCCACACACACACACACACACACACACACACACACACACACACACACTCCACCAGAGATCAAGTTGTCAGCGGCTATTTTGACATATTCTTGTTGGGAAAGCTGCATGTCAACCCAGTCTAGATGCTATCTTTCCTGGAATGAATAAAGTAAAATTGTCTCTGGCAACTTTTATAGCACAACAGTTTGGTATTCTTCTCCATCCCTGAATAGAATTTCACATTCTGAAAATCACCTTCTGTCTCAACATGTAAATGAACTAATAAGTCTATCAACTGAAGGGCTGAAACAATTGGATGCATGAGAAGTGGCTGAAATCCATTACATTCAGAACATTCGTGAACAAGAAGGATATGAATGCAGGCAATTTTAGTTAAGTCTAATGAAGTGGTCATGATTGTGAGGCATTGTTCTTTTGTGTTCTTTTTTATTACCATGCCATACACACTGTGTCCAAGGGTGAAGACTCTCACCCCTTGGTTCTCACCCCACACCCACATCCCAGTAACTCAGTGATAGAGCACAAGCTTTATCTCTAAAATATCTCAGGTTCAGTGCCTGACAGTGTCTGAAACCCTAGAGCAGCTTTGCCAATCTACAGTCCCCCAGATGTATTGGACTTCATCTTTAATCAGCCCCAGTCAACACTAGTCCCAAAACATCTAGTGGTGTTGGGGGATGAGTGTTCAGACCCCTGGGCTCTCACTTGTGGGGTGCCTCAGGGTTCCGTCCTCTCCCCCATGCTTTTTAACATCAACATGAAGCCGCTGGGAGAGATAATTAGGAGGTCTGGGCTGGGTATTCATCAGTATGCGGATGATACCCAGCTCTACCTCTCTTAATTCAGAACCATTGAAGGTTGTGAAGGTCCAGTGTGAGTGTCTAGAGGCAGCTGGAGGATGGATAGCAGCTAACAGATTGAGGTTGAATCCTAACAAGACCAAAGTACTGTTTCTGGGGGACAGGGCCTCTGAAGGACCAGGTGCGCAGCCTGGAAGTCATTTTGGACTCACAGCTATCCATAGAGGTGCAGGTCAATTCTGTGTCTAGGGCAGCTATCTACCAGCCCCATCTGGTACACAGGCTGAGACCCTACCTGCCTGCGGACTGTCTCGCAAGAGTGGTGCATGCTCTGGTTATTTGGACTACTGCAATGCGCTCTACGTGGGGCTACCTTTGAAGGTAACCTGGAAACCACAACTAATCCAGAATGCAGCACCCAGACTGGTGACTGGGAGTGGCCACTGAGACCACATAACACCTGTCCTGAAAGACCTACATTGGCTCCCAGTACGTTTCCGGGCACAATTCAAAGTGTTGGTGCTGACCGTTAAAGCCCTAAACGGCTTCGGCCCAATATACCTGAAGGAGCATCTCCACCCCCATCATTCTGCCAGGACACTGAGGTCCAGCTCCGAGGGCCTTCTGGTGGTTCCCTCACTACGAGAAGCAAAGTTACAGGGAACAAGGCTGAGGGCCTCCTCAGTAGTGGTGCCCACCCTGTGGAACACATTCCCTTCAATTGTCAAAGAAATAAACAACTATCGGACTTTTAGAAGACATCTGAAGGCAGCCCTGTTTAGGGAAGCTTTTAATATTTGATGAATCATTGTAGTTAATATTCTGCTGTAAGCCACCCAGAGTGGCTGAGGAAACCGAGTCAGATGGGTAGGGTATAAATAATAAATTATTATTATCTATTGGGCACCAGGTTGTTGAAGGCTGCTTTAGAGAAACAAATAAATCAGTGGAGACCAAGGGTCCTACAACTTCCCAGATCTTAGTAGACTACCACTCCCTGAAGTGATTTTAGGGTAGTGTGACCAGTGTGGTGTCACTGGGCACCATGCTGCGGGGGAACCAAAACAATGCTGTAGAACGCAGCGCAAGAGGCCGAGGGGGCAGATTTTTAGTGCCACACAGGGTGCTGCTGGAATTTGAGAGCCCAAAGTTTGCCACTGCCAGTCTCATTCTTGAACCCTAGCAATGTTTTTCTTTGTTTTAAGTCTGCACTTTTCCTTTCCTTTTCCTTTCTTTATTTAAAAATCCCAATAAAACATCAATAAAGAGAGGAATGCCAGGCACTGTTCAGTTGTTCATATTAATTTTGGTATTTGCCGCCACCGACGTGCAGCCATACTACTTTTACTATAAAGGTCTAGTCTCCTAATAAGCCTATATTTTGTTCTGTTTATTAGGTTTGTATCTTCTTCACAGCTATTCAAGGTTGCTCGTATGCCAGACACCCCCTGTAGCTAATTCCTGGTATGTGCTAATCAATTAATCTTCTTCCTTCTGCACATTGTCTCTTCTCTTCCCTACTCTTTTGTCTAATTTCCAATGAAACAAAAATGGTTCCGAATGGCTCTAAACCAATACGACTTCAAGTTTAAAAATCTGCTTCTGGCTGGTTTTAGGCTGCAACCCTAAACAGCCTGCTTTTCTAGAGGTGCAAGGCATTTGTCTGCATATCCAAATAGCACTGGGATTCTCTTGAGGAAAGGGGAGACTTCTGGGTCCAAACTATACATTGGCCATGTCTTAACTTCTTGTAACTCCTGACTAGCAATCTGATTTTAAGACAGAATTTTAGCAACACATTTGAAGGTGTAGTAGCTGGTGTGCCAGATTTATATTCCCATATTGTTTTCCTTTAAACAATGTAATAAGGAGGTCTTTGTAACGAAATCCTCTCTTTGCTGTTTTTGCTTCAACAGACTTAATCCAGCTTCCTCTCCCCAAATCCTGAAGTTTCCTAAACCCTCAGTATCTTAGCATTCTTATTCTTGTTTCAATTATTTCGATATTAGTCCTGAGTAGGATAGATGGTCATATTGGAAATCTGCCAATAAAGAGAAGGGAGGTGCTTGGATTTCACATCAATTAAGTACTAATTTGTGTTAATTAGGTGTCTTTACCTGCCAGGAGATAAATATGTGCTACAATGACGGTAGCAACCCTGACTGAAGGCCAGTGTAATATGTGTCCGTTATGCAGTTTGTGTGGATTTTGGAGAATATCATGCTAACCAGACATACAGAAATGGCATATAAAAGGGAGTTACATGTTGCTCTCCAAATAAATATGTATGTTCATGCAAAAGAACCAATGCTGAGGTTGCCATCCAGTGCTGGATTTACGTATAAGCTAAACAAGCTATAGTTTAGGGCCCCACTTTCTTTGGGGGGCCCCAAAAAAATTCACTATTACTATACTTCTTAATTTCAGTTCAACAATTAGATAAAATACATATTTTGTTATGTGCAAATGGCTTTAGATACCTGTTAGGTCCATAAATTACCATATAGCATATATTCAACACAAAAAACAGCAACAATTTGTTGTTGACCAAGGACAGCTGGACATATAAAGGGCCCCATTACCTTCAGTAGCTTAGGGCCTCATCAGACCTAAATCTGGCCCTGTTGCCATCCTATGCACATTCAATGTATAATGAATCCCACTGAACTCAATGGGACTTACTCTGCCAAGTAAACCTGTGAAGGATCAGGCTACATGTGTGTCATGCCGGTGTCAAGGAGCAACTTGTCTGCTTTTTGTGATTCAAGCTCTAATAAAGTTCAGTCAGAATCCTTCTCATGCTCAGATACACACGAATAAGAAAATTCAAGACATACACGGAAATCAGACATCTAAAATGGCATCCGGGGTTGTTGTTGTTTTTGCTGATTCAGCAAAATGTCTCGGGGAAAACCCGGACATACGGCAACTAGGGTTTATTATTTTTTCAAAACATGCTTTTAAAAACCTAAAAAATTATGTCTATACGTGCTGCCACTTCCTTTCCTGCCACAGAGCGTGCTCAGGGTGGAAGATCAGGTCAGGATGGGGAGTGGGTGTTACCATAAAGCACCAATGCTGCAGCAAGCAAAGGCTCCAGCAGCTCAGTCAGCTGCTTGTGGCTGGAAAGCCAGACAGGATGTTTGTGACTGTTGCCATGGGAACAAAGGGGCAGTTCATTCTGTACTGAGCACCGGATGTTAGCTCAGTGTGTGTGTCATATGACCTGTACTGGAAGTACATGGGTGGAGTTTCTTCTTGCTGTTGTCGAGTGCAGACGTGTTTCTCTGTACTGATATGAGAGACAGAAATAAAGGATGTAAATAGTTTTCTGTCTGCTTCTTTCCCCTCCTTGGGGGACACCAAAGGGGAGAGAGGGTGAACGGTGTGTTCCTCTCACACATCTGAGATGAATCGCCGGGACCTCGCCTGCTTATCAGCAGAGTGGAGACGCGGGGAGGTCGACAGGAATATCTGCCGGTGCCTACGCTGTGGCACATTCCTCTGACCCAAGCAGAATTCCAACAGTGGTAGCAGAGGATGGTTGCTGTTTTCTTCGATCCATCGGACATCTGTTTGAGAGGCTGATTCTCTGCAGCCAGAAGCTGACCAGAAGAAGCTGACAGCCAAGCCGATGCTCAAGGTATGAGACTTTTAAGAGCTTAGAAGAGTGAATGCAGATTGATTCATTCTCTGCTTCACGGAAAGCGAGTGTGGGAAAGCAGCTCCAACTTAGAAGAGGCCTGCATACCAGGCATTTTTGTGGTTTCCTGTCCGAGGAAAGGAATGCGCTGTTGCTAAGCAACGTCCTTCAGAAGGCTGTGCCTCAGAGAGGAGAAATGGAAAGCTACTCGAGAGGGCTGGACAGTCAGACTATGCCTCAGAGAGGCGTAAACAAAGTTTTATTATGACTAGGTCCTCACGAACTGCTGGAAGGGACTTTCCAACGCAGCCAGTGTCAGAGTTGCCAGGTGTCAAGAGAGTAAACAAGCCAGCTATTGGATTTTAGAGGCTTGTGTTTTAGAGTCAATGCAAGGACTCAAAATGGATGCCAAGAAGGGGGGAGGCTTGCCTTCTCCACCCCTCCTGACCAATGACAATTATTCATCTTGGTCTATTAAGATGAAGGCCCTGCTGCAGAATCAGAGACTGTTTGGGGTGATTGAGAATCCCATCCCAGCAGCACCAACGCGTGCTTGGGAGTCACAGAATGTGAAGGCTAGGACTGCTATAATTCTGTGTGTCTCAGATGAGCAGCTTGTGCATATACAGCATTTGGAATTTGCGCAAGAGCTTTGGAACGCGCTGCGTACAACGCATCAGAGAGATGCTGGTTCTTCAGCGTTGCTGTATTTTGAGAAGTTGACCAATCTGAGATTAGCGCCTGATGGAGATGTTCAAGCGCACCTGACAGAGATGAAGTATCTGCGTCAACAGATGGTGGAACGCAATTTCCGTCTACAGGAGGAAGTGTTTTGCTTCATGATGATAAACAGCCTGAACCGCACCTACAAGGTTGTTGCCAGTCAGCTTGGTTCCCTACCTGCCGCTCAGCTAACCGCGGAAAGAGTGTGTGCTGTGGTCCTGAACGAACACGACAGACTTGCTGCACTGGAAGTGAAAGACAGAGGGAGGCAAGAACAGAGTTCAAATCTTCCCACTGCTGAATCTACTGGAGAGCATGCCGTAGCATTGAGTGCCGTCCGATGCTATAATTGTGGACAGACTGGGCATCTACAGCGAAACTGTAGAAAGCCGCAACAGTCAAAAGGAGCCAAGAACAGCTCTACGAAGCCTGAGGCGTCAAGCAAAAGCCGTACCATGTGCCAGGTGAAACCTGCAAAGGCTATGATGGCGAAAGGAACCACGCCAGATGTTGGGAACGCATTCATAATCGATACGGGCGCCACGAAGCATCTCTGCCCACACAGAGAACTGTTTTCGACGTTGAAGAAGCAAAGCTTCACTGTGAAACAAGTCAACGGTCAAGAACTGGAAGCGACCGGAATTGGAACTGTGTATCTTGAGAGTCTGAACTTGACTATAAGCGATGTTTACCTGGTTCCAGAACTGAAATTTAGTCTGCTGAGTGCTTCGCAGATTGCAAAGAAGGGACTAAAACTGTACTATGATGCTAAAAGATGCAAGATCTACAAAGATGGAGAACTGTTTCTAACTGCCAAAGAGAAAGATGGACTGTATTTGTTGACTTTTGATCAAAGTGATTACATGAAATGTAATACTTCTGATTCTAACGAATTTTCTCTTACAGGTCTGACCAACAAAGAGAGCACCAGGAAGGTGTCCAAGAAGGTCGACAGAGCTTTTCAGCGGGTGTATACTGATGTGATTGGTCCCCTAGAACAATCTAGAGGCGGTGCAAAATATTACCTTGTGTGTGTTGATTGTTACACTAATTATTCTTGGGTTTATATGATGAAGAAACCGCAGGAAACTTTAGAAAAGTTTCAGGAGTTTTGTGACAAGGTTAAAAGTATGCATGATGCTAACATTGATTGTCTTTTCACAGATGACAAGCCAGTTTTTCTTTTACAGGATTTCCAGAGGTTCCTGGATGAGAAAGGGATAAGACACAAACTTGCTAGTTCCGAAGAAGCATGGAAGAAATGTGTCTGTGTTAGGGTGAACAAAGAATTGCAAAAGGGGATGCATGCACAATTGCTGAGTTCACATTTGCCACATGAATATTGGGCCGAATCTCTAGCGTCCTATCTTCATGTGTGGTTGAGAAAAGTCTCAACAGAGTTGGGATGTTCTCCTTTTGAGAAGCTGTTTAATAGAAAACCTTCTGTTGCCTATTTCAAGGTTTTCGGGTCTCATTTGAGAACAGAAGCTCCAAGTGGGGTAAAGAATGCCAGAGGCATCTTTGTGGGTTATGAAAAAGGTCTCTACAGAGTAATTTTGTCTGAATCTGGTCAGGTGATTCTCACAAAGTTTCTAGAGAGTACTCCTGAACAGGAGAGAGTGATTGTTCACACATTTTCCACAGATGATTCTGATGATGATGATGATGAGTTTGATCTTATTGAGTTCAGTGGTACTGATGATGATGACACTGAGAGCTCAGACAGCTCAGTTGTCACAGTCATTGAGAGGAAATCTCAAATAATGACAAGACCCTCAGAAAAGGAGGATAAACCACTGATAAAGCTTAGTACTGGTTCTCCAGAGAGTTCAGAGGCTGAACCAGAAAGCAGAGAAGAGCAGCAGATCTTACGAAGGTCTGAGAGAGCAACGAAGGGTGTACCACCCAAGAGGTATTCAAAGGAGTTTGCTAACCTTGCATATGTTGCTGTTGTAAACGATCAAGGACAGATTGAAGCTGTGTCTGAGTCAGAGACAAAGGCACAACAGAGAGTTGTTAACCAAGGAAATGCGAAGTCACACAACCAGAGAGGTACATTGGTAAAACCAGTGGCGGGTAGTTCCAAGGGTGGAACTGAAACAACAGGGGAATGTTATAAGTATAACAACTGTTTGTTTTCTTCTCTGGATGACGCTTTGCTCGCAGCATGCATTGATACTTTAGGGGGAGTATGTTACCATAAAGCACCAATGCTGCAGCAAGCAAAGGCTCCAGCAGCTCAGTCAGCTGCTTGTGGCTGGAAAGCCAGACAGGATGTTTGTGACTGTTGCCATGGGAACAAAGGGGCAGTTCATTCTGTACTGAGCACCGGATGTTAGCTCAGTGTGTGTGTCATATGACCTGTACTGGAAGTACATGGGTGGAGTTTCTTCTTGCTGTTGTCGAGTGCAGACGTGTTTCTCTGTACTGATATGAGAGACAGAAATAAAGGATGTAAATAGTTTTCTGTCTGCTTCTTTCCCCTCCTTGGGGGACACCAAAGGGGAGAGAGGGTGAACGGTGTGTTCCTCTCACACATCTGAGATGAATCGCCGGGACCTCGCCTGCTTATCAGCAGAGTGGAGACGCGGGGAGGTCGACAGGAATATCTGCCGGTGCCTACGCTGTGGCACATTCCTCTGACCCAAGCAGAATTCCAACAGTGGGAGGGCAGCACATGTGGGGTGGCGGGCGGCAGTGTTAGAATTCCTGCTCCATGATTGCAGTCATGGGATTGTTATCTATCACATGATGTTTTGACTCCACAGAGTGGGAAGTGACGGAGACAGGATGTTTGTGTTACTGTGTTCCATGAAGTGGGACTATTGTCCTTTGTTCTTTCTCTTTGCTGTCTGATGCTAGAGAGAGGGGGAGCCATGTTGCAGTGCTCCATGTGTGTTTATATGTAAATAAAGTAGATTAGCCAAAATGCTGAGTTGCTGAGGTCTGTTACGCAAGCTGCGAAGACTCTGCAGATCCCTAAGTGTGGCATCGGTCACTGTGATGTTCGGGCTGAAGAAAGCTTTTGAGGCTCCCGAACGATCGACCAAGAGGGAGAGAACATGCCAGTTGGGCATGTGTCTCTGCCAGGGTCTTACTCGAGTGTAGGACGAGCTCCTGACAGGCAGTGTGTGTGTGGTGGCTCTCTCTCTCTTCCCTCCTTCCTCTCTTTCTTCCTTTTTGTTTTCTTTTTAAACTATGGTCATGGCAGTCTCTGCAGAATAGACAGCCAGTTTCTCTAGCTCCTTGGCATGGGACGCGAAGCAGAGTTGTGCCTTCTTCCCTACAACATGAGCCGAGCCAGCGCCACCACACACACCCTTCCACTGCCTCCCCCTCCCCCTGCCACCACGGGGCTCTCAGCAGCAGGAGAGAGGGAAGGAGGGGACAGGGTCGTACCATGCGCAGGTCCTGCTGAGAGGAGAGGAGGAGGCACCACTAAGAAGCTAGCGGGGAGGGGAAGGCAACTGACATGTTGTTGCCGTGAGTGAGCCTGACTTCGGCTGTCGCCGCCTGGCAGCCGAGGAGGAAAGCTGGCAGCTGGGCCATCTTTCCCTTGTCTGGAAAGCGATGCAGTGGCATCCCCAGCAGTCCTGGCCATAATGCGTGCCAAGTGCTTCAGCAGCCCCAGTTAGCCCCCTCCCCCCCTCCAATCAGGGTTGCCTCAAACATGCAGGATGGGAGTGTGTGTGAAATATACTCGGAGTCGAGTGTGAATTTCATGCTCTTTAGTAGCTCATAGTAGCTCATAGTAGCAATGAATGAAACTTTCCCCAAAATGTCTAGCTATATATACATTATTTACACAATGGGCCCTGTGTGATTGGCTAATTCCGGGCTGTAGGCCAATCAGGTTGCGGATTCACTTCCACCTGGATCCTGATTGGCTTCTCCCGCAGGCCAATCAGGTCGCTGATTCACTTCCACCTGAAGCTGGATTGGGGGGCTCCTGCGGACCAATCAGACTGCTGCATTCTGGATCCTATTGTTCTAGGATTCAGCTCATTACATAACAGTGTGTGTGCTTTCTAGTTTTGAGGAATATGGCAAGCCTACACATGAAAACACACTGGATCATATGCACAGCTGTCAGGGTTTTGGTTTTGGTTTTTTTCTTATAAGGAAGTGGGAGTTCCTCCACCACAGATTCTCTGTATTCCTGATTTCCATAGGATTGCTCATTTATGGTATTTGCACACTGTCCTTCATACAAATATATCTCAGGGCGTTTCACAGTAAGAATGTACAATGAAATGCCAATGTATTGTTAAAATATTGCCAAAAAGAAACCCACACAGTAAAAACAGAAGCATTTTCTAAAACAGGCATAGGCAAACTCAGCCCTCCAGTTGTTTTGGGACTACAACTCCCATCATCCCTAGCTAACAGGACCAGTGGTCAGGGATGATGGGAATTGTAGTCCAAAAACAACTGGAGAGTCGAGTTTGCCTATGCCAGTTCTAAAGTCATCACAACTTCAGAACTTATCAAGACAAGCAGAATAGTCAACTCAGTTACCGTGCTTAAAATATAGCTATCATTTCAATGATAATAATAATAATTTCATTTAAAATGCCTCTGAGAATAGAAATGCTGTAACCTTGTACCTAAAAGATATTAACACAGGTGCCAGACAAACTGCACAGTCAGACACCACTGAGTGCTATCTATCTCTTTCTATCACCTCCTTGATTTCTGATGCTGAGGACACTCTGAGAAAGACCTCAGTGAAAATTCCTGTGTATCTTAATCTGGAAGAAGGCAGTCCTTAAACTGTTTTTGGTAAATTTCAAATATTTATGAATGCAAAGAATGCAAAGAAGCCATCCTCGTTATGCCCGCCAGCAGAGCTTTTCCAGGTAGTACAAGACCCCTTACAGTCTGGCCTTAAGGAGGCCGTAGAACCAATGATAGCTTGCTGCAACTTGTTCGCAAAGCATTTTGAGCACAACATCACTTGCATCCACCAGGATCTTGACTCTGCTTTTATATCAAATGACTCTCAAGGGCTGTTCAGAGCACTGTGTAGTCCTGTTGTGTTGGATAAGTTTCAGTTGGCTGGATCTATACTGATCTATACTGATTGTAAAAACACTAAAAAAGAAACGTTATACAGCTCTCAATGCAATTTTACATTGCTCTACAGTGCCCTCTGGTGTCACATGCTTGTAACACATTTATAACGTTTTAAATTGGCCAGTATGGATTAGTCCTAAGTAAGGCTCAAGGATGTGGACAAGGTGCTTGGATTGGTTAGGTCAACCACTTGTGCTCTGGAAACTTCAGCTAGTTCAGAATTTTGTGACCAGGTTGCCAGCCAGGCAAAATGGTTTGAGCATATTGCACCAATCCTGACCAAACTGTACTGGCTGCCAGTTAGTTTCTGGACCCAATTCAAAGTGATGGTTTTGACCTATAAAGCCTTAAATGGCTCAGGACCACAATACCATGAGGACCACCTCTCTGCATATGAACTGACCTGGACTATGCAATCATCGTCCAAGGTCCTTCTTCATATGCCTCCTTCACGAGAGGTCCAGAGGGTGGCAACATGAAAATGGGCCTTTTCTCTGGTGGCTCCCCATTTGTTGAATGCTCTCCCAAGAGAGGCTCACCTGATGTGTTGATTACATATGTTTAAGCGCCAGGCAAAAACATTTCTCTTCAACCAGGCATTCAACTGATTAACACTCTACGGTTTTTAAAAAAGTGTATGGGGTTATTGGTTTGTTTCTGTTTTATTATGTGATTTGTATTCTCATTTTGTATTTTTCTGATGTGAACTGCCCAGAGATCTTCAGATGAAGGGCAGTCTAATAATAATAATAATAATAATAATAATAATAATAATAATAATAGGGGTACTAGCTGAGAGGTCCCAATTGTGAGCACACACCAGTTTTCTGCTGAGAATCCCGCAGTCCAGTGCTGTCTGTCCCTGAAGGCGTTGTTTACTGAAGGCAGCACCTTTGGTAAAAATGGCAGCTTGGAGCCGCATTTTTTGGCAGGAAACTTATCATGGGAATCCTGGTCCAAAATTGGAACATGTTTCACTTTGGGGGCGCACATCTGCTTTTTCTTCAAAATAGATGTGAATGGCAAACTCTATTTGAGTCTTGATGACTCACAAGATGCAAATGCCTATTTTAACATCAGCTTAGGATCTGGTCCAGTTCCATTTGAGTCCTGGCAGGTGGGGAGCAACATTTTTAAAGGATAAATCTCTATGGAAGGTATTCTTCCAGCAAAAGTACATTCCAGTTTTGTGCAAAATATTTAATCCAAGAGAAAAATAAAACAGGTGAAGATATTTTGTATTCTCATTCTAGACAATATTGTGTTAGAAAAATATATAGTCCTCATGCTAGGGAAACTGTTTTCATCTTCTGTGTTCCAAATAGCAAACAGTGATTCAACCTACACAATAACAAAATGGATTTTTCAGATTTGGCACAGAGGGATTGGCCTAACTTCTCTTTCTAAAAATAGGAATCCATTCAGAAGCTTTAAGATACCACACTTACGTTTTGCTATATATAGGATGACCCTGCAACTAATTATTAAGTCATGCATAAACTACTGCTTCTACATAGTTATATTTGAATTATATTGAGGACATTGTGGTGGTGTTTTGGCCTGTGTTTAATAATCTTTAATACAGAAATGTATTAAAGAAAGATGCGTAGAAGCTTGCAGCAGGACAAGATTTCACCAAATGAAAGATAAGGAAATTCTCATTCAAATTATGCCTTTTGGAATTATACTACAAGGGGAGGGAATCACTTGACCCTTTCTTCTTCAATTCTCTCCCCCCCCCCCTTGAATTGGAGGAAAAAGAAAAGGCAAAACATGCCACAACAGGAGGAAAAAATGGAATTGCTTTTATACTACCTGCCTGCCATCTACGATTACCATGGCCTGACAGACAAATAAAATTATAGCATGTGATGTCTGTTCGTGTGTGAGAGGGCTTTGATTGTGTAGGCTCACTTGTCTGTATTACACCACAACACAACGCAGCACACACAATTACAGTGTGTAGTAGCGCTAATCCACAGCTAGTGCCCAAAGCAATCGATGTCACATCACATTGTAGAGGTTACTTTGATGCACACAACTGCCTTTTCCAGGTGGAGTTAACCAGAGGAAGCACGGTGCAGTACTGTTCGCTTCTTCCTTCAGAGAGGAGTGCAGAGAAAAATGGAGAAATGAACAGAAACAAGTAAGCACTCAAGGATGAACAAAACTTTCTAATGGGATTAATTGTAGGTATGAAGGAGACAAATGCACATACCATTTTCCTGACAAAACTATTAAGCAGATGAGTCCCCTTGGGTGGTTCTGCCCTTCCCCCCCAAAAAAAAATAGTTTCATACACTAAATTTTAATTGTCATTTCTAATCATCTTACTGCAAGAGGGAAGAAGCAGTTCACATTATAAACATTACTGATATCATCAACATCAGCATTATTTTATTAAATTTATATACAGTAGTACCTCGGGTTAAGTACTTAATTGGTTCCGGAGGTCTGTTCTTAACCTGAAACTGTTCTTAACTTGAAGCATCACTTTAGCTAATGGGGCCTCCTGCTGCCGCCGCGCCGCCAGAGTACGATTTCTGTTCTTATTCTGAAGCAAAGTTCTTAACCTGAAGCACTATTTCTGGGTTAGCGGAGTCTGTAACCTGAAGCGTATGTAACCTGAAGCGTATGTAACCCGAGGTACCACTGTACCACCCTTCATCTGCAGATCTCAGGGCGGTAAGTATTATAACACTTTGTATAATTTTGTTTTGAACCAAGAACAAGAGTAATTTCTTTGGAAACATAATTGCATAATGGTTAAATATATGTAACTTGACAAGAGCTGATAACTCAGTGGTAGAGCTGGTGCTTAACATGCAGAAGTGTTGAGAATTCCGTTCCACCTTAAGGAACAGACGTGTGGAATTGTTGCATGTCACATGTCTGTTTACATTCCAGCACAGTATGCTGGGAACTTCCGTTTGTGTATAGTTTTTGCTTTTGCTGTTCTTTCTGAGACGACATGAGAGACGACATGTTTCTTTGTTCTGATTTATGTTTAATAAATCTGTAGCTGTAGCATGACTTACGCCTCACGCCTACCTCTGTGTGCACAGTACACTCTGCTAATTGCGTGCCCTAGCTTTTGAAGTTTGGGTCACTGATTTACGCCGGAGCATGGGCCGATGGAAGGAGATATCTGAGCTGGGCTTGCCAGCTGGCCTCCCGGTCCCTCTGCATGTTGACATGAAGGTCCCAAGTTTCTAGGTTCTATTTCCACTGTTGGAGGCAACGTACCCCTGGATACCAATTGGCAGGAATCACAAGTTAGGCGAGTGCTGTCACACTGAGGTCTTGCCTGTGGACTTCCTATACATACCTGGTGTGAGATGAGGTGATGGGAAAGACCTCTGCTGGAGACCCGGAAGAGCCATTCTAGATATTTAATGCTAGATGAACAAATAGTCTGACTAGTATAAGACAGCTTCCTCTCTTCCCGTTTTTTATTCATTCTTGTGGAACCAATAGATTTGAAGTAATCATACTTACAAGAAAATGGATTTGCATGAAACAGCTGCATTTCACTGAACATATGGCCAAGGAACAAATTAGTGGGTGGTCAGTCATCCGCTTACAGCAAACAGTCGAGTACAAGAACTCAGGGTTCTGTTCTCGTAGCCGGAAATTTTCTAGTGTTTAACAGTGTCCTCATGTTTTTGTCCCTACTTAGGTACTTATACTGCAGTCCTAACCATGTCTACTCAGAAGTAAGTCCTATCAAATTCAATGCGCTTTACACCCAAATAAGTGAGTTTAGGTTTGCAGCCTTAGATTCTGAACCTAACACACTAAAATCATAGAACTGTAGAGTTGGAAGAGACCAGAAGGATCATCTAGTCCAACCCCCTGCAATGGCAGGAATCTTTCTCCCAATTTGGGGCTCAAACGCACAACCCTGAGATTAAGAGTCTCATGCTCTACTGACTGAGGTATCTTCCAGAAGGTGAAGCCTACTGGTTCTAACTTACCCTTCTCTGAGTTTCATCAGTTGCTGAAGTGTGTTATGCTTACAAGAAGAAGAGGGACTCTTCTGTGGTGGTGCCTACAATGCTCAACTGGTGTTTCCAGTGTCAACTTAAAAACTTCCTGGTGTTTTAAAGACATTTTAAAAATGTTTATTTGTTTGTGGTCTGATGTGCTTTTCTAAAAAGATGTTTGTTTCTTGGTTTAGTTGGGATGAGTTATGCCTGCTTTTATTTTATTGTGTTGCCATTTTTGTACCCTACTCTCTCAGAGCTATCCTGATCAAGGGCTGTGTGTGTGTGTGTGTGTGTGTGTGTGTGTGTGTGTGTGTTCTGAGCCCAGGGGTTAACCCAAGCAACGCGGTCCAGATGCGGTCCCGAATCCAAGGATTCCACGAGGAGTCAGTCCAACAGGGCCAAGGCAGGAAACCAGGCTAGGTCAGGCACAGGGTAACAGGCAGGTTCCAGCAAGCAGCAATGTTGCTCCCACAACCTGGGGCGGGGTCCGGCAGCCTTTTATCTCTGACGGGGTAACGGCCAGTCCTGATCCCCCGGCGACTCACCTCCCTGTCTCACCCAAAGGCAAACACTCCTCCTGCGAGTACTCAGGTCTCTCCTTCTCTCAGACCTCAGTCTCTGCAGCTCGGGAGATGTCGGCGGGTTACTAGACCCAGAGGCCGCCTCAGCCTCTCCTGACCCAACTGGTAGTGGAGCAGCTGTAAGTCATTGCCCAGCTGAAGGCAATGAGGTAATCCCCACATCTGGAGCCAGGGCAGGCTCAGGCCCCTGACTCGGCTCAGCTGGTGCTTGTTGCAGGGGAACCTGTGTAGACTGGGGCTCTTCAGAATCAGGCCCCAGACACACTTCAGATGCCGCCTGAGGCAGAGGATCCAGTGCGGACTGAGACTCCTCCAGTTCCGAGCCCGAGTCCCAGGCCATCACAGTGTGTACACACCCACAAATAAAATAACCTGCAGACTTATTTACATATTTTTAAAAATTGTTCTAATGACAAGACCCACTGTAAGTTATTCCACATACTGTATATACAGCCACACACACACACACACACACACAAAAGGTAAAGGACCCCTGGGTGGTTACATCTAGTCAAAGGCGACTATGGGGTTGCGGCACATATCTCACTTTTCAGGCTGAGGAAGCTGGCGCTTGTCCACAGACATTTTTTTGGGTCATGTGGCCAGGATGACTAAACTGCTTCTGGTGCAACGGAACACCGTGACGGAAACCAGAGCACACTGAGCCTCTTGGGCTTGCCGATCAGAAGGTTGGTGGTTCGAATCCCCACGATGGAGTGAGCTGCTGTTGCTCTGTCCCAGCTCCTGCCAACCTAGCAGTTTGAAAGCACACCAGAGAGCCATAATGGGAATATTCATTGGCCTATATTCTGTACATAAAATGTAACACTTGGGGGGGGGTTGGAAAGGGTGATGTTGAAGGCGGGGCCATTCAATAGCACCAGCAGGATGGACACATCCAATCCAATGCTTCCACCAGCACAATTGTGCTGCTGCGCCACCATGCCCCAGCCACATCCAGGTAAGTAGCAGAGATGCTACTCACAGGATGGCAGCTGCATCGCACCACATGTACTGATCAGAGGTGGCTCTGCTGTCATCACATGTCTTAGCGGACCATCCACCTATCCTCTCTTTTCCCACTTTCTGCAGCTTCCGCATACACAACAATTCCTGCCCAGCACCTTGGGGGATGCAGAAATTCTGGATCGGGGAAACTTTGCTTAGGGAAGAAGATCTGACATGTTTTTATTCTCAACTCAAGTGAATGCAACAGACCATATAATGCATATATACAGACACACAGAGATACACAAACACACACACAGAGAGAGAGAGAGAGATCAGCTAGCAGATTTGTGGATTCCCAGTAGGATTTAATTTCCAAATATAAAATGCTTACCATGCTCACAGGCCGAATCTTAGAATAGCAATAATGATCTAATGGCTTTGGTAATACTTTGAACTGCTGCTGTTGCTGTACAGGTTCAACATTTGCAAAGCTTGTGTGAAATATAGGCCTCCAGGGAAAGAAGTGTACATTACAGAAAGAAGGAGAATAACAAGTCACCAAAAGTGCAGAAAACAACAGATTTTTTTATTGTATGTCCTGAAAGAAAGGGGGAGAGAAAGTTCTTAACAGCTAGCAATCCTCTTCATCATGAGAACTGCATCACTTATAAAGCTAAATACGTCTGCTTTCATTGTTTACAGGAGAAATTATTTGTTTTTAAGCAGCACTGTGTTCAGTGGGAGTTCTGCAGAGTTTTGACTTTTCCCTCAGCACCATCACACATGAAGGTGCTTCAGTGCTTGTGAAAGGAAGTGACACTCTGATGACAGCTCACTTAACCTCCCGTCCACTGTAACTTTGTGAAAGCAGTTGTGAATCTGAAAAGAATATGCAGCCCTGGTAAGGAAAAACAGTCAAGAAAGTAACACCAGTACCCTTTGCCCATATAGCTATATATAGGGTGCTCCCTTTTAAAACAGGTGTATCTGCATAAGCTCATTTTGTCTTACAGGCAGTACAGTGGTACCTCGGGTTACATACACTTCAGGTTACAGACTCCGCTAACCCAGAAATAGTGCTTCAGGTTAAGAACTTTGCTTCAGGATGAGAACAGAAATAATGCTCCGGCGGCGCAGCGGCAGCAGGAGGCCCCATTAGCTAAAGTGGTGCTTCAGGTTAAGAACAGTTTCAGGTTAATAACGGACCTCCGGAACGAATTAAGTACTTAACCCAAGGTACCACTGTATTAGGGTTGCCATATTTCCAAACGTGAAAATCTGGACAAAGTTTTTGGCCCAAAGTTGTTCAGCTTTGTTTTGCTTTGTTTTGGCCAAGGTAGTTGAACTATTTTTTAGGAATTTCACACACACACACAAAACCACCAACCACTTCTTATATGGGCTGCCATATGACTAGATTTCCCTGGACATTTTAATCAATTTTCAAAAATCACACCTGTGCGCTATTTTCGGTGGATGAATCCTGGATGTGTTCGGGAACTGCCACACGTATGGCAGCCCTAGGCAATGTGAGAAGTAATCTTAGTAATTGCTATCCAGGAGTGGAGGGAGGGAGGGAAAGATACAGGTGTGTTTTGTTCTCCTACTAGGAGCATTCCTCCATTGGTCATTGGTTGTTAAAATGAGGGACATCATATATTGATGAGGGACAGAATACACTACTGAGGTACCATAGTTTATATATACGGTACCATAGTTTATATATAATACACTTTGTGCGCATGCAATGTGGAGGAAAGGGGGTAGTAAGCAGAAAACTGAAGGAAGAAGAGGCTAAAGAGGCCTTGGTGTGTGGGAGGCAAAGAACAAACTTCACATCTTATTCTTTAGATTAGAAGAGGAGTGGCCAGGGATTATGAGAATTGTAGTTACGCAACATCTGTGGTTCCCCACAGCTTGACTAGACCACTGGTGGTCTCCAGACTCCATTCAGGTGGTCTGCAGAAAGATTGCAAAGCTGCTGATAATAGCTGCACTTGGTTTATTTGGTCTGGCAACAGAGATTGAGGCTATTTTTATCAGGTCTGGATTATTGAATAGGCTAAAAATGCCCTAGTCCAAGGCCCATGGTTTTCATAATACAACACTGGTCCAGTTTACTAATTTCCCCCTGACATATTTGGTTGTAATTACTGGGCATGCTGTACATGCATGTTTTTCATTATCTGCATTTTGTTAGATAGCCTGTGTGGTGAAATGCTAAAGTCTGTGTTTTTCTTTGACAATACAGTGCTTGCCATATTGGTCAAAATTTGTTTTGGTTTAAATGGTTGGCACCAAGACAGAGGAGTGTGATTTGAGGGAGGGAGAGAGACCAAGGGGCTCACTGATAATCTGCATTCAAGGGCCCCCAGAAACCTAGAACCAAACCTGTACTTGTGTATGTGTACAACAAAGAAAAGGTGGTAATAAGGGAAGAAAAGGAAAACAGCAACCAGGATCTGTTTGGGACAGAACAGGGGTCCATGAGTATACAGTGGTACCTGGGGTTTAGTACTTAATTTGTTCCGGGGGTCCGTACTTAACCTGAAACTATTCTTAACCTGAAGCACCACTTTAGCTAATGGGGCCTCCTGCTGCTGCCACACCGCCAGAGCCTGATTTCTGTTCTCATCCTGAAGCAAAGTTCTTAACCTGAAGCACTATTTCTGGGTTAGCGGAGTATGTAACCTGAAGCTTATGTAACCTGAAGCGTAAGTAACCTGAGGTACCACTGTATGAGTGATTGGAGAGAAAGAGTCTGGCCTCATATACTCATTCACCTCATACACTTAAAGCACTATGATACTATGTTAAGTACTCATGGCTTCCCCCAAATAATTATGGGAGATGTAGTTTGTTAATGTTGTTATGAGTTCCCTATGAACAGGGATTGATGGTTAATTCACTCCGGCAGTTGTAACTTTGGAAGAGAAATAGGGGATCCCCTAACAACTCTCAGCACATTTAACAGACATCAGCTCCCAAAATTCTTTGGCACTGTTTAAAGTGGTATCGTAGCACTTCAAATGTATGGTGTGAATATTGTCCTTGCCTTGTGAAATGAGTAGTTTGTTTCTTAGTCTCACTTCTCTTCTGTGAAATGGGTATTTTGTGATGGGCTGCGTCTACACAGCAGCCATTTTGTGAATGGGCATACACCCACTCACCTCAGCAGCCATTTTCTGCTGACCCTTAAAATTATCTCAAAATTCTGAATGTGCCCATGGACCCAAGAAGGTTGGGACCGCTGCTCTGTGTCCATATTCACCGCAGTGTGCAGAGAAAGAATCAGGAACTCACTATTTACCTTGTACCCAATACCCATCTGTTGGGCAAGGAATGAGTCCCTAAACTCATATTGCCACAGCCAGGACTGGTGTTTACTTAAAGTAACATCCACTGTTGGTGACATGCACTGTGGAGTCCTGCCAATGCTGATTTAGCAGAATATGCCAGCTAAACAAGTCAGCAAAGATCTTAGATGTGCCAACTCCATTGTGCAGTGTTGTTTAGAAATCTCCCTTCTTGCTGAATAATTGCTGAATTCCCTGACCTACTTCCTCACAAGAACCAAAGAGAATGCAAACAATATCCATCAGATTATTTTTTTTAACTGGGGTGGAGGGGGGTGCTTTAAGAAGGGCAGACTGGCTACAGACACCAACCATAGAAAATCTATCATCCAGAGGAACTTGTCACCTCTGCCGTGCATGATGAGCCGTATCACAACTCCAGTTGCGTGGAGGAAGTTGACCCATCTGTCAATCACCTTATGCCATGCTATATCTTTCCCAAGGCCACTCGGTCCTCACTGGGCTGCTGCTGAGAGGGTCCCTTTCTTGGGGTTTTTTCTAACTTGGTAGAGTACTTCCACAAACCATGGGGTCTCTCCAAGCTGGTAGACATCTCCCTCTTACATGTAGCTGGTGTTTTTAAGCCTATGCTATGTGACAGCATTCGCAGCCTGAGCACTGAAAACAGGGGAGGTTATATAAAGCTATCTAATACTTTGTTAAGCTTAGGGATTGGGATAAATTTGACTCAGTTCACACTTAAAGGCAAACCTACCTACTATGAACTTTTCAAGGTAATATACAAACCAAAACGAAACCTTTCTTTGAAATTTGCACTTATCTGAATTTTGCAATGCACTTCTCCAACCAAGTAATTTGTACAAAAATTAAGATAAGGCATTTGTAAAAATGCATATATTGGTGAAAATGGCAGCATCGTATTAGGTGAATTAGCTTTGCAAAAAAAAAGTCTGTGTGTTGGGCAAAATTGCACATAAACACGTTCATGTTTGGAGAAAACTGCTGATGAATTTCCATGAGGACTTTTTTAAAAATGCAAAGTTGTGCAGGAGAACTGAATTTAGGATTGGAAAATGAGAAACTGAGAGAAACTGGCATTGACAGATTTGCCCATCTCTAGGTTAAGCCAGTGGCCAAGCTAGCTTGCTTTGTTTGTCCAAAGCTCTTCAAGGCTTTAGGGATACTTTCCCACCCCACCCCCTATTTATGCTAGTAATATCCTTTTAACTGAACATGCTTTCCCGCACAGCTTTGGACAAACTGTTTATATATATTTTAAATGGATATATGATTGCCCACAGATAGAAATTGCCTGCAAAGAAATACTGCAGAAGAAAATGGAACGCAATGTTCTATATGCTTTCAGGCCATTGCTTCGTATAATAGCACAGGACTCAGCCGGGGAAGGAAATAATTTATTTAAAAATCTTATTATCCTTTTTCATATCAGGAAAGAGCAGATTTCCCCCCACCCAAATCCTGACCTAATCCCCTTACCACAACACAAATAGACTATAATATTTCCCTCTATGCGTGACAAAGTACAGATGCTGATCCCAGTGATATGACAAATGACTGTCAGCCCCATAAATCTAATTCCTGCAACCATCTATTTTAATAGTCACAGCAAAGTTCCAATGAATCTAAATTTGAATGGAAAATTGTTCTGTGGTAGGGGGAGGGAGCTGTATAACAATGGAAATTTATCACACAGAATATGCTTTCTGTGGATTGCTCAAATGAACCTTATAGAAAGTTGGTGGCATGCATGAAATGCCATTTTATTTTGAGACAGGATCTATTGTATCCTGTGAGTTGAATAACGTATTCTTTTGTATCATTCCTTTTGGTGACTAACCAGTTATATGTGAAAATTCTGTGGCTATGCTGTGTGGTCAGATTTTGCTTAGTGTTCAAGCTGAGATGCACATTGTGATGAACTAATTCACATATATTGTATGGCTTTGTGTATAATTGTTGTAAACTGCTCTGATTTTTTAAAATAAATAGTAGAATATAATTATATATATATATTATATTTTTAAGTATTCATCCAAACATCTACAAGTATAGCCCATGAACTGCAGTTCCTTGCAAAAGGCCCTTGAGGATTCTCAGTGCTTCACATCTGATCAGAAACGGTCAGATTCAGTTCATAAATGATTCCCCATGTTGGCATCCTTCTGTCTTGGGAGACAATAGAGGAGTGCGCCTTTGGAAGGTTGCATCACCCGCTGTGGCTGCAGAGACCAATATGGGAGAGACATGTTTTGTTGCCACTGGGGCAGATGAAGGCGTTGTGCGTTTCTTTTCTCTGTGCTCCTCTCAGCCGTCATTCCTTCTCTGGTCACAGCCATGGAGACACAACCTGACTATCTGTCTCCAGGCACTGTGGTCATCTGCAAGGGATTCCCACAAAGCAGGGTTGAGGTTGCCAGTCACATTTGCAGACATCTTTGAAATTGAGTCCCCCTAAGTCCTGGAATAAAATTAAACCACAATTTTTATTTCTGTGCTTGTTCTCCCAGCTCCACCCATTTTAGGAACTAAACATTCAGGCAAAATTATGCACCACAGCTGATAAAATCCTGCACAGCCAAAGGCCCTTTTGAGCCTAATGGATCCTATGGTGTCACTCAGCTGCTGGCAAGGTTTCCATAAGGAAAACAGGGAAAGAAATCTTTTTTTTTAGCAATTGCCCCTTCTCTAAGCCACACTTAAATCTGCTTAGGGGGCACCCTATGGAGCAGAATTAAGTGAGCTGCAGAGGGGAAGGGGGTTGTAGAAATCATATATCAAACAGATGGAAAGCTCTTCGATCATAGAGCTTCAGTATTCTTTCGTCATAGAGCTTCAGTACAGTGGTGCCTCGCAAGATGAAAAGAATCCGTTCTGTGAGTCTCTTCGTCTAGCGTTTTTTTTTGTCTTGCGAAGCAAGCCCATTGACGGATTAGCGGATTAGCGCTATTAGCGCTATTAGCGGCTTTTAGCGGCTTATCGGCTTAGCAGATAAGCAGATAAGCGGCTTAGCGGCTTAGAAAAAGGGGGGAGGGGGAAAAAACCCGTAGGAACTCGCAAGACATTTTCGTCTTGCGAAGCAAGCCCATAGGAGATGCGTTTTGCAAAGCACCTCCAAAACGGAAAACTCTTTCGTCTAGCGAGTTTTCCGTCTTGCGAGGCATTCGTCTTGCGGGGCACCACTGTATGCTGATGACAACGTAGTGTGTGCACGCTCAAAGGATGACCTCCAAACCATCCTAAATATCTTCACAAAAGCTTACAAAAAGCTTGGCCTTTTGTTCAACATCCAAAAAACAAAGTGCTGCACCAACAAGTACAAAATAACCCCTCTGCAGAGCCACAAATCCAACTCAATGGTGTAATGTTGGAAAATGTTGATCACTTCTCCTACCTAGGCAGTTATCTTTCAACAAGGGTCTGCGAGTGCAGCTTTCTTCCAACTGAAGTGCAGAGTGTTTGAGGACCGGACATTCGCAGGGAAACCAAAATGCTTGTTTACAAAGCTATTGTACTACCAACCTTACTGTATGCTTGTGGAACATGGACCACTTACAAACGCTATCTCCAACTTCTCGAAAAATTCCATCAACGGTGTCTCTGAAAAATCTTACACATCACTTGGTAAGACAGGCAAACAAATTTCAGTGTACTGGATGAAGCAAAGATCACAGGTGTTGAAGCAATGATTCTTCAACATCAACTTCGTTGGACTCGTCATGTTGTGAGGATGCCTGATTATTGTCTTCCAAAGCAACTACTCTATTCCAAACTTAAAAATGGAAAGCGTAATGTCGGTGGTCAACAAAAGAGGTTTAAAGACTGTCTCAAGGCAAATCTAAAAAAGTGTAGTATAAACACCGACAACTGGAAAACATGGCCTGCGAGCATTCCAGTTGGAGAACAGCCTTTACCAAAGGTGTCAGGGACTTTGAAGACACTCAAACTCAGGACACAAGGGAGAAACGTGCTAAGAGGAAGGCACACTTGGCAAATCCACACCGTGATCAACTCCCACCCAGAAACCAATGTCCCCACTGTGGAAGGACGTATGGGTCCAGAATTGGCCTCCACAGTCACTTACAGACTCATTGTTAAAACCATGTTTATGGAAGACAATCTTACTCGGCTATGAGTGATCACCAAAGAAGAAGAAGACGACTTTTCATTTTACGTTTTCTCTACAGAAGTACCAGATCACGTGCATAAGTTTGTTTGGTTTTTTCATGAATTGGAGCACTTCAAACTACAGATGGGAAAACTGCATACTTGAATGCTACTTCCTTTATGGATAGTGTCATGATATAATTTGGTCACAGGGTGTCACTGGATTTAGTTATAGCTGATGTAAAATCAGGAGCTTCCTATTCCTCTGCTGCTCTTGTCTAAGAAGGACAATGAAGTTCTCATCTAGCTCGCTGACTCTAAGGTGTGCCGTCTAAGTCCAATATAAAAAAACTCTCTGTGCAGAAATAAACTGATGTTGTGGAGAAGGTGTCTCTCTGGCTTTTTGTACTAGGCTTCTGTATATAGGATTCTGTCCCCCTTCAAAACATGCTATTCCATTATTTACCTGCAGTCTGAAGAGTTGCTATCTAAGCAGCCTACCATGGGGTCTGCTGTTTGTGTAGACTGCACAAACCATGTTCTGCAAGATTTGAGAGAGAGAGAGAGTGTGTGTCTTCCTGAGGAATAATCTAATCCAAGGGTGAAATATATTATTATTGTTACTACTCCTACTCCTCTGGCCCAGTTTTCATTGAACAGCCTCAGCTGTACACTTAGAAATAAAATACCAACCATCATTCCTTTAGTGAAGGGGCTGAATCAAACTCCTTCTTCCTTCAATGGGTTCCATGTGCACTCCCCGTGCTGCTGGACTGGAAAGTGGATTGTGTGCACAGCATCCCTTTGTGTATCTGGCTATAGATATCCATTCATAGAATCATAGAACTGTAGGGTTGGAAAAGACCCCGAGGATCATCTAGTCCAACCCCCTGCAAGGTACAGTGATACCTCGGGTTACAAACACTGCAGGTTACAGACTTCGCTAACCCGGAAGTAGTACCTCAGGTTAAGAACTTTACCTCACGATGAGAACGGAAATTGTGCAGCGGCAGCGCAGCAGCTGTGGGAGGCCCCATTAGCTAAAGTGGTACCTCAGGTTAAGAATGGTTTCAGGTTAAGAAGGGACCTCAGGAACAAATTAAGGTTCTCCGCGACCCTTCTCCGCGACCCTTCCCCTCTGAAGGGAGGCGGGACCGATTCAGATGGTCCGCCCCCACCACTTAATGGATCCAAATGGTTTCCAGAGGGGATGTTTTATCCCATGTTGATGGCCTTTCAGCTGATTCCCTGGTGGCCCGCTGGAATGTGGAGCTAACCAGGGCTATTGACTGTTTGGCTCCAAAGCGCCCTCTCCGATTGCATGGAACCCGGACAGCCCCGTGGTTTTCCACGGATCTGAGGGCAATGAAACAATCGTTGAGACGGCTAGAGCGCCGGTGGTGGATAACCCATTCTGAATCTGACCGGACACGGGTTAGAGCTCAATGTCGAGCCTACCAAGTGGCGATAGCGACGGCGAAGAAGACTTTCTTCACCGCCTCTATTGCATCTGCGGAAAACAGCAGCAGGAGACTCTTTCAGGTGGTTCACAATTTAGCGGAACCACCTGCTCCATCAGGGCCCAGTAGGGGCAACATGATCTCCTGCAATGACTTTGCAAAGTTTTTTGCAGATAAAGTCGCTCAGATTCGAGAAGAGGTAGACTCCACCATGGGAGCAGGGCTGGGGCGGGAAAGTGCTAGAGTCCTGTCTAGTCAAGTTGTGTGGGATCAATTCCAATCTGTTACCTCCAAGGATGTGGACAGGCTGCTTGGACGAGTGAAACCAACCACTTGTCTCCTTGATCCTTGCCCATCCTGGCTTATAAAAGCTAGCCGGGAAGGACTGGGCGATGGGCTTCGTGGGGTGGTGAATGCTTCCCTCCGTGAGGGAGCCTTCCCAGACTTGCTGAAAGAGGCGGTTATTAAACCGCTTCTTAAAAAACCATCTTTAGATGCGGCCACGATAGCCAACTATCGCCCAGTCTCAAATCTTCCATTCTTGGGCAAGGTGATTGAGCGAGTGGTTGCTGAACAACTCCAGCCACGCCTGGAAGAAGCGGACCATTTGGATCCCTTCCAGTCGGGATTCAGGCCTCATCATGGGACTGAAACTGCCTTGGTCGCACTGGTTGATGATCTCCGGCGGGCTAGGGACAAAGGTGAGAGCTGTTTCCTATTTCTGCTGGATCTCTCAGCGGCGTTTGATACCATCGACCATAACATCCTTCTGGACCGTCTTGAGGGGCTGGGAGCTGGGGGCACTGTTATACAGTGGTTCCGCTCCTTCCTCCTGGGCCGTGTTCAGAAAGTGGTGGGGGGGATGAGTGTTCAGACCCCTGGGCCCTCACTTGTGGGGTGCCTCAGGGTTCTGTCCTCTCCCCCATGCTTTTCAACATCTACATGAAGCCACTGGGAGAGATCATCAGGGGATTTGGGCTGGGTGTTCATCAGTATGCGGATAATACCCAGCTCTACCTCTCTTTCAAATCAGAACCAGTGAAGGCAGTGAAGGTCCTGTGTGAGTGCCTGGAGGCGGTTGGTTGGATGGCGGCTAACAGATTGAGGTTGAATCCTGACAAGACAGAAGTTCTGTTTTTGGGGGACAGGAGGCGGGCAGGTGTGGAGGATTCCCTGGTCCTGAATGGGGTAACTGTGCCCCTGAAGGACCAGGTGCGCAGCCTGGGAGTCATTTTGGACTCACAGCTGTCCATGGAGGCACAGGTCAAATCTGTATCCAGGGCAGCTGTTTACCAGCTCCATCTGGTACGCAGGCTGAGACCCTACCTGCCTGCGGACTGTCTCGCCAGAGTGGTGCATGCTCTGGTTATCTCCCGCTTGGACTACTGCAATGCGCTCTATGTGGGGCTACCTTTGAAGGTGACCCAGAAACTACAACTAATCCAGAACGCAGCAGCTAGACTGGTGACTGGGAGCGGCCGCAGAGACCACATAACACCGGTCTTGAAAGACCTACATTGGCTCCCAGTACGTTTCCAAGCACAATTCAAAGTGTTGGTGCTGACCTTTAAAGCCCTAAATGGCCTTGGTCCAGTATATCTGAAGGAGCGTCTCCACCCCCATCGTTCTACCCGGACACTGAGGTCCAGCACCGAGGGCCTTCTGGCAGTTCCCTCATTGCGAGAAGCCAAGTTACAGGGAACCAGGCAGAGGGCCTTCTCGGTAGTAGCGCCCTCCCTGTGGAACGCCCTCCCACCAGATGTCAAAGAGAACAACAACTACCAGGCTTTTAGAAGACATCTGAAGGCAGCCCTGTTTCGGGAAGCTTTTAATGTTTGATGTATTATAATATTTTAATATTCTTTTGGATTATTATTATTATTATTATTACCACTGTATGCAGCTGTCCCATACAGGGATCAAACCTGCAACCTTGGCATTATCAGCACCAAGTTCTAACCAACTGAGCTATCCATGTTCTTTAGTAGCCTGTTTGTATACATTCAGAACTCCTAACTTGACACTTAAATGTATGGGGAGGGGCATGTGAATAACTACATACACATCATCCCATCTAACTCAACCAAGATTTGCCAACAAGAAATTGTGGTTGCTAATTAAGTCAAAAATGGATTGCTCTACAATTGTTTTCCAAAGCTTTAACATTCAAGATGCTTCAACAGTTGTGCTTAGAAATCTCAGAGTTTAAAGTAGAAATCTAATTAAAGATTTGGGCTCTGATCCTAAGAACACTTCTTTTTATATAGCCCTTAGTTTGAGAATTGCTTCAAAGAGCACCTCTCTTTTAAGAATTGCAAAATACTTTCAGTTTTAAAAGAAAACAACTGAAGTTCTGCACTATTAAAACTGCTGCATGGGATTGTGTTGTGCTTTTAAAACATTATACTGCAATAAAAGACAAAAAATTACCACTAATAAATCTACAAAGGTTATTAAGGTTGTTGCATTCCACTGCGAAATACAGTGGTGCCCCGCAAGACGAATGCCTCGCAAAACGAAAAACTCGCTAGACGAAAGGGTTTTTCGGTTTTTGCGTTGCTTCGCTAGACAAATTTCCCTATGGGCTTGCTTCGCAAGATGAAAATGTCTTGCGAGTTTGTTCGCTTTTTTCTTAAAGCCGCTTGAAGAGGCGCAGTTGCGACGGACCGTGCTTCGCAAGACGAAAAACATCGCAAGACAAAAAGACTCGTGGAACGAATTAATTTCGTCTTGCGAGGCACCACTGTATTATGGTTTGGGATTATAAAACTCATTTCTATGCAATGAGAGTAGGATTTGTCTTGTGTATGACTCCAACAATATAGAAATAATGCAGTGCTGGAAACATAAAAATAAGTAACAATAATTGTTAATCAGTCCTAATACTTTGGCTACAATGCTGACTCAGGGGGAGGAATCAAAATTCTTGGGGAGGGAAATACATTTTTGTTGTTTCAGTTTCTAGCAAGCACTAGTAGAGTAACAGCTTCCTATGAGGCCAACCTATTTGTATTTACTTCCAGATAGGTAGTAGTTGTTGGTGCATGGACAGCAGCCCAAGCCACCACTATCTCCTCACAAATACCTAATTCCAACAAGTATGACCTGAAAACTTAGACTAGTATATTGAAACCACTGTGATCTTTTCAAGAGAAAAATCTTTGCGGATAGAAAGCGTTAGGTCCTAATGACACCTTCGTCCTTCCAATCAAGTTTAAAATATGAAACCAAACAGGTGAAGATGTCCCGGGCTTGAGATTAAATTGGTCAAGTTTCCCAGAGCTGAGCGGTGACTGCCTCCAGGATTCTACCTGCACCCTCCAGGAACCCCTTGTGCTGATGACTGCTAAATGTAATTTTGTCACATGGGGGGAGGGAGGGAAGTCTTTGTGACTCAGATGAAAAGGTGACTGTGAACTCGACCAGTGACACAGAGTTACAGCAGGATGGCAGATATCTTAATAATGAGAGATTGCACTTCCCAGCTATCCTTCCAGGGCCAGAGGGAGGGAATTATTTGGTTTATGCTGGCAGCAATTTCCCTAAGCCATGTGAGTCGACATGCCTCAAGCTGTTGCAAATGCAGGCAGAGCTGCTGCAACCCCATTGCTCCAGGTGGGATCCTGATCCCCTGGGGGATCAAATATATTGAAAAAGGTTCCTAAATAGAGACTGATCACTTAATTTGACTGGATGAATGGAAGTTCCACATCGTCTTCCATCTGTAACACTTATTCACAGCTCCTTTGAGGTTAATAATCACTTCTGCGTTTTTTGTGGTTTTTTTGCAATGAAATTAGATTAGTTCTTCAAGGTTATGGTTTTAGAGAGCAGTAACAGATCAAAAGTGTCAAACAGCAATTATGCCATATTTCATATCTTGGGGTTCCTAAGGCAGAATTGCAATAAAAAGGTTGGCCTTTGCGACTGACATGAAGATTTAATGATCTGATGTGTTTTTTTTTCCTGACAGTGTACCATAAAAGTATTCAACGTGTTGGAGAGAAAGATATAGAGTAAAAGGGGCAAAATTAATCCAAGTCGCCAAAATAAATAAATGAACAAGTAAATTGTTTGTCTTTAAAAAAAAATTAGCCCCATGAGTTATCTTCAGTGGCTGATTATTATACTTAAAGTCTGCTATGCTGTCTACTTTTTCAGCATTACCATACTAAATAGTCTTTTTGTCCTTCTTTATGAAAGAATTCCCTTTGAAGGATTTCAGTCTTTGTCAGTGAGGCACACCTATTTTTTTCTATATAAGAATACAAAATAGCATCTATTATTATGTATATTAAAGAGCAGACTTTTAAATTATCCATATTGTGCTACTTCACATAATCAAAAGAGTTCTTTGTGGCCATTCAGTGGAATATGTACACATTACAAAGCTAAGAAACTGTTCGTTTATGATTTTCAAAGCTGTATATCTTTACGATAAACCTCTTTACAATTAGATATTTTAAAAACAGTCAACAATTGTATAATTGCAATAAACATAAACGGAAAAAAACATTCTTTTCCGCAGGTACTTGAAAGTTCCATGTTTTATTACAGTTAATTATATTTATACCCTTTTATAAATACCCACATGGCATTTAGTCACCTAATTAACTGTTATTGTATATTAATTGCTTTTTTTAACAGTGAGCTGAAGTTCAGAATATATTGCTGGGCTGTGTTTAATACATCTAATTGTAAAAAGCAATGCAGCCTAAAATATAATGTAAGCTTCCATAGTGTCAGCAGCACACATGTAAAGTGATGTCTGCAGAAAATGAAACACAACAGCATAAAGCTTCCACAGTTTCCCTTGCGTTCTTGCAGCGTGAGTTCACTATAAATAAAGTATTTTGTCATTCTATTTTCAGAGGTTATAACTTGAAAAGATTATTTATATATAGTGCTCTGCACAAGGTAATGGGTTTTTAAATAGCTCCTAATTACCTATGGAAGCAAAAGATTGGAGTTCCAGAAAGCTTTATGATGGTGCAGTGCGATATGTTTAGAATCTGGAAATTAAACATGAGCAAGTAATCGTTTCCCCCCCTCTTCACAGAGACAGAGTGAAAGCCAGCTGGCAAAGCAATGCATGTCTGATGCACTGTTGCTGCACCAAGCCAGAAAGTGCAAGCCCCCTTTGACTCCTCTTCCTTTGTAGCGATGTTGCATGAGAACTATGCCCTGCCATTGTGGGTAAGTAGGCAGGGATAGCCAGGAGGGTGCCCTCTAGATGGTGTTGAACTACAACTCCCATTAACCTTTGCAAGGGTGGCCAATGGTCCAGACTGCTGGAAATTGTAGTCCAGCAATATATGGAGGTAGGTAGCCGTGTTGGTCTGATGCAGACGAAATAAATTTTAAAAATAAAATAAAATTGTCCAGTAGCACCTTAGAGACCAACTAAGTTAGTTCTGGGTATAAGCTTTCGTGTGCATGTATCTGAAGAAGTGTGCATGCAGACGAAAGCTTATACCCAGAACTAACTTAGTTGGTCTTTAATGTGCTACTGGACAATTTTTTTATTTATTCAATATATGGACAGTACAGCATTGGCTACCCCAGAGTTAGGGAGTCGCTCTTAAGCCCTGTGTTCTAGTCTGACAGCTATTGGAGTGGGGGTTTTTCCCCCAAGGGCAGGGGTAGGAATCATAAATCAATGGCAAAACATCTTTCAATTCCTGGCGTATATAGCCAAAGATCCCTAGTAGCAGGGCTATGGGGGGGGGCCTTTCTGCTTGAGACCTTGGAGTAGGGATATACAATGTGGTGCCCTCCAAGTGTTGTTGGACTACAACTTCCATCAGTCCCAGGCTGACCAGCATGACTAATGAGCAGGAGATGATGAGATTTGTAGTCCAACCACATCTGAAGGACATCATATTGACTACCTGTGTCAGAGAGTAACTGCAATCGGTGCTGTGCTAGAATTCTGAAAGGTCTGTCTGCATAATTCTAGCCCATCATCGATTAGTCTGACTAACAGTTACTCTCTGGTAGAGGTAGTCAATATAGTGCCCTTCAGCTCTTCATAGACTACAAATCGTATCACCTCACCTCCTGCTTATAGCCATATGTTCTTTTTTCTGCGTTGTGATCTATCTTTGCATCAAGAGCCTCATGCATCCCTTAGGTAGGTGAGGTGTGGTGGTCATATTCTAGCACAGTCCTGCTTTGTATGAACAGGAACAATGAGGAACTTGTGCTTTTGTACAGTCACAGAATGTCTGGGAAACAGAATATCTAAATTACAGTCCTGGGAGTGTTCTTTCCTATTTGTGATTGAGTCAAGGAATTGGAGCCCAAAGTTATGACAAAGGATTGGAATGGGCTCTACCTTGTGATTTCTCCCAAGTCCACTTAAAATGTAAGACTCTCTTCTTTGCAAGGGGTTGGGAGATGTCTTCATCCCCAAACCACCAAGAACAACACATTCATAACAAACAAACAAAATTTGTTTTTGTTTGTCGAACAAGGTTATTTATGTATGCCTCTACAGTGGCCCATGTTTTGTTAGCCCAGAAATGGAAAATGAGTGAGGTCGCAACCAAAGAAGAATGGCAACTTAAACTGTTGGCATATTTGCAGCTTGTGGATCTAACTTATAAAATAAGAGAACAAGAAGAACATTCATTTAAAGAAGACAGGAAAATGTTTGTTGAATATATGGGGGATAATCGAGTACACTTGAAAACGTTGGCAGCATTAAGATAAAGTCAACAGTGTAAAGAAGTTTCGATGGAAGTAACAATGGAATACTGAATGGTTTGGCTTATATAAAATATGCAGAGATTTATGCTATGCAAAATGAACCATGGAAAGAGAAGAAAGGAAGTCATTGATAGGTTGCCTAAATGAATATTCTAAATTGTAAAACAGAATTGGATATATATATATATATATATATATATATATATATATATATATATATATATATTTGCTTTCGTAGATTTTCACGGGTACAGGAATGCAGGTTTTGGTATCTTCGGGTGTCTTCCCGTGTAAGAGTTGGGGTGTCTAGGCGACGTTTCGACGAGGTCTCACTCGTCATCTTCAGGCTGGTGCTTTTGGCTTCTTGTTACTAGAACAGAGCAGGATCTCAGTGTTTGAGTTCCTATAAATACTGTTGAGGGGGTGTGGTGTATAGCCTCCAACGTTCTGGGCAGAGAGGAAGTTCCCAGGTTAGTGTGCCTTTTCTTCTTTTGTTCCTTAATTACTTGAGGGATATCTTGAGTGATTTCTTGAGTGATATTCTGAGTACCACTTAGGAGGGTCATTAGGTGTGGATTAGTTGCTAAAGCTTTCGTGTCTTGACCTCTTGAGCTTGTGAAGAGTTTTTCTGAGAAGATGGCTGTACTGCACTTAGTTGTGCTCTGGCTTGGCTTCGTGTATATGGGCGAGCTGTGGTTTTGTGCCCTGTGCCAGCCAGATCTGTGTAGGGATTGCAGGGGGGTGCAGCATCCGGAGGTGCCACTATGGTTTGGCTACTGGATGGTGTCTGTAATTTATCTGTGGAGAGGGTCTGGGTTTGGGTCTGGTGTGGTTGATTGGAGATGGCGTTCTGTGTGCCTCTGGTTCTGGTGTCGGTTTTTGTGGGGAGGGCTAATTTCCAGATGTCTGGCAGGCGGGACGTGTCGTCACGCTTGTTCATGTTGTGAGGGTGTTTCTCTATCTCGATGGCTTCCATGATTATTCTCTTGTGGTGATGTTCCATGTTAAAGAGCAATTTGGAATCTGCAAAATTAATTTCGTGTCCTGTTTCTTTCATGTGTTGGTAAAGAGAGGAAGTTTTTTCTTCTTTTTTGACGGCATTCTTGTGTTCTGCGATACGTGCATTTATTCGTCTGTTTGTTTGTCCAATGTACGTGGCTGGGCAGACTTTGCAGGGTATTTCATAGACCCCTTGGTTTTCTAACTGGATTTTATCTTTTGGGTTTCTGAGGATATTAGCTATTTTTTGGTTGGTGCAAAAGGCTGTTTTGATATTGTGTTTATGGAGGATTTTGCTAATTTTATCTGTAGTGCCCTTGATATAAGGAAGGAGGGCCATGCCATTGTTTTCTTCTGTGTCTTGGTTTTTGGGGGGTGTTTCTTTTTGGATTAGCTTCGTAACCCTGTTTTGTTGGTATCCGTTGGCGATTAACACATTTGAGAGATTCTGTAACTCAGTTGTCAAGTGGTCTTTGTCAGCCAGGCGTTTGGTTCTGGAGATGAGAGTCTTGGCTACGGAGTTTATTTGTGCAGGGTGGTGGTGTGATTGTGCATGTAAGTAGCGGTTGGTGTGTGTTTTTTTCCGGTAGATAGTGTGTCCTAGGGAGCCATCAGGTTTTTTGTAGATTAGGACGTCAAGGAAGGGAAGTTGGTTGTTGGCTTCTATTTCCATAGTGAATTGTATTTTGGGGTGTAGGCTGTTGAGATGTGTGAGGAAGCTATCTAGTTTTTCCTTCCCGTGTGGCCAAATTACAAAGGTGTCGTCAACATATCTGAGCCAAAGTTTGGGTTTGTGTTCTGACTTGTCTAAAGCATTGGTTTCAAAGTGTTCCATGTACAGATTTGCGATGACCGGTGAGAGGGGTGATCCCATAGGTGCTCCTTCTATCTGTTTGTATCTTTGTCCATTGTGGATGAAGTACGTGTTGGTTAGGCAGTGGTTGGTCAGGTCCAGGATGTATTCGGGGGGATTGTATTTGTTTTGAATGGCTGTCAAGGCTTCATTAATGGGCACTTGTGTGAAGAGAGATACAACATCGAAGCTCACAAGTAGGTCATCGGGATGTAGGTTTTGCTTCTTTATTGTTTCTATGAACTGGAAGGAGTTTGTAACGTGTGAAGCGATAGATTCTGCATAGGGCTGAAGTTGCTTAGCGAGAAATTTAGCGAGATTTTGTAGAGGTGAGCCTATGGAGCTGACTATTGGTCTGAGTGGTGTTCCTTCTTTGTGTATCTTGGGGAGACCGTAGAGTTTGGGGCATCTGGATGATTTTTCTCTGGGGATGATTCTTAGCTGGATTTCTTCACTGATAGGAGAGG